>NW_027468848.1:1965011-2100011 GCF_046254945.1 Alosa pseudoharengus
TCAATAGTTTTGAAGCATAGCAGTCCATGTAAGCATCGAAAGAGCAACCAATTTCTATTATTGTAACGGCTTCACACACATGCACACACACTCACACTGTCTATCTGTTGTGTGTACTATCGGACTGAAGTAGTATTGTTTTTTTCTCTGTCGTTTGCAGACTATCGTGTGTACTATGGGACTGAAGTAGTATTGTTTTGTTCTCTGTCGTTTGCAGACTATCGTGTGTACTATGGGACTGAAGTGGTACCCAGACCCTGAGTCCCTGCACTGCATCAAAGGATGTGAGGTAAGAGAACCCAAGAGGAGGACAACACCCCTAACCGCAACATCAAAACTGGAACTAAACTAACTACAATATAAAAACTGGAATTAAACTACAATATCAAAACTATAACTAAACTAACTATAATATCAAAACTATAACTAAACTATAATATCAAAACTAGAGCTAAACTAACTACAATATCAAAACTAGAACTAAACTACAATATCAAAATTAGAGCTAAATAAACTACAATGTCAAAACTAGAGCTAAACTAACTACAATATCAAAACTAGAACTAAACCACAATATCAAAACTAGAACTAAATAAACTACAATGTCAAAACTAGAGCTAAACTAACTACAATATCAAAACTAAATAAACTACAACATCAAAACTAGAACTAAACTACAACACAAAACTAGAATTAAACTACAATACAACACCAGAACTAAACTAACTGCTTCACAACACAAAACTAGAACTAAACTACAACACAACACTAGACCTAAACAAACTACAACACAACACTAGAACTAAACTACAACACAACACTAGAACTAAACTACAACACAACACTAGACCTAAACAAACTACAACACAACACTAGAACTAAACAAACTACAACATCAAAACTAGAACAAACTACAACTAACCTTAAACATCACAGCACATTCAGGGCCAGATGTACGTACATTTGCGAACGTAACGTTATCAGCGCCATGGACAAACCGCAGACTGCGAACGCTGACAGACCCAAGTTTCCGTCGTATTTATCAATCGTTCAATCCTTGGTGTAAACTGCGCCTTTCTCTGCTTCTCTCCGCCCATAAACGCAATTTACGAACGTCCACAACTGAATGGCAGAGCCTACAAGCGCAGTTGAATGAAGTTAACTGATGACAACATTAAAAAGAATCAAACGTTTAGCGATCATGAAATAATACCATAGATGATAAGATGTCAACGAGCAGGGAGATAATGAAGATCAGTAGTTATACTCAAACTACTTGTGAACGTAGGCTATGGAAAATTGGTCTAATCTAGCAAGTAGGAAAGTTTAAGTGAATGACGTGAAAGTGAAAGTAACCCAGCTAACAATTTATGGTTTCCAAAACGTTCTGGGAACCATAGTTTTTGGTTTCGGAAACGTTAGTTTTTGGTTCCCAAACGTTACCCTAAGGTTAGTTTTTGAGCAATTTTTGGTTCCCATGGAAAGTTTGCTGAACGTTCCGGAAACGTTAGTTCTTGGTTATATAAAACGTTCCCTGAACGTTTCCCTAACGTTATCTAAAGGTTGCAAACTTTAGAGAACCTTCCCCTAACGTTCCCCAACCGTTGCAAACTTTAAAAAACCTTCCCCTAACGTTCCCTAACCGTTGCAAACTTTAGAAACCTTCCCCTAACGTTCCCTAACTGTTCCCACAACATTTAGGGAACGTTCCCTTCCCTAAATATTGCAATCTTTAGGGAACCCTCCCCTAACATTGCAACCTTTGCATACCAATTACTTTAAACAGCACGAGCAGGAATGCATTATTATATATTAGCAGGAAAGAATGAACAGGCAAAATCGATGGAACTTATAACTTTAATATAAAATTATCAAAAGACAAAAAAAACAATATAAAAGGCCTCACTGTGTATATATATATATATATATATATATATATATATATATATAAATTAGACTTAGTGTTAAGTATATTAACATAAGGCATTTGACTTTGGTAGGTGCTACATTCAACAAATAGACACACTGTACAATAGACAACAATATACATTGTGGCAGATACCAACACAATATACAAAGACATAATACCAATACAAGTACACATGGAGTGGGCTGTTGAGTGCAAAGTAATAGTGCAAATGTAGAGTGCAAGACGTATATTGGAATGATAAAGTAAGTAATGTGCAGGTGTGGTCAAAGTGGGGATGACCACTTATCCACAGAGTGATAACAGTGCGAAAGAAGCTGCTCCTGTGTGTGGTTGTTTTTGTGTGTAAAAAATACAATTGCTGTAATACAAAAAAATACTATAGCTTTGATAGACAATACTATAGCTTTAATTAAAGAAAAATACAAAAGGTTTAATACAACAAAAAAAAATACAAAAGCTTTAAAAATAATTTTAAAAAAATAGAGCTCCAGTCCTTCAAGTCCGAGTCGAGTCTCAACAAGATCAGTCCTCAGCTTCCCTAAAAAGAAAAAAAAAAGTTTGATGTCATACTAAGAATGAACATGTTGAAAAAAACAAGACAAAGTGCCTTACTAACAACCCTTTTTTTTCTGATCACAAAAAAGTAGTTTTCCCATTCCTTTGATTGTTATGAACAAATTTCAATTTACCGTCTGTGTGGGGCAAACTTCAGTGCTAGCCCAATCAGGTCCTCCGCCTCTGCAGCATTTAGCGCAGGGAAGTCCCTTGTCATGAAATTGCATTTAATTGGAAATGGAAAATTCAAAGCCGCTGTACCTTCAACTGGCACCCAAGGTGAAGAAGGGCGAGTCAAAGTTGACCCATCCAGCACTGGGCGACCGACTGGGCGAGGAGTCACCTCCCTCTGTGTGACGAGTTCTGCTATTTACAACCAAAAAAGTTAAGTTACAATCAAATCCCTTGTCATGAAATTGCATTTAATTGGAAATGGAAAATTCAAAGCCGCTGTACCTTCAACTGGCACCCAAGTCCTGGAGGGAGGGCATTTTGTTCCTCCTCTCCTGCAGCTCAGTGACTGTCGAGCAGGACAACAGCAATATGTCATCGACTGGAGCAGAGGGAGGTGACTGGGAGCTCCTTAAGAGCACGAGCAGCTCATCCATCTTCTCCTCAAATGCGTCCATTCGCTGTGCCATGCGGTAATGGTTGTCCTTATTGCTATGGAAAATGGATGGTGTTAGTTTTAGTTGTTAAATACATTATATACCTGCATATGTGAACAAATTAAGTGAGTGTTCTTACCTCTTATTTCCGTCTCCATGGCCAAGCCACCTCCCTCTGTGTGATGAGTCACTTGTGCTGTTTACAACAAAAAAAAAGTTACTTACTCTCAAGTTCCTTGTCATGAAATTGTATTTACTTGGAAATGGAAAATTCAAAGACACTGTACCTTCAACTGGGTCCCAAGATGAAGTGGCAGGCGTTATAATAGACCCATCCAGCTCTGGGCAATGAGCTGGTTGCCTGTGTGGTGTTGACTCATCTAAAAAGAAAGTAAATATGAATATTGGTCAGTTAATTTATGGTTGGTTTCTTGCACATGACATTTGCAAAAGATAAACCTATGCTGTTACATTAAACAATCGCTAAAAAGAAAAACTCACATGCAGGTGGTGGAGGCAGTGACATCTGCTGACCTAATAAAAGGCAGGAAGAGACAAATACATCAGAACAGTAACATGATATGCACTAGGTTAATAAACATGAATGTCAGTAGTTCCATGGTAGGAAATATGACTCAACTGGTTTTCTTAAATAATACATGTATAAATGTTAACTTACAGACAGGGCTTCCAGGCACACGCACCATCCTGGAATGCTTTCTTGCTTGCGGAACGGATTCATCTGAAATAAAAGACCATACAATCTGCACTGATTGCAAAAAGAATATTTGAATTGTGCAAATAATGTAGTCTGTATTTAAGAGGTCTTACCATCACGTGACCATGCACTGCCTTTTGTGGACGCTCGCATCTTCTTCCGCCTCAATGCTAGAAGTGTCCATCAGCCGCTGACATTTTTCCATAGCTTTGGTGTATGAATCTACGTTAAGAGAACAACGTTTTTGTGAGCCAGTAGTAGAGCAAAGCAGTATTTCCATATAGAGAAAACTATTATTGATAGTATTGCAGCAATCAGTCATCTGTACACAACCAGATTTTCTTGACTGGATATTTGGCCCAGCTTTTGACTTGATTTTTGTATTGTAGCCCAGAGAATTTCTAATGGGGAGACACAGCATCCATAGAAATGCATGGGCTTAGTTTGTAAAGCCAGTATGGCAGCTGTGTATAGCCTACTACACACATTCCGCCCCTTCCTGTATGCTTCCCAACAGACCTCTGAAGTTCGCCTACAAAAAGGAACCAAAACTGCCATCTTTGCCTATAAGGAGATCAGGGTGTTAATTTAACCTAACTACCTATGACAAGTTACATTGCAAGTTAGGTCTGGGGTAGCAAAAATCTAAGTTGCTGTCTTAACGTAGGCCTGTTGAAGATCACAGTTAGCCTACCACTCGAAGGCAGAGGACAAACGTGTGTTGAGCAAAATGTCTGCATTTCAGACTTCTTCGTCCCCGGGAGAGTGCAATAATTCTCTCCCCATAGCAAAAATTGCAAGATAGGCTACCGGATCTCAGCTTTTTGAAGGCAAAATTCAGAGGTCTATTCACTTGAATCGTCTATCCGATCAACTGTGTTACAAAATGGCCGCCGACAGTGTAGCCTATACATTATCAGAGTCAGATTATTAGACATTTTCTGACATTATCTATAGCCATCTCTATGGCTCTAGTGTAGCCTACATATGCAGGACTGTTCAGTAGGTTATACCAACTTAAAAAGCATCACCATCTCAGTATACCCACTTAAAATAGACTAGGATTCATTTGGGGTTGATCACAGTATAGCCTACCCACTACAGCTAACTAGTCTACATCACAGTAGCCTAGATCCAGCTACTTACAGTAGGCCTATATCCACTAGCCTACACCACTGCTGCCGAGTGACTTGCCTAAAAGGACTGACTGTACACTAAAACTAATTAAAAGAAACGGTAGCCTAGTGCTATTATTTGTAACATCAACGCGAGCAGGTTAACACGATGACACAAAACATACAATGCTGCAAAACATAACACGTTGAGAACAGCTCAAACAAAGACGAACGAGCAATGTGCTCTGGTAAATTACAAACTTGGCAGAATCGGAATATAACAAAGCCCTACAAGTGAAAGGACTTAAGGTTAAACCTCAAACTCTTGCATTACAACCACTAGGCCTACATCATGAAACTGTAACATATTTCACTTACTTTCGTGAGATCGAATTCAAGACGAGTGTAATCCATTCCAAGACTTCTTCCAGCGGCGTTCAAGAATCACGGAATTCAAACAGAGCCCGTTTACGGAAGTCAGGACAAGACTTCAATCGATCACCTGAAAGCAGAGGCGCTGTCTTCCCCCTACTGGCGTGGGGGTAGGCCTACGTGTAAGGGAGAGCCTGTCTGATTGAACTGAAGTGAATTGTGAAATGAAAGAAGTGAATTTTCTTAGTTGTGAAAAGTGTTCTATTGATAGATTTTTGTTTAAAGTTCACCTAATACGTAAAAAAAAGCACAAAAGTATATATTTTTTATTTAGTAAAATTGATATTAGCCTAAAATAAATATTATCTTGATATGATGTTTACCTTACTTAGATTTTATAAGACCAATCATTTTAGTGGATCTAAATCAAGTGACTGCAAACATTTTGTATGTTACTTCAAAAACTGAAATGGAGCTTGTGTTAGTATCGACTATAGCTGTTATTGTCTCCAGTTTCTAAAGCTGATAGAGGCGCAATCAATCACACAATGCCATATAACACATTTAACACGGCATGGAATTGGAATGAATAGAGACGCATTACCATTGACGTCATTGCCACCTAATCAGAAGCCTCGAATGCAAATAATGTAAAATGTGTGAATGTAAAATGGTAATGGTAGGCTACAGGAACAAATGAAACATGTTCTGAATGTATTCTAGTGATAGCAGAAAACTATTATAAAAATATTTTATATTTTATTTACCAAAGTATTATTGTTTATTTAATCCTACGTGAAACTGCAATCGGTTCTGAATGCAGACCAGGCGTCTTCCCCCTACTGGCGTGGGGGTGCACTCAGAACAACCAAAAACAACCAATAACAACTAAACGGGAACGTTGTGTGAAGGTACTGTGCAACCACAGGAGAACGTTTTGGTTGGTTGGTTCCCTTAACGTTTAGGAACGTTAAGAAACCCTTAGGTAACGTTCCCTAACCGTTAGTTTTTGGTTTGGTTCGAACTACCCTTTAGGGAACCATACACTAACGTTCCCGAACGTTCCCTTAACGTTTTGTGTTAGTGGGGAAGACATTCGAAAGGCCAACGAAAGTTAATGTTGCTTTTGATAGTAGCCTACAAAGACTTGCAAAACTGGTGCTCTAAATAGCGATTCTGTTGTCTTTGAAAGGTTCTCTTAATGAAGCATTGAACTTCAATTTGGATTAACACCTGCTTTTACAAGGCGCAAGTATTTAGGCGCAGAATAGACTTAGCTTTCAGGAGCAGTCTTTGTACATACCGCGGAATACATAATTAGGCGCTCTTTACTCTTCCCCTCCCATCTTTTTACGCTAAACTCCCACTTTCCCCTGGATCCTCCCATGAATGCATATGCATGACACGAAAAGCGCAAATAGACATTTTCAGCTCCCGCGACAGGCAGATTGCGCTTTTACCTCATTGCGGCCTGTTTGTACATACCTCGCAATGATTTTACACGCACGTTGCGAAACAGATACGCCTGAAGTGGGCGCAAAATCGTTAGTACATCTGGCCCTCAGTATCATAGCACACTTGCAAGAACAATAACCAAACCTACAGCTGTGAATGTGCTTACAGTAAAAACCCTAGTTCATTCCTCAGAGAAATACTCTTTTCTGATTGGCCAATAGGGTGACTATTAATTCTGTATATCGAGACACCTTTGAAGTAGATCTGGTAAAAAGTTTAACCACCGTTCCATATCAATGCTTTTTTTAACTATAACAGCCATAGTAAACTAAGGTTGAACTAGGAACCAGTCTTTGCAACAGTGGAATCAAGTGTAAACAGGTTAACTAACTAGCCACCGTTATCACTGGCAGGACGGCTTCTTTGTAAACTGAACCACTTGTTTATGTCGCCTGCTATAAGGGCATTGCCTATACATAATGGAAACTGGGGGATAGGGTTACCCCCTACATAAGCAGTAGATCGGATTACTCCAATGTTTCTGACCCTCATATTGCCCTGATGATCCTCAACGGGAGAACAGTAACCTACATCCGAACCTCCCATCTTCAACGGGAGAACAGTAACCTACATCCGAATCTCCCATCTTCAACGGGAGAACAGTAACCTACATCCGAACTTCCCATCTTTGCAAATAGTGCCAGTTTGTCATGAATGAGAATTCATGGATGAATTTGATTATGACGAAGCCATAATCGGGCGGCCATGTTTTTTATTTTGAAAAGAGTCTTACTTTGCCTAGAATTCATTGCGTATGTCTGAACACAAAAGGGTGAGACGTGGGAAATTCACACCTTTGTCATGTGAGGCTGATGGTGTCCACTTGGGGCCCGTCTACACAACGCTGGGTTTTTTTAAACCGGTGAATTTATGTTATCGGTTAGGCCTTGCGTGTACACAACGCCGGCATTTTAGGAGGCTGTAACCGATAGTTTTTGTAACCGGGTTTCGAAGTGGGATTTTTTGAAACCGCCAGTTAACTTTTGCGGTGTGGGGCAATTTTATGACAACATAGCTCCACCCCTCAACTCAGCCACTGCACTCCACCTGACACGCTGGTTGTCAGAACAAACCAAACCATTTTGTTTGTCATATTAAATGTTTTTTATTTCCCCTGTCATGATTTATGTGCACAACGTATCAGCCTTTTGTGACTAAGTTAGAAGCACACAGTTAGCTTAACTTTAATCATTAGCTTATTACAACCTATGACTAACGTATGTTTGTTTTCTCCAGTGTAACGTGCTCTATACCAGACCTAATGCAAAACGTAAAAGCATTTCAATTTCCACATAGCAGTCACATTGAAAATTAACTTTATTAGTTTAACAGTTGAATTGAAAACCAAATTTTCTGTAGTCTCCTTATTTCATGCGACTGATTTAACAAACTGCTTTGACTACGCAAATGAAAGCCTCTGCACGGTCACCACGGCGCCATCTACTGGTCTACTCAGCTGGCCACTAGTGCAGAGAAAGCTGAGAAGAAGCTACAGATGTGCGTGTGTGGTTGGCAGAGAAAGCTGAGAAGAAGCTACAGATGTGCGTGTGTGGTTGGCAGAGAAAGCTGAGAAGAAGCTACAGATGTGCGTGTGTGGTTGGCAGAGAAAGCTGAGAAGAAGCTACAGATGTGCGTGTGTGGTTGGCAGAGAAAGCTGAGAAGAAGCTACAGATGTGCGTGTGTGGTTGGCAGAAGGTTACAAGTCTAAAGGGCCTGAAAATTCATCAAGGGAAAAATAAGTGCTTGGTAGAGGGAACACAGGGTCCCCGCATTGATAGCTATTTCTTAACAAGTGCATCAAGTCAGTCGGTTGAAGTTCAGCGACAGAAAGAAACCCACAGTTCGCAGGACATCAGCACCCCTGTTGTTGAGGAAAGTTCCAGAACTGAGGCAGAGAGAGAGGCCAGTCAGCCAAGGAGGGAGAAGATTAATGGTCAGAGGCCTGGGGTCAGGTGGCCAGGCGCAGCAGAATGTAGAATGTGGGAAGATGCTAATAGTGATTTGGTCAGCATCCTGGGTCAGCTCAAGGGGACGGCTGAAAGCAAATTAGAGAAAATGGGAGACATTATTTATAGCTATGGTAAGGAAAGATTTGGGACTATTGAGATAACGGCAACATGAGGTAGTCAAATCTAGGCGTCAGCAGGAGATAGATAAACTTATCAAGGAGAGGAGGCAGCTTAAGAAGCGGTGGAGAAAAGCTACAGATGATGAGAAGGAAGGTATTGACTGTCTACAGGCAGATGTGAGGGAGCGGTTAGTAGTGCTAAGAAGAGCTGAAAATATTAGGAAAAATAGGAAGAAGAAATCACAAGCTCGACTAGCATTCTATAAAGACCCATTTAAATTTGTTAAGTCTTTATTCGTAATGCAGAAGAGTGGTAGTCTCTTGGAACCTTGGATCCGCTATATGTGTCATTGTTGCAATATGTTTATTTGTTGTTGTTCATAATGTATCTTCTATGTTTGTTCTCTGTAGCCGTTCATGGGTGATAATTACTGTGACGCCATCAACAACAGAGCCTTCTGCAGCTACGATGGAGGAGACTGCTGTCACTCAACAGTCAAAACCAAAAAGGTGGGATGGGGTCAGTTGGTCTTCATCACAACACAATCCTCCGCAATCCTCTGTGTGTGTGTGTGTGTGTGTGTGTATGTGTGGGCGTATCTCTGAGATCAAGTCAATTATCCATTCATTCACTCATTCATTATCATTCATTCCCACTAATAAAATAAGTGTAGGTTTAAATAAGTATAATATCCCCCCGCTCTCTAAACAATGACATGTTTCCATGGTTTTGGAGAGGCTGTGAAAAGTTCCATTTTCAGCACCCAGTGCGATTATTGTCTGGCACATCACATGACTGTAGTCTATCGCCATTGCTCTGATTAAAATAAGTATGAGAGACAGGAGGTCATGTGGTGCATGATGGGACAGGAGGTCATGTGGTGCATGATGGGACATGTGGTGCATGATGGGACAGGAGGTCATGTGGTGCATGATGGGACAGGAGGTCATGTGGTGTGTGATGTGACAGGAGGTCATGTGGTGCGTGACGGGACAGGAGGTCATGTGGTGCGTCACAGGACAGTGGAGAGACAGGAGGTCATGTGGTGGATGATGGGACAGGAGGTCATGTGGGCTTGAGTTAGAATGCTGGGAGTATTATGGGCTGTAGAGATGTTTGGTTGGGAGATCTGATCATGTTCACCCTGCTCAAAGAAACTCCCTCACCATATCAGCCATGTGCTAGCTTACTAGAATGTGTGTGTTGAGATTTGAGTTCAGGTGGAGTGTGAAGCTGTTTTTGACTGTGTGTTTGTGTGTGTGTGTGTTGTGTGGTAACATGCTCTCTCTCTCTATTTCCCTCTCCCTCCCTCTCTCTCTCTTTCCCTCTCTCTCTGGAGTGGATGTTGGGTTTTGAGTTCCAATGTTCCACCTTGTCACTGCATACATCATCTTATTGGCCAAACCCCACTGCAGCCAAGGCCTCAAGGCCAAGCATGCTTTGCACACACACACACACACAAGCCAAAACAGTCTCTCTTACATGTATCCTGGCAGAAACACACATGCGCACACACACATACACACACACACACACACACACACACAAGCCAAAACAGTCTCGCTTACATGTATGCAGGCAGAAACACACGTGCACACACACACACACAATACACATGTATAGCCAGCCTGAATTTAACCACGCCCACAAAAGCAGGAAATTCGGCATTGCTCCATTGACGCCCTTATGAGAATCAGGTGACCAATCAAATCATCAGGGCAGGATTTATACACCAATGAGCGTGTGTGTTCCGCGTGCATTGCGTGTGCGTTGGGTGTGCATTGTGTGTGTTGCGTGTCAGTGGCATTTGTGTTCCATGTGTATTGCGTGTGTGTTGCGTGTGCGTGGTGTGTGTGTTGCGTGTAAGTTCAGTGTGCGTTGTGTATGTGTTGTGTGTGCGTGGCGTGGCATGTGTGTTGCGTGTGTGTTGCGTGTGCATTCCGTGGCTGCTTCGTCACGTGTTATATTCTTACCAGAGATGTCTCTGATGCCCTGCTGCTGCAGCCAGACTGCTATTAGCCATTTTCAGCTCCCGCGACATGCAGTTTGCGCTTTTACATCATTGCGGCCTGTTAGTACAAACCTCGCAATGATTTTACACGCACGTTGCGAAACAGATACGCCTGAAGTGGGCACAAAAGCGTTAGCACATCTGGCCCAGAGAGACACACACACACACACACACACACACATATATACGCCTGAAGTGGGCGCAAAAGCGTTAGTACATCTGACCCAGAGAGAGAGACACACACACACACACACACACACACACACACACACACAAATATACGCCTGAAGTGGGCGCAAAAGCGTAAGTACATCTGGCCCTCAGAGCGCTGCGGAAACAAGTGGTCAGTGCGGATGGACACTGAGTGCTGTGAACGCTGAACTGGATTTGTAATGAAAATAGCCGCCGTCATAAAACGTGTTTGGTGGATTCAGGCCCTAAAGCATCTCTTCACTGTCACACACACACACACACTTGTGCTGCTGTGGCCAGCCTGCCCATTAAAGCATCTCTTCACTGTCTCCTGTCGTGTCGTGAGGTGCCAAAGCTTGCACGCGTTTTCAGCACGGCACCTGAGACATGCGTGTCACGCAGGCAGTGTGCAATCTGATGAACTCAGAACTTCAAAAATGTCCCTATCTATCTATCTATCGAAGTCCATACAAACGTCTTCGTCATATAAGCTAGACGTGGTTGATATACTGCTGTTCATCTGAAGCGTCAGCACTGAAGCGAAAGGCAAGCACGCCACGAGTGACTGACAGGTCAGGAGGTGTGTCTTAACCTGTTAACATGGCCGTCAAAATGAAAACAGACCGGTAACTCAACTGACACGCAGCCGCCATGATTGCAGTCTGAATAGGCCCTCAGCGCGTGTGTCACGATGCAGTGCGGTTCGAGTCGGTGTTTTAGCCTGTGTGTCACGATGCAGTGCGGTTCGAGTCGGTGTTTCAGCGCGTGTGTCACGATGCAGTGCGGTTCGAGTCGGTGTTTTAGCCTGTGTGTCACGATGCAGTGCGGTTCGAGTCGGTGTTTCAGCGCGTGTGTCACGATGCAGTGCGGTTCGAGTCGGTGTTTTAGCCTGTGTGTCACGATGCAGTGCGGTTCGAGTCGGTGTTTCAGCGCGTGTGTCACGATGCAGTGCGGTTCGAGTCGGTGTTTCAGCCTGTGTCACGATGCAGTGCGGTTCGAGTCGGTGTTTCAGCGCGTGTCACGATGCAGTGCGGTTCGAGTCCGTGTTTTATCCTGTGTGTCACGATGCAGTGCGGTTCGAGTCAGTGTTTCAGCCTGTGTGTGCTTGAGGGTCCCAGCCTATCAGAGCCTTGTGAAACTCAGAGATTTACACCCTCCAGATGTGGAACTCCCCGGCTCTCTCTGCCACGGCTGTGTGTGTGTGTGTGTGTGTGCGTGTGTGTGTGTGTGTGTGAGAGAGAGAGAGAGAGAGAGTGGAAAGAGGATATATGTTTGCATGTATGTGTGCCCATGCATTTATGTGTGTGTGTGTGTGTGTGGTGTGTGTGATTCTCTGGCCCCTCTGTTTAGGCTGGCTGTCTTAATCATTTCCCCCTGCTACCAGAGAGCCAAAGAGTTCAATATCATCTGCTGAATTATGATCCTCATGACATCATAATGTATGGGCAGCTATCGCCATGGGAAACTCTAGAAGGTCATGGGGTTTCCTTAGTGACTCACTCCCGCCCATCACAGAATGAGAATGTTCCAGAACTCTATATATCATATTCATAGGTGCCACCTACCTCACTATCAAATAGAACGCCGCCATATTCACGACCGATTTCGCCCAGTATGGTCGCCCACACTGCACAAATTTTAGACTCCGATCCTTATTTGTTACCCCCAGATTTCTTTTGTCCCTTATTATCTGCCCCAGGCTTGCCCCAATTGGCTTTCCACGATATATCTACCTTGTTCATAACCCCTCCCTGTGTACAGTGGGGATAGCGTGTTCATAACCCCTCCCTGTGTACAGTGGGGATATCTTGTCCATAACCCCTCCCTGTGTACAGTGGGGATAGCTTGTCCATAACCCCTCCCTGTGTACAGTGGGGTCAGCTTGAGGGCATTGAGCCTGGACGATTGAAACACGGGACGAATGAAACAGTTTTCTCCGAGTGTGTAGGCTAGTGATGATAGACAGACGTCCTTCGGTCAGCCTATTTGTGCATTTATGGGGGGGGGGGTAAAAAGTGCAGTAGAAGAGGGGTTTAGTAGATTAAGTGGCAAGGGCTGCATAAGAAAGGTGGGGGAGGATTGGGATTGGGGGGGGGCACCAACAAGGAGCACCCAAGAGCAACAAGAGCAAGGAAAAACTCCCTTACCAAGGAAGAAACCTTGGGCAGATCCACGGCTCAAGGAGCTAACCCAACTTCCAGGGGTCTTGGTGTGTGTGTTGGGGGGATGACAAGGGAGATGGGATAGTGTGCTGTGTATGTGGGGAGAGGGCAGTGTGCAATATGTGTGTTGGAGAAGCTTCCTCATGAGACAATGTGCTGTGTATTGGGGGGGGGGGGGGGGGGGGGGGCAGTGTACTGTAAGTATGTTGGGGATGTGTGTTGGAGAAGCTTCCTGATGAAATAATGTGCTGTGTATGTAGGGGAGAGGGGCAGTGTACTGCAAGTATGGTGAAGGGACTTACTATTGCAAGCAGAGTACTGTATGTATGATGTATGTGAGTGATGACAGTGAAGATGTGTGTGTGGGCGGGAGGGGAGTGGAGCAGTGACTGTGTGTGTGCAGTGTGTGTGGGTAGGTGGGGTCAGTGTGCTGTAAGTATGTAGAGGATGTGTGTTGGAGAAGATCCTGAAGACAATGTGCTGTCTATGTAGGGGCGGGGGGGCAGTGTGCAGCAAGTATGCAGAGGAGGCTTACTGTAGCAGTATGTATGTGAGGTGATGACAGTGATGATGTATGTGTGTGTGTTTTGTGTGTGTGTGTTGGGGATGGGGGTGGGGGGGGGGCAGAAAGGCTAGGCAATCAAGGACATGGGTAGATAGATGGAGGAGAAATCAAAAATAATAAATAAAAAGTTCTATGGAGATGTGTAAAAGTTGGAGAAAGTCAGATGTGTGTGTGTGTTTTGACGTGTGATGAAATAAGAAAATAAATAAAAGGTCTGTAGCATAGGGAGAGGGATGTAAAAGTGCTAAAAGTCTTGTAGGTGTGTGTGTGTGTGGGGGGTCATGAGTGCTGAGGAGTGAATGAGTGCAAAGTCTGTATAGTGTGAGTTCAGAGTTGGGAAATGTTTGAGAGTGCTGAGGAGTGAATGTGTGCAAAGTCAGTATAGTGTGAGTTCAGAGTTCGGATGGCCTGGGGATAAAAACTGAGTCTCTGAGTCTCTCAGTTCTGGCTTTGTGACTACATAGGCGTCTTCTTGATTTCAGCGGTAGGAATAATCCATTGTTAGGATGAGAAGTGTCCTTCAGGATCTTTTGGCCTCTTAGGAGTACTCTTCTGGAATAGATATCTTGTAGAGCAAGGAGTTGTGTTCTTATAGTACGTTATAGTACTCTCTGCAGAGTACTGTGGAGTTCCCATACCAGGTGATGATGCTACCAGTTAGAACACTCTCAACCGCTGAAGTGTAGAATGCCTTCATGATGGATGTAGAAACTTTGAATTTCCTTAGCTGACGAAGGAAGTAGAGTCGTTGTCTGGACTTCTTCAGAACATATTGAGTGTTAACAGTCCATGTTAAGTCTTCAGTAATGTGGACACTAAGGTATTTAAAACTTGTGACTCTCTCTACAGGTTGCCCGCTGATCATTAGTGGGGTGTAACTGTAGTTCTGCTGCTGCCTTCTGTAATCCACTACCATTTCCTTGGTTTTATTGACATTCATTGTCAAGCTGTTAGATTAACACCACTATGCCATCAACCTGATCCAAGTAGAGCTGTTCATTGTTGTTACTAATCAGGCCCAAGATCACTGTGGCATCTGCAAACTTGATGATGGAGGTATGACTACTGTTGGCTTTGCAGTCATGTGTGTAGATGTTGTACAGCAGTGGACTCAAAACACAGCGTTGGGGAGCACCAGTGCTGATGGTTAATGAGTCAGATGTCAGACCCCCCACTCTTTAAAGGTTCGACTTAATGCTTATTCAGTAGACCATTTAGTGTTCTCCACAATCCCAGACTTTCTTATCGCATGCTTGTTTACATGGAAAGCAAAACAAGCTAGTGACATATATGTCGATTGAAACAAGTGTTGGCTGTAACTCCATGTATTTTAATTAAATGCACAAAATCCATGTGCACAGCTCTTCTTGAGTATACTACATACATCGCACACTGGAGGGTATATTTTGCTGACTTTATGTGGCGTAAACAACGCGTTTCGCAAGTGAACCTGATGAAGCAACTTGGGGGGGGGGGGGTCGTCGGTCCAGTGGTGGGCCGGTCCAGGAGAAAATTGCCAGGGCTGAATTTTGTTCCCAGTCCGGCCCTGGACAGATACCAGCTCATATAGAGACCAGCTCATACAGAGACCAGCTCATATAGAGACCAGCTCATATACAGTAGAGACCAGCTCATTATAGAGACCAGCTCATACAGAGACCAGCTGATTATAGAGACCAGCTCATATACAGTAGAGACCAGCTCATTATAGAGACCAGCTCATACAGAGACCAGCTGATTATAGACCAGCTCATACAGAGACCAGCTCATTATAGAGACCAGCTCATATACAGTAGAGACCAGCTCATTATAGAGACCAGCTCATAGAGACCAGCTGATTATAGAGACCAGCTCATACAGAGACCAGCTCATTATAGAGACCAGCTCACACAGAGACCAGCTCATATACAGTAGAGACCAGCTCATTATAGAGACCAGCTCACACAGAGACCAGCTCACACAGAGACCAGCTCATTATAGAGACCAGCTCATACAGAGACCAGCTCATATACAGTAGAGACCAGCTCATACAGAGACCAGCTCATAGTGCTCACACTGGACAGAGACCAGCTCATGTCACTCATAGTACCAGCTCATGTCAATCATAGTGTTCTTGTCCATGACAGTCCATGCCAGAGTGGCACCATCTGGTTAACTGTCATGTTAATTGTGTCTAATCGTTACTCGGCACTGTCATGTAATTATGACAAACGTGTCATGGAACTGACCATTTCTGACGTGCTATGACGTGTTTATGACAGGGTGTTTGTTTAAGTGTTCCCAAATGACAGGGTGTTTGTTTAAGTGTTCCCAAATGACAGGGTGTTTGTTTAAGTGTTCCCAAATGACAGGGTGTTGGGTTTAAGTGTTCCCAAATGACAGGGTGTTGGGTTTAAGTGTTCCCAAATGTCCGTGTACACCATGATTAAGTGTCATCTGTGATCCGTGGCAGGAAAATGGCGGGAAGTTCTGCGGGAAGAGGATCTCTCTCTCTCTCTCTCTCTGTGTGTGTGTGTGTATGTGCATGCGTGTCTACATGTGTGTGTGTGTGTGTCTTCTTGGCTCCTTTCCTGTTAGCTTTAGCTGTGTGTGTGTGTGTGTGTGTGTGTGTGTGTGTGGCCATGTGAGAGTTCACCCCAGCAGGAAAAGCCTGTGGCTGGCTCGACAGCCTATATATTTATTTCACAGGGCAGTTAAGGGCCATTCATTCACACACGAGACCTCTACACACACACACACACACACACCTACTTTGTGTGTAAGACTTTAAAGGGCATGTAGCCATGGGGAGTCTGTACATCGGGTTACTCAGACCTGTGTGTGTATGTGTGTGTTAAGAGTGTTCGCCGTAAGTTGCATGCAATTTCCTCTCACATATTTGACACCTCTGCTTGTGTGTGTGTGTGTGTGTGTGTGTGTGTGTGTGTGTGTGTGTGCTCTCTGCAGGTAATCCCGTTCCCCATGTCATGTGACCTGCGGGAGGACTGTGCATGCAGAGACCCCAGCGCTCAGGAGAACAGCGACGGCCATCGCCAGCGTCACCTCGGCTGACCCGCTGGACTGGACCCCCCCCCACAAACCCTGACCCGCTGGACTGGACCACCCCCCACAAACCCCGACCCCCACCCCCCACAAAACCTGACCCCAAACCCCCCACAAACCCTGACCCGCACCCCCCACAAAACCCGACCCCAAACCCCCCACAAACCCTGACCCGCTGGACTGGACCCCCCCACAAACCCCGACCCCCCCCCCCCCCCCCCCACAAACCCTGACCCACTGGACTGGACCCCCCCCCCACAAACCCCGACCCGCTGGACTGACCCCCCCCCCCAGCGTCACCTCGGCACATGGGTGTGGAAAACTACCAAACAGAGACGTTTCTTTACTTCTCCCTCTTTCTCTCTCCATGTCTCTCTCTCTCTCTCTCTCTAAGCAGAGGTATTTTTATAAGTGTGCAAAAACACACACACACACCACACAAATCACACACTCACTCATTCGCACACACACACACATCACACCACACACTCACTCACTCACTCACTCACACACACACACACACACACATCACGCCACACACACACACACACTCACTCACTCACACACACACACACAATAAAATACACACACAAACACACAACAAAATACACACACACACACAAGCACGCGAGGAGGAGGAGGAGGAGAGAGTGTGAAGGGAGGAAGAGGAGGAGGAGGAGTGTTGTCGTGTCTTCATGTCTTGTTGAGGAGGAGGAGAGAGTGTGAAGGGAGGAAGAGGAGGAGGAGGAGGAGGAGTGTTGTCGTGTCTTCATGTCTTGTTGATTTTCATGTGCTTGTTGGTCAGCAGCGTTGTGGCATCTGTCTATTTTTAAAGGGACGGGATGGGCAGGGCACACACACACACACACACACACACACACACACACACACGGAATGGGCAGGGAAGAATGCAACAACACACACACACACAGGATGGGCAGGAAAGAATGCAACAACACACACACACACACACACGGGATGGGCAGGGAAGAATGCAACAACACACACACACACACACACACACGGGATGGGCAGGGAAGAATGCAACAACACACACACACACACACACACACACGGGATGGGCAGGGAAGAATGCAACAACACACACACACACACACACACACGGGATGGGCAGGGAAGAATGCAACAACAGGACAAGACGGGAACAAAGGACAAGTTCACACACACACACACACACAGGCCTCCACAGATAGAACCGCTAGGCAGAGCGAGGTCACAGAGGGAGCTCACAGATAGAACCGCTAGGCAGAACGAGCTCACAGATAGAACCGCTAGGCAGAGCGAGCTCACAGATAGAACCGCTAGGCAGAGCGAGCTCACAGATAGAACCGCTAGAGGGAGCTCACAGATAGAACCGCTAGAGGGAGCTCACAGATAGAACCGCTAGAGGGAGCTCACAGATAGAACCGCTAGGCAGAACGAGCTCCGGTTGCAGCACCCAGTCTGGAGTACGACTGCCACACAGCAAATGTGTCGTCTGGACAAAGAGATATACAACTCAGTCCAACAAAGAGATATACAACTCAGTCCAACAAAGAGATATACAACTAAACTAAAAGGTATTGGACAGAAACAATAGTACCTACTTCCTTTATACCGTATTATTATCAAAAGTGATATCTTAACTCTAGATGGTTCGTAGTCTGTTGTTAAAACTCATCTGGTCTGATATACGGCCTTACATCTAGAATACAGGAATCGTGGTTTTAACATTGTTATTAAGACACAGGACAGGAAAATATTGTGGCGTTTGATTAGATGTACGTTTAACCTCTCTTCCCAGTTACACAGGTGCAGACACACACACACACACACGCCTCCAACACCAATCCCATGGGAACCACTTCCACATGGTCAAACACAACAGTCCTTTACTTCATCAGAGTTGTGCTGTCATTAGCAGTATGCGTTGATTTGAAGCTCTTAAGAAAGCCCTCAGACAGGACAGGCCAGTCTCCTCCTGCGTCCCTCAGACAGGACAGGCCAGTCTCCTCCTGTGTACAGGACAGGCCAGTCTCCTCCTGTGTACAGGACAGGCCAGTCTCCTGTGTCTGTTAAGAGCTGATGTCTTCAGCGAGTGGCTCCTCAGATGGCTTCTGACACAAATCGAACACATTTTCAATCACTTTCCTATTTGTTAGTGCACGTTTGCACACTAAGCACTCTAAGAAGTTCTTGCCAAACAGATGGATGGATGTTAGACCAAAGGGATGCCATTCCAATCCATGTTGGACTGATGCCTGTTTTTTGTCAGAGGTGGACACTTCCTGCTTCAGAATAAAAGTCCTGCCTTGGACAGCATTCTCTCTACCTGTGCACTTAACACAGGTGACATTATTACTATGCTAATCTACCTGGCTGAACTCTTAGCACAGGTGATATTATTACTACGCTAATCTACCTGGCTAAAGAGATGTTCTGTTTAGCAACAGCTGGTTTGGTGAAGGATTGGGAGTGGACATGCGGACGTGGATATGAACTGTCCCAAGCCGGGATGCCACCTCTGTATTGGTTGTTTGTTTGATTGTTTTCATTCACGTGTGTCTTCAAGTATCTTCTCTCTGGCCTTGTTTACTGCATGTATATGATCTATATGATGTGATGGAGCGGAACGTGACATGATCTATATGATGTGATTGTGATGGAGCGGAACGTGACAGTGTTGTGGTAGCTGCTATGGCAAGAGCCATCTGTCTTGTGTATGGATTTCCTTGTGGTGCCCGTTATAGTTCCAATATAGACAGTATATCCATACTATGCACACATGCACAGACACATCCTGTGTGTGTGTTAGAGCTCTTATATTAGACAGTATATCCATACTATGCACACATTCACAGACACATCCTGTGTGTGTGTCTCTGGCCTTTAGTATCCTCTGATGTTGCTGACCAGTGCGGTCTGGTTCTCGTTGCCATGCCTACCAAGCCTGATAGGCATATCAGCCCCAGCTCCACAGGATTACAGGGCAGGTCGTAGCTGCCCAATCAGAGCCAAGCGCTCAGCAGATGCCAACCATTCAAGCATTTACTCTTTCAAGTTAATGTAGGACACACAATATATGGCAGAAAATGATACATGTTTGCCAGTTATTGGTTAAAGCTTGTGAGCAAAGCTGCCATATTCAAGTCATTTATTCACCCTACCTCGGGCTCACCCACTCACTCACACGCACACAGAGACACACACACAGACACAGAGAGACACACACACACACACACTGCTCATGTGTGTTCCAGAAGCATGTGTGTAACAGATGGAACTGAGTGCAGTTTGGGATCAATGCTAAAATACTGCTGCTTACCCAACCCTGCCCCATAGAGACCCAACCCTGCCCCATAGAGACTCAACCCTGCCCCATAGGGACCCATAGAAACTCAACCCTGCCCAATAGAGACCCAACCATGCCCCATAGAGACCCATAGAAACTCAACCCTGCCCAATAGAGACCCAACCCTGCCCCATAGAGACCCAACCCTGCCCCATAGAGACCCATAGAGACTCAACCCTGCCCCATAGAGACCCATAGAAACTCAACCCTGCCCAATAGAGACCCAACCCTGCCCCATAGAGACTCAACCCTGCCCCATAGAGACTCAACCCTGCCCCATAGGGACCCATAGAAACTCAACCCTGCCCAATAGAGACCCAACCCTGCCCCATAGAGACCCAACCCTGCCCCATAGAGACTCAACCCTGCCCCATAGAGACCCAACCCTGCCCCCTAGAGAGCACAAGGTTGCTGTCAGACAGGCCATGTGTTTGCTAGAACACACGCTATCTGCTGAGATAGTGACAGGTAGACACATCAGAACCGTTCTAGCTGCGCTAGTGCTGCTAGAACACACGCTATCTGCTGAGATAGTGACAGGTAGACACATCAGAACCGTTCTAGCTGCGCTAGGGCTGGGTCACACGAGGTCGCTCTTACTTCTGATGTAGACTGCTCTTCTCCAGATTAGCCCACTGACCTCTTACCGCCAGGCCAGCAGGCCAACGCTGCTTAGTTCTGTTACCTCCAGGCCAGTAGGCCTGAGCTCTTTCCCAATGCTGCTTAGTTCTGTTACCTCCAGGCCAGTAGGCCTGAGCTCTTCCCAACGCTGCTTAGTTCTGTTACCTCCAGGCCAGTAGGCCTGAGCTCTTTCCCAATGCTGCTTAGTTCTGTTACCTCCAGGCCAGTAGGCCTGAGCTCTTCCCAACGCTGCTTAGTTCTGTTACCTCCAGGCCAGTAGGCCTGAGCTCTTCTCAATGCTGCTTAGTTCCATTACGTGCTCAGAGTATTCGATCGTGTTCAGTTTACCAAAACTGTTTTTTATACGCTCTCTATACTCTTCTCTAGCCAGGAAAACAAACAGGTTTAATGGGAAGCCATTTTGTTCTGGTGTTGTTGAAGATGAGGTAGTCTACTGTAAATGCACCGGGATCCTTTTTGCTGTACCTCATGCTTGACTTATTCAGTATTTTAGTAATTTAAATCTTTAGCAGTATACAATGATGTAAATAATATAATTATTTATTATGAATGTTGTCATTTTTTATTTATATTGACACAATGTCCATTTAAATTATTGTTCTAATGTTTGTTCTTGTTTGTTTGGTTTCTTGATTTGTTTTCGGAGGAAGTGTTATTTTCTTGTCCATTTCCATTTTGTGATGACGTTGGTACTCTCATAAGCTTCACTTTGTCTGCTCTCCACAGAGGTTAAGACACACCTCCTGACCTGTCAGTCACTCGTGGCGTGCTTGCCTTTCGCTTCAGTGCTGACGCTTCAGATGAACAGCAGTATATCAACCACGTCTAGCTTATATGAAGACGCTTGCATGGAGTTAGATAAATAGATTTTTGAAGTTCTGAGTTCATCAGATTGCATTGGATCCCAGGTAGTTTTAGAGTCAGAAGCTGAAATGGTGGTATCAGATGGACCTATGACAAAACCAGAGGTAGAACCAGGAGCAGAACTGGCTGCTACCTGGACTGGCTAGAACACGAAGGAGTGTTAATTATGGTTCTGGACTGGGTGGAACACAAAGGAGTGTTAATTATGGTTCTAGAACCGGGTTGAACACGAAAGAGTGTTAAGTTAGGACCAGAGACTTTCTTATGAGTCACAGCACTCAAAAAATCTCCATAGAAATGCATGGGGCTAGTTTGTTACGCCAGTTGTCTACACATATCCCGCCCCTTCCGCGGCAAACACTCAACATGTGAATACATTGTGCCAATCATGTGGTGTGTTGTGAATACATTGTGCCAATCATGTGGTGTGTTGTGAATACATCGTGCCAATCATGTGTTGTGATCTCACCGCTGGAGCAAGGTTGGTGTCGTGAAGCCGTGCACACGTGCATTTCTGTCGCACGAGATGCCTGATAAGAGCCCAACAAGCGTTCCAATATGGCCGCCGAGTTGAGGGACTTGCCTAAAAGGACTTTGGTAGAACATGAAGGAGTGTTAATGATGCTGTTGACATGCATACAGCAACAGTGGCACTTAGCTAGTCAACATCCTCATTCCACATCTCACATAGAGTGTGTCTAATAGAGCTAGTCAACATCCTCATTCCACATCACACATAGAGTGTGTCTAATAGAGCTAGTCAACATCCTCATTCCACATCACACATAGAGTGTGTCTAATAGAGCTAGTCAACTTCCTCATTCCACATCTCACATAGAGTGTGTCTAATAGAGCTAGTCAACATCCTCATTCCACATCTCACATAGAGTGTGTCTAATAGAGCTAGTCAACATCCTCATTCCACATCACACATAGAGTGTGTCTAATAGAGCTAGTCAACATCCTCATTCCACATCACACATACTGTAAAGTGTGTCTAATAGAGCTAGTCAACATCCTCATTCCACATCTCACATAGAGTGTGTCTAATAGAGCTAGTCAACATCCTCATTCCACATCACACATACTGTAAAGTGTGTCTAATAGAGCTAGTCAACATCCTCATTCCACATCACACATAGTGTGTGTCTAATAGAGCTAGTCAACATCCTCATTCCACATCACACATACTGTAAAGTGTGTCTAATAGAGCTAGTCAACATCCTCATTCCACATCACACATAGAGTGTGTCTAATAGAGCTAGTCAACATCCTCATTCCACATCACACATACTGTAAAGTGTGTCTAATAGAGCTAGTCAACATCCTCATTCCACATCTCACATAGAGTGTGTCTAATAGAGCTAGTCAACATCCTCATTCCACATCACACATACTGTAAAGTGTGTCTAATAGAGCTAGTCAACATCCTCATTCCACATCACACATACTGTAAAGTGTGTCTAATAGAGCTAGTCAACATCCTCATTCCACATCACACATAGAGTGTGTCTAATAGAGCTAGTCAACATCCTCATTCCACATCACACATACTGTAAAGTGTGTCTAATATGATGAAAGATAGAGTTACAATCTCCATAACTCACTACACTGGTGCTTTAGCTGATGTCATTCATTTCTGTTTTTCATTTTAATTATCGCTATTGTTTATTTGTTTTTTATTTTACTTATTGCTATTGTTTATTTGTTTTTTATTTTACTTATTGCTATTGTTTATTTGTTTTTTATTTTACTTATCGCTATTGTTTATTTTGTATTATTATTATTGCTATTGTTTATTTTCTTGTTTGATTGGTTGCTTGGGGAGGAAGGTGACAGGTGATATACGGTGACATCATTTTACTGTTTCTCCATCAGGTCAGCTGACCATTGTTTCAGGCACCTCACTGGTGTGAACACACACACCCAGACACAGCAACAGCTAATACTGTCAGCCAGCCTAGGACATTTAATTCATCCTGCTCTGTGTGTTCAAGGTGATCAGAGACCAAAATTGTCGTTTGTGGAGAAGCACCTCTGCTCTGCCCCATAAGCCCCTCTGCTCTGCCCCATAAGCACCTCTGCTCTTCCCCATAAGCCCCTCTGCCCCATAAGCCCCTCTGCTGCCCCATAAGCCCCTCTGCCCCATAAGCACCTCTGCTCTGCCCCATAAGCCCCTCTGCCCCATAAGCCCCTCTGCTGCCCCATAAGCCCCTCTGCCCCATAAGCACCTCTGCTCTGCCCCATAAGCCCCTCTGCTCTGCCCCATAAGCCCTTAGTTTGCGTGGCCAAGATGGCTTCCTACTAGAGCTTCCTCTGTAACACATCATCTGGCAAACCCTTCATACACACAACCTACTGGTTTTGTCTTACCATCAAACCAAGTTCTGCATCGATAGTCTGCTTGGTGTAATGTTTACCTCTATAGTGCAAAGCTGTCATTCTGTGTTCTTGTTGGAGCAAGCGGGCTTGTCTTTATAATGCTTTGTGAAACTGCACTGACTTGAAATAGTTGGCAATCTGCCAATCTCACTCTTGGGGTCATAATGTCTGGATGACAAATTAATCTTGGTCTACAATCTCACTGTTACACTGAGGAGCCCATAAGCACTGGTACAGCATGACTGAAGCAGCCCAACCCATACGCTCAAAGCACTGGAGTGAACACTTGTCATGAGTCTGCTTTTCATGAGTCTGCTTTTTTCTTTAAATGTGTGTATGGTATGTGTGTTCATTTTAATACATTGTTTTTACATTTTGTACACGTTTATGTGAATTTTTACACATTGTTTGTTTTTATTGTGTTTTGTTTATTTTCTGTGGATACAAACTGGTGTAATGTATATTTTCATAGACTCCGCATACATACTGCAAAATAAAGAAATCAGTCAAAGTGAAACACTGTGTTTGTGCTGTTTTACATACATGTACACATGAAAAGAAAACTCATCAAGTCCACTTACCGCAACATGTTTCAGTGTATCAACAGTTCCCTGTTGAAAAAAACAGCCTGACCAGCTTAAGGTGGTTTGCTGGTTGACCAGCTTGTTTGACCACCCTATGATGGTTGACCTGCTAGACCAGCAAAACTCTTGCGAAAACATATCTTCAGCTGGTTTTAGCTTACAATGGTAAGTCAGCTGGTTTTGCTTGTCATGCCACCTCAAGCTGGTCATTTTAGCTGGTGTTGCTGGTCTACACTGCTGGTTTAACTGGCCATGCCAGCTTATGTTGGTCATTCTAGCAAACCAGCAAGACCATCCCTGCTGAAAAAACCAGCTAGAAACCAGCTTATGCTGGTAGCTGGTTTTAGCTGGTTTAAGCTGGTCTTTGCTGGTTTTCTTCCAGCTCTTGCTGGTCTTTGCTGGTGTAGCTGGTTGGACCACCAGCTGGATATGCTGGCGTGACCATCTGAGGAAGACCAGCTAAAACCAGCATAAGCTGGTCTCCAGCTGTTTTTTCTTCAGTAGGGTTTTAAATGGCAGTACTTCTTCATATTCCTTATGTCATTTACAGTTCATTATATTCATTAGCTCAATATCAGTCATTGCGTAACCATGCACCATATGTGTAATGACCTTCCTTAAAGCAACACCAAAGATTTTTTTATACCTTAAAATAATGTTTCCAAAATCGTTTCAGTGGTTCATCAACTCGTAACAGGGTGAACGGCAATTCTGCATTCGCTTCGCAGCCCTCTATCGGCTATAACCGCACTATGTAAGTTTGCCAGATCGGGTAGCGGATCTGTAGTTCGATGGAATGAGACATAAGAAACTACAAATTTGACTTGCATCTGATGTCGCAATACATCGTACTTTTATAAGTCATGCAAAATATTCTACCTTGTCTGTGGACATCGTTATTTGCAAAGCCGGTGCTGGATAAACAAATAGCGTGCGTGCGACAGAGGGAAAGTTCTTTGGTGTTGCTTTAACAACATAATGCATTTATATAGCGCTTTCCCATAGTGCTTTAAAGGGAAGGGGAGACCTCACTACTGTGTAGCACCCACATACGGAACCTCACTAACCACCACCACCAATGTGTAGCACCCACATACGGAACCTCACTAACCACCACCACCAATGTGTAGCACCCACATACGGAACCTCATTAACCCCCACCACCAATGTGTAGCACCCACATACGGAACCTCACTAACCACCACCACCAATGTGTAGCACCCACATACGGAACCTCACTAACCACCAGCAATGTGTAGAACCCACCCGGGGAACCTCACACACCCCCACCAATGTGTAGCACCCACATACGGAACCTCACTAACCACCACCACCAATGTGTAGCACCCACCTGGGGAACCTCTATGGAGAGAGATAGCTGTCAAAATATTTGTGTCCATAGATTTGATACACGTGCGTATTTGTCTGTAGTTGTGCATGAAAAAAATATTTGTGAATTCTCGAATGAGTCCAGTCGTGCATAAAATATATTGTGTGTATTTTATCCATCAGAATACGGATGAAAAAAAATATGAATTCAAAAATTACAAGTACAAAATCAAACTTTACAGTTAGCTTTCTTTGGTACGAGTACGACTTCGCACAAGTGACTCAACTGTCAAAATACGTCATCGCCGCATTCACAGGCATTACTTGATGAGAAAAGAAACATAGATCGAGATCAAGACTGCGCATGCGCTGTAACAAATCCGTCGGGGGCAGTGCCATTATTGCGGGTTAGGCACCATAGCTCGTAGTTGACAAGTCGGTGCGAACGTTTGTGATAGCTACCTGTGGAGTTGAACAAATCGTCTTTTTTTCCCTTCGTTTTTTGGCTTACGATGTCAGGAAGAACCTGTTGTGTGTTCGGCTGTTACAACAGCAGTGGGAAAATACAGATATGGAACAAAAATATATAAGTTCACCCGCAGGTTATTACACAGCCTGCCCCTGTGTAACACCATACATAAGCACTACACAGATTCCCAGGGCGAGCCGAAGACCAAGCTGTTCGTCAGAACAGAAGTGGATTGTGAACATCAACCGAAAGGATTTTGTTCCGAACAAACATATCACGGTAAGTTTTGTTAAACAGTATTAAAGGAACACGCCATCCAATGTCAGTAGTAATATATGTTCTTACCTTAAAGCGATGGTTCGGAGTAATTTCACCCTAGGGTCCTTTCCATGACCCCGAGCCAAACACCCTCCCAGAACCTTTTTTCCCTTGGTCGAACCCTGGTCGAGTAGCGCTATCAAAAACTAATGACGTTCTGCAGTCGTGATGGAACCAACTTTTATCTCGTAAATTACCCCACTAATAATGCCCTGAATGGTACGAAACTTCTGCAGTAGTACAACTACGACCTTTAGTCCAATAACGAGGCATTAGAAAGTTTGTAAGTGCACCAGGAGTTTATTTAAATAAGACTTGCCTGATTATCTGCTCCTATACCGCTGCATCGACGTTTCTTCCGTGATTTGGGACAAGCCTGTAAAAGTAGCATGCATAAGGATGTAGATCCAGGAATGCACTAATATTTTGTTCGTAGTCCAGTTTGCAACAATTATTAGTTATTACTAAGTTGTAAACACTTCGGAAAAAAAATATTTAAAACTGGATATACCAAAAAACGTTGATGTAATCGCTTCCTGCAAGGACTTTTACAGGCTTTTCCCAAATCACGGAAGAAACATTGACGCAGCGGTATAGTAGCAGATAATCAGGCAAGTCTTATTTAAATAAACTCCTGGTGCACTTACAAACTTTCTAATGCCTCGTTATTGGACTAAATGTCGTAGTTGTACTACTGCAGAAGTTTCGTACCATTCAGGGCATTATTAGTGGGGTAATTTACGAGATAAAAGGGAAAAAAGGTTCTGGGAGGGTGTTTGGCTCAAAGAACCCTAGGGTAAAATTACTCCGAACCATCGCTTTAACTTTCACGAGTTGAGTCATACCTCTCCCATGTCAGTACGTGCACTCAAACGCTCTGGTGCGCGGCGCGACTGTGTTAGCATGTTGCTTTGCTAGCGGGCTCAGACGTAGAAGTAATCAAAAACATCCACGTTTTCCCGACTTAAATACAGTTACACGAGTAGTTGATTAAAATGTCTACGGTCAAACAACATGAAACGTGGCGATTTTCCAAGCGAATAAACAGGAGAACTACAATGTTTGGCGCAATAGCACTTGGAAGTACTTCGACCTAGCGTAGTATAGAATCCATGCTTGATCGACCCCTCAGCCTCGCCACGTTTCATGTTGTTTTACCGTAGACATTTTAATCAACTACTCGTGCAACTGTATTTAAGTCGGGAAAACGTGGATGTTTTTGATTACTTCTACGTCTGAGCCCGCTAGCATAGCAACATGCTAACACATTCGTGCCGCGCACCAAAGCGATTGAGTGCACGTACCGACACAGGAGAGGTATGACTCAACTCGTGAAAGTTAAGGTAAGAACATATATTACTACTGACATTGGGTGGCGTGTTCCTTTAATCTTAAATCTTGCCAGTTGCCACAATGACTAGCATGCTGTTGTCTAGTCTTGCATGGCGAAACATCAGCTAACTTTAACGCTATCTATGTTGGTGTGTTAAGACATGGCACCAAATGTTTGACGTAGAAGCAAAACTGTAAAGTAAGTGTGTTCTAGGAACTTCGGTAGTCGCCAGAATAACTAGATGTACCGCAGAGCGGTACAAAATATGACCGCCGCCCAGTCCAGCCCATTTTTTCCACAAAAATAAATCACGCTGAAAGGCCTATAGGATTCTAACTGTCTCACTAAATTGCATTATCCACACTCAATTCTCACTGGTATCTGCTAGACAACAAGTACCAAAACATGATTAGTTCATAGATTTCACATGTAAAATTCATTTTATACAACCCCACCTCCATCTTGCCTGTTCATAATTCTGAGAAATTCTTGAATTGTGTGCATGTGTGCATGTACATGTTTATGTTATGTGTGTGTGTGTGTGTGCGTGCTTGTGTGTGTGCCTGCGTACATATGTCTACTGTGTGAGTATGTGTCATACGTATGATTAATGTGAATGTATGTGTGTGCGTGTGTATCTGTTTGTGCACATGTGTGTTAACATGACCCCTGGAGGCAAACATACAAAAAAAAATGGTCCTCCTAAACCAGGGGTGGGCAAACTGCGGCCCGCCAAGCACTTTCATCCGGCCCGCGCTTTCATTTGGTTATCAGGCTGCTCGCTATTTTTTTCCTGCGATAGAGACGACGTTGGTTAGCTTTACTGCAAACTGCTTTTCACTCTCCTTAGAGAACGTTTACAATGTCAATGTCAAAACATCATGTTAAATAAAGTTAGCATCATGTTAAACTAAGTTAACTCTTAGTTATCTCCTTTGCAGCAGATCTAACGTGAACATTATGCGATCCATTTAATTGGGAACGCGTCTGCACTCACGAGAGGGAGAGAGAGCCGCAGGTTCCAGCTGGCTTGTCAATGTTGATAATTGATATCTCCTTCTTATAAGAAACTTTTAAAAGGAAATCATGAAGGCAACAGTAGTTCCCACTACTGACCATTTAAAAACTGTGATGGCCCAGCCGTAGGTACAGCACTAGCCATAGCGGAGCAGGCAGAAGATCATTGAGAAATAAACGTGAATTAAAGCGACTGTCTTAAAGCGACAGTGCACAATTTATACATTTGTTAAACAGCATAAAATTAGCAGTATGTTTAAGCAATTAATATTTTAAAAGAACTACTTTTCATACTAAGTTATAGGCTATAAAAAAAATATTTTTTTATGTGGGGGGGGGTTGTTGTGCGGCCCGCCGCCCAATTTTCAAAACCCAATGTGGCCCTTGAGCCAAAAAGTTTGCCCACCCCTGTCCTAAACCCTACGGTTCTCGAGATATTCACAGAAAACTGTGTCTGCCCTACCCTCCTTTCGGGGGGTCCAGTCCAGCGGGGGGGCTACAGATCAAAACGAAAAACGATGGTTCCATGCTATCCATGTGGGGTTACATGCCCACCAAGTTTTGTATACCCCGGTCTTTCAGTGTCCCGGGAATCCTTGACGGAAATTTGGGCATGCGAAAAAAAAAAAAAAAAAAAATCTGACTAAACCTATATGACCGCCGCTTCGCTGCGCGGCGGTCATAATTATCTCCATCAACTAAATGGCACTATTGAAAAATTATTCGCTTTAACTATTAACGTTAGGGCAGCCATGGTGGCCATCAAATCAACATGATTTGGCATTACAAACAGAAAACGTATGATGGAGTTTGGGGGCAGGCGACACTATGCTAGTTGCAAGATTGCTTTCCTTCTTTGGTAACGTTAACCATGAAAACGTCATTTGGAAAGATCTTAGTGCGTTTTCCTCCGATTCAGTATTGTAATAAACAGTTTTTGGGTAGCACTCACATTTAAAACTCACTTGGATATTTGATGTAGATGTTGTGCAAAATGTTCATGATTGTTTTTGGGTTGAATTTGTTGTTGTGCTGAGTTATAGTTTACATGTAAGTCAATGTCCTTTTCTCTATATTTGTATTGTAGTGAACTGAGCCTAGCTGGTTCATGACTGAACTCCAATAGTCCTGTGCAGTGTATGTGTGTGTAATGTTGATGTTAGTTTTAGTGAGAGTAATTGCATTTACCTTGTCATGTATGTGTTAGCTGGTATAGTCTTTCTTTATGTTGTACCTCATGTGTTTACCCCGTGTATTGTATGTGACTACCCTGTTTGTGTATCGTGCTTGTTTAATTGACCTCCCTTGTCTGTGTAATGACGTTCGTGTGTTTTGGTGCGTAACCAATAAAACCATTCTTAGACAACTTTGCAGTTTGTTACAGTATTTTATCAGGGGTCAATATCATCTGGAAGAGCACCTCCCAAAATAAGATGTGTTTGTGATCATTTTAAGCCTATGTTACGCCCCTCTGAACACTCACCGGCCCTACAGTGACAGTGCAGCAGCCTTTGGGTGGTGTATGGGCAAAATCAGCATAATTGTGTACACCTGAAGGTGTGGATAAGAAGCTCTTGAGTTGACCTTCAGGGGTTGGCATTTTTTTCACCACACCGGGAGCAAGCAGTGCTCTTGGGTGTGTGGGTTTTTTATATGGAGCCCCTAGATTTTAGAATGTATATATATTTGTTGAAATAAATACTATATATTTGATAAACTCTGATGTCCATCTCCATACTATGTTGCGGCTAATGAGCCGGCCGTATCAGCCTAATAGTGCAATTTTTTAAACGTTTGGATTTGGAAAGAAAATAACTTAATATCATGCTGCTCCCATTTACTAAATCCTCTTGCTAGCTAGCCTCTTAGCTAAGGTAACATTTTAAACAGAGAAGTGTAATTTCTTCTTTCTAATTTAATTTCTTTGAAATGACAACTAGCTGAATGACATTAAAGTGGATAGTTTATACTCAAGTCAACTTACAACAGTATATTAAGTTTAAGTGAAGTTCCTTAACTGCTAGTCACTTGTTAGCGCATAGTAGAGTCCTCAACAGACCTGAAAATTACAACCCGACCCGGCCCGTGGCTTTTAAAGCCCGGACCCGATGTAACCCGACACTTCAACATGAATTATCTGCCCGGACCTGGCCAGTGGCCCGACGTAAAACATACGTTTTGACTGTTAAACCCTGACTTTATTTAGGTGAAGATTCAATACATTAGCGTGACAATTTACTTAAAACGGTGATTTTCTCCTCTTCTGGTGTAGGCTATGGTGAGGGAAGAACCATGGCAAATTTGGATGCAGTTATCTTAGCGATACTTTTTGCAATACCCTCGATATACATGTCGTTGGAAAGCTTAGTTTATGGCTGTTCGTGTGAATAACTTAATTTTGTAAATTTTACCAAAGCGACTGGTTTCGCCTTGCAGGGTCACATATTTCATTAGCACCTTGCATTTTGAGCATGGCACATAACCTGTAGAATTTCCATCAGAATCCAGCACCACTCCAAACACTTTCCAGATCTCCAGATTTTCCCACTCCTGTAGTAGCGACGGTGAATTCACCTGCGGCAAGTTTACTTTTCACCAACTCCATCTTCTCCAGGCTAAAGGCGTGCACACAGCGGCGTCAGGTCTGCCCCCGCCCCTCTCCATGATGCACGTTGCACGCAGCAGCGTCAGGTCTGCCCCCGCCCCTCTCCATGATGCAAGTTGCACGCAGCAGCCAGACTTTCTTTACGGTGAACAGCAGCGATGATTATTATATATTTTTTTTCAATGAGCGGAAAAAATTAAGCCCGAGGTCCTACTCGACCCGAGTCATTTGCTTATATGCCGACCCGGCTGAGAACTAGTGGTGGATTTTTTGTTAGTTCTCATTACCCAGTTCGCCAAGATGATTCGTTCTGAATAATTCGTTCGTTCAGTCGCATTTACGGTACAACGTAGTTCAGCGGTGAATCATGGAATGCAGGTTCTCAGCTCCTCGTTCACAAACGATCGTGCAAAGGTCAATACACTAGTTGTAGCGGCAAGCATATAGCTGCAACTTCATGATTATGTGTACTTTTAGACAAAGCAGCAGTAGCTAATGTGTTCATTCACCTTGACATTAAATTGACATATTGAAGGTAAATAGAGTAGACTAGGCTAGATCAGCTAATTTCTTTTTTAAAAATGTGTTAATTCATAAAGGAACAAAGACCCAGTATGTGACAAACATGTTTAAAGGCTTGGCAGAAAGATTATATTGATGAAAAGTCCCCATTTTGCCTACAGAGCCATAATCACTCTGGGCTAGCCAAGAACGAAGGACGGACAGCATACATTTACCATTAAACAGATATTTAAATGTAAATGCCAATATTGAAATGTAAAAATTATATTGTTAATGTAAACCATTATCGTTCTTTTTTTATCGTATGCTCTCACTAGCCCATTTGTTGTTGTTTTTTCATGGAAACGGTTGCTTTGCTTTCCTGCCTTTCATTGGCTAATTCGATGAGAACATTTTAGAAACAATACAGACAACAGCATACGATTGGTTTGGCTCTCGCCCTAGGACGCTGGGCCATAGGTATTCACAGCAGCACTAGGTCAGTGTGATTCAGCGAATCAGTTCAGGTCGGTTCATTTTAAAGACTCGTTCGCGACCGACCCACCACTATTTAGAACTCTAGCGCATAGCTGTATTGCCATAGCTACTGCCATCCAGTTGTATAGCTTTTTAAGCTAGCGTTAGCGGTTCACAGACTAGGGCCTAATTAAATTATTAATTCCATGTCTTAAAGCAGTGTTTCTCAAACTGTGGGTCGTGACCCACTACTGAGTCACGGAGACATGCCAGGTGGGGCGCGACAAAAAAAACAGGAGTTTTTTATTTCTTTTTTTACTGTAGCCTGGGCCCAGGTAGCACCCGATGCGCAATGGACGCACTGTGTTATTCACAGGGAAGCGCTCGTGTCAAGGCAGTTAGTCCCGACCTACATGAGATTTTGAACGTTGTTGTGAGAGTGGTGAATTTCATCAAAACCCGGCCCTTAAAAGCGTGTCTATTTTCCGCACTTTGCGAAGAGATGGTAGCTGACCAAAAGGCTGTATTGTTTCACAGCGAGGCAAGGTGGCTTTCCCGAGGTAAAGTGCTGTCGCGCGTGCTTGAGCTCCGAGTCGCCTCTTCTTGGAGGAAGAGCGCATGTTTGAATCTGCAAGCACGTTCACTAATGAACATTTCTTGACGAAGCTGAATCTTAGCGATATATTTGATATATCTTAGCGATACATTCGAGTTAAATGTCCAGTTACAAGGCAAAGACAAGCACCTATCTCACCTAGCAAATAAGATTACTGCATTCGCCAAAAAAACTTGAATGCAGTAACATTGAGTAACTTGATCAAAGTGGGGAATGAAAGAAAAAGTTTGAGAACCACTGTCTTAAAGAATGATTCATTGGTATCATACATGATTATGGACAATAATACAGTAAACACAATTATGTTTATCTGCTTATTGCTTGTTAAGAGAGAAAGTTTATTTAGTGACGTAAGGGGACACTCCCAGTTAGACCTTTAACTGCCTGATATTTTTCTGACGTTAGGAGGTTTGGCCACAGCTCCTTGTGATTTCATCCTGTTGCAGATCTTCCCTCAGTGGACCGTAGTCTAAGAACCTCGGACCCCCAGAAAGGTCCTTGCAGAGTCTAGAGTCGTTTTTGACCCCTGAATCCATGTCCATGACCCAGAAGACACATGCTCCATCGCCAAGATGTATCTACTGTCAGCAGGGGCGGACCTGGACACTTTGAGGCCCAAGGCAAAAGATCCCGATGCCCCTCCCAGCCCCATCCCCCCCCCCCCCACACACACACACCACAACCCTAAAACACACTTTTTTCTGTAATAATGGGACGCTGAGGCATACTCAAATACAACAAATATTTTTTGCCATAGATGACAATCAAAAAACATTAGTAAAAACCTTTGAAAGTATTAAAATTATGAATGCTCTGTGTGTGTGTGTGTGTGAGAGAGAGAGATGAGAGAGAGTAGGCTAGGGGTTTGGGGTCTCTGTGTGTGAATATACTCTTTGTAGCTATGTATGAGTCTGTCTGTGTAGGCTATATGTGTAGAAGACAGGGAGAGAGAGAGAGAGTGTGCGTGTGCGTGCGAACTGAGGTGTTCGATCTTCCAAAAAGCCGACATCCAAAACAATAAACAGCGTCTGCACTGACCGAATAAACTAGCCATTTTCTGTTTATTTTTTCTCCAATTTTCATGGTCATGTAATAATAATGTTCAACCATGAATCTTCTGGGTGGTTTATCTGCATTTTTGGGGAATTCAAAGTTCTTAATTTGCACAGGGCCTTTTTTTAACGATTTCAACTCGCTCTGCATCTCTTACGGTGTCTGGCCATAACGCAGGGTCGACACTGATAACTGTAGCCTAGTGCTAGTGTGGCAAATTGGTTTACACCTCCACAATCGTTTCTGTGCCATTTCCTCTGTGCGCGATTGGTGGAGCTACCATCACCCTAATTGCAGGGCGGACTCTTATTTGGATATTTAGCTTAGCGGATATCACAGGGAGGTACTTTCTCCTGTCGTTGTTTTGCTTCCGGGGTGCCCGTCGTTACTCGGTGGCGTGTGGTGGCAAGTTGGCTTGTGTAGCCACTTCTCCTACAAGTGTGTTTCAGATAAGGTAAGCTATTTTGGCGTTCAGCCCTGTAGTAGGTCATTGTGCCTTTCATGAATGTAATACTTCCCTCTCCACGTCTTATAGTCAGCTTGAGTGCTTCATATTTACTGGCAAGGCTGTTGTAGCGAGCTCTGACGCTGGGTGCTCGGTGGGAATCAGCTGGAGGTAGGTTAGTTTAATTAATTTACCGCCCTGTATTTTAAATTGCGTCTGTCCACTACTAAACTATACTATCTGTTCTCCGGATTGCGGCTAGCCGTAGCCAAGCCTCTCATAGCTCACTTCATGACCTGCGGTCCCAGAGAGGGGATTCATCGCCACTTGGTATGTAAATGCATTACAAATGTTAGCCTTAATATTGTCAGTCTTTTAAATTGTCGCTAACTTTAATTCTTATTGGAATGTGGCTCACGTTTACAGTCGTGTGGGAAGTGGAGTACAGCCAAGTGCCTCCACGCCTTGGAAAGGCTGCTGTTCTGTTGTGCTGTGGATTTGTGGATGACGTTTCCATACGGTCGGGATTGAACGACGTGCCTAGCTTTGTTGGGGACTATTTGTATCTTAACGCATGGGGCTACGCAGTGGTGTACTGCCCTCTCTATCGCTCTACCCGCATGCCTACGTCTGGTTGTTGTTCTCTTTGATTTGGCGGCTATACGGTGTGTTGTCCCGTCCTTTTGCTTGAGTTGCATGTTTATTCTGTGTGTTGTTTTCTTTGATTTGGCGCCTATCGCCGGCTATACCGTGGTGTGTTGTCTTGTCTTTTGTTTAACCTGCATGTTTATTTTGTTTGTTGTTTTCTTTGATTTGGTGCATGCGGTTATGCAGTGCTGTACTGTTTCTCCCTATGCTTGACTCGCATGCTTTTCTATTTGTTGGCTTATTGGTGTCTTTGAGGTTTGTGTGTGTGTGTGTCTGTGTGTGTGTGTGATTGTGTGTTTGTGTATGCGTACTGTAACCTAAATTACTGTGACCAGGGCAGCTTCACTGTCAGGATCAACCTCTGGGCCTTGGTGGACAACCTGACTGCCTCCCCCTGCCTGAGATAAGTAGCCTTGTTAGCCTAGCTTGATAAATAGGCTATTGGTGAATGAATGATTGCCATATAATTACTGTCAAGCCTTTTACCAACTCCTGTGCCTCTGTTCCTTCTCTCTCTCTCTTGCTCTCTCTCTTCCGGACAGGTGTGGTGGGTTTCCCACAGGCGGCAGGCCAACCTTCAGGTGGTGGAGTTCCCCCCTCACTTTTCTCTGCTGTGTACAACGGGTGCTGTATTCCGGATTGCAGTGTACTGTCATTTTCCTTCACGTGTGGTGCGTGTCTTCTGGGTCCCTCCTTTTCCCTCTTTTGGAAAGTCCTGCTCGCCGTGGTAAGCCCCCTGCCCTGCAACACTCCCTTTGATTACGGGTCACAGGTTAAGCTACGGCGTAACAGTGTGGTTGCCATCATTAACCATCCAGTAGATTGTGTATTTGTGGGACGACCCAGAGTGATTGCATCTGACCCAGGTGTCTCCTGTACCTATACATGATGCATTGTTTTTATTGTTGAATTTGTGTTATCAATAAATTATTTGACTTAACTCTTGTCTCTGGCCTAAGAGTGTACGAATCTGTGTTGCCTTGTGGGTACTATAGGGAATATAGTGTAACTGGTCCTAGGGTGTAACCCCCTAGGTGGCGTAGTCGACTCCAAATTTCCTGGCCATGTCACACTAGGTATTGTGTTAGGGCTACTCACGTACTGGTTTCGTTTGCACCCAAAGCTTCTGCTACTGAAATGGTGTCCGTAGCAGCACCAACAGCACCAGTGCGGACTTCGGCAGTGACAGTGATCCCTCACGACTGTTTCACTTAGATCAACATCATACTCATCATCATCAGTAGAAGAATATGTAGTGGCTACAAGAGCTATCCAAATTACTTTCTTCCGTGGAAGAATTCTTCGACTGGAAGAAGTTGGTTAATTTAGGCAATTTATTTCTAAATTCTTCCTCCTCGCTTTTTCTTTTATCACTTCCACTCTGGAAACGTTTCATGGCTGCTGTCAATCGCTCAACTCCACACCTCACCAAGACCTCGTTCATAGCTAGTTGCTGCTATGGTGACAGAAAGCGGACCTGCAGTCATTTGATTTTATGATGAGTTTATGAGCAGTCATGAGGCAAAATATTTTTTCAATCTTTATTATGGATTAGAATATATTGTTTGGATGCGGTGATCATTTATTTAAAAAAAAAAACGAAATACGATACGGGGATGACAAAGCCCCCTTTTGGCCGAGGCCCCAGGCAATTGCCTGACCATGCCTAATGGCAGGTCCGCCCCTGACTGTCAGAGGGGAAAAAAGAGTAAAGATCCAATTCCAACTCATTAAGTTCCAAACATCAAATTGTGTTTTTTTTTTATCTTAAAGGTGCTCTGTAACATGCTGGGTAACGTCACTTCTGTTGACTTTCAAACAAAACTGAGAGCTAGCTCGCTACTTCCTCCCCCTCCCTCCCGTGCTGCTCCTGTGCAATAGAAACTCTCCTAAACGCGCATCTCGTCTGTGATTTGCTGGAACAGTTTGTTATGTTTGTATGGGCTGTAGGTTTGCCCAGGTTGTTTTTGGAGCCTGGGCTGTCCACAGAGATTGCATTTTTTTTACAGTGTATTCGGGACACAGACAGCTAGCGGTTGGTTATGGCGGCCTTACATTGTACGATTTTGGTCTGTTTTCACAGTCGGCGACTAAAGTCGGACAGAAATCATGGGAGTTGTACTGGAATCAAATATGTTTGATATTATCACAAGTCTTTCTAGTCGTGGCTCATGCAAATAGTGACTTCTCTTCAACACCAAACAGGAAGGGGCAAAGTAGGCGACAGCTGTAGCAAGGGACCTGATGAAACCCATGAATATGATCATTTGTTATTTCGTTTCTTATAGCCTACATCTTTAGTCAGCTCTTCCACGCGACAGAACAACTCCATATCGGTTAGAGATGTCACGCATGAAACACGAGTACAGTAGGCTATCATTTCAGCTCCTGTTTATCTATTGCACGATGGGTAATAATTTAAAGGAATCTAGTTGCAGTCTTGTAAATAGTGACCCTGCAAGATCCCTAGTCATTGCAAAATCATAGTCTGTGACTTAAAACTCTATTACTTGACTTTAGATGTCAGAGGGTCTGAGACTGTAGTCTTTCAAAAATATTTTTAATTACCTTTAATTAGTCATGGGTGTGTTTTGGGCGTGACATCCCATTATTATACTGCTCTTTACAATGCTAGTAGAGTGCTCCATTGACTTGAATGGGATCTCCCGACGTTCTGCGGTAATATAAATTCATGTAATTACCGCTGAAACACATAATTCCCACTGTCAATGGTGTGATATCTGCTAGTTAATTTGTTTACCCTATTCACCTGTATCGCCTCGTCTTATATTTAACACATTGGACAAGAAAGTCTTAATATTGAGAATTGCCCAAGGGATATCACCAGGCACCCTCTCTCTAATGTCTTGAATTTCCCTTTTGGGGATCAATAAAGTACAGTATCTATCTATCTATCTAAACTGGTTCACCTAAATTATGGCATTTGGCTGCCGGACTATCCGCTGTGTTCTAAAGAATGTTTGATTCAGTTTCAGCGTGTGTTGTGAACTATTTGTTTCTGCAAAAGCCACAACAAAACGGTAACAAATAAATGTAAAGAGAGTGTGGAGTTTATTTTTTTTCGTTTTGGAAGTAGCCGTATAATAAACGGGATAATGATGGAACACTGGTCATCGGTAAAATAAGTCCCTTCAGGGCGAAGCAAGAACCCTCCGCTGGTGCGTTGGGGTCCGATACGCCTGTTGGAACTTATTTTACCGATAATGACCACCGTTACAAAATCCAATGAGTGTGACATCCTTGGAGCGCAACGTCAAACAGGGTGTTGGTATTTTGTCGGCAAGTGAGCGCTTCTTTGCAGAAGGAATCGGCTTGCACACAAAACTGTGTATGCAAACCCAGGATTCCACTAAACCTTGCTACTATGTGCCGAGTATAAGATAGGGCCCTATATGTGCACAATAACTGTTGTATAATGTAATTTAACAAACAACTTAAGGCTCAACACTTCCTGCAAACAATTGTTGTTTAAATTCAATGCTAAACACAACAATAATGCTCATGACTACTAGCATAATTACTCATCCAAAATCCATTTCCTTCAGGAAATGTAATTAATGAAAACAACTGTTAAGTAAGTACCTCTTTTGAAGATCACGCAATTCTGTCGACAGTCTCTATTTTTTTTGTAAGGTTTTGGTACTCCTCCAACAACTCCTTATGTATTTGTTGAGGGACCACTCCTTCATCCCCCGATAAATCAGAATCCTGAATATGAAGGAAAGACATCAATGAATCTCTGGACATATTTATTAAATACCTTAGGCTAATCATATTGTAATGGCCGACGGGTGCAAACTATCTGTAACTTATGCAAATAAAAAAAAAAGAACACTTGAAAATAAATAAAACACAAGCACTAACGAAAACATCTCCATGATTTCGACAACACCAGACAGTGTTAAGAAAATGAGCCATTTCAAGAGCCTTCCGTACATAGAGTGTATTCCTCAGAGCCGTAGAGAGAGTTTGGCCAACTAGGGAATCAAATGTTCTGAGCTACCCCATTATGCATCAGCAGGGGCCAGGGATGGATTACTGCACGGGCCTACCGGGCCCAGGCCCAGGGGCCCAAGGTGTCAGGGGGCCCTGAAGCCCAAGCCTTTGCATGGAATCATTGCCTCAATATCAACAAATCAGGATGTAGGCTATGAATCTGATTGAATTTAGTATTGGCCATCCCCAAAATGCATCAGAATACAGGAAATCACATCAAACAAATTAAAAAATGGGCTTTAAACAGCTGTCTAATGCAGTCTAACGTTCTGACAAGCAATTGCCTACCTTGTTCTTGCCCATCTGGAATAACTCCTCTAGCTTTGCAGCATCCATCCTTTCTGTTTTCGTTGTTTAAACTTGTGATATCCATGATGAGTATTGAGTTAGTGAATTAACTCAACAGTGTGTGCGGATAACCATATATAGATAGCCGAGTAAAAAACAACAAGTATCCTATTGCGTGCCTGCGTGCGTATTCTCTCTCTCCTGCTCAAACAAAATGTGTGCGCGTTAATTTTGATAAGGTATTCACTAACTTCAATAGAAAATTGTAGCCTGATGGCATGCAGCTAATGGGAGATACTGTCCATAGTTGGGAAGGTATGGTGGGCCAATTTGGTGTGAATACACACACACAGGAAATTTTCTCTTGGTGTTGAGTAGCCTGATGGTACGCACAGTGCGTATGGACGTACAGTACACCTGCAGGCGCGCCTGTGCATCAGAACCATATTGACATAGTGCAGGAAATAGTGGAAAAAACTAGCCTGACGAGCCAGACCCACATTAAAATGTAGGGTCTGGGCACTCACCGTTCGCAGTGCTCAGTCCGAGGGGCGGGATAATCGGGTGTCTTTCAAATTACCTCTGCACGCAATAGGACAGCGCTGAATCCCATGCGTTTTCCCACCAGCGGAGCTAGTTGGCTAGTTCAATCTTTTGCCATCTTAAAACAAGCTTAACTCGTGTCACACTATCGCCTGATTTTGGCTCGCATTTTTCACGACATAGCTCCCCCTGCAGCTTCGGTAGCAAGTGGCTGCTACGCTAAACCCCCACTAGCTAGCGAGCTAGCCATTAAGAAACCAAGCTAAACACATACAGGGCTCACAATAAAACGGTCGAGCAAACACATTGTTCAAGAGACTATCAAACCACATTACAAAAAAGTTCACCCAAGGGTAGGCTACTTACAATTTCAGCAGCAACAAAGCCAAGTCGGAGTCCGTTTTGCAGTCGTCTTAGAAACTACATTCTTACTACATTTTCGAGGCCTTCCGCTGAGTCACATCCGGATTTCTTCGGTCCGGGACCAGAAAGTTGCATATTCGTTTTTTCCGCGGAGAAGCACTAGGGGGAGACGAAGCACCCACCAAACGACCCAAAAAGTGTTGTAGAACCATCAGAACGACTCTCAACCTGCATAATTAAGGTAATTTTTGCTAAAATTGTTGCATAGGGCCTCTTTAAACAGTACTATACACCATTTATAGTTAAACAGTATAATAACATTTGCAGAATTTGCAGTAATAGGCCTAGTATAACCAGTGATGGGAATAACGGTAAGTTACTAACGCCGTTACTTTTTTCAGTAACGAGTAATCTAACTAATTACTTTGACTGTCACTATAACGCCTATAACACTATAGAATCTCTAAAAACAATCACAAATAGGGCAGTTCATCACAGTTCAACAATTGTGGTTTGGAACTAGGCCTGCTGCAACTGGATTGATAAAAAGTAATGTAGTTGCAAACATCTCACCTGGCTACTTGTATTTGGGAAGAGCAAAAGCTATCAGCCATCAGCATGATCATGTTATTAGGTTGTTGTTGTAGAACAAGGAAAGGAATATCCAGTGTTTCCTCTACATTTATTTAAGCATGGCGGTCCGCCACGGTTTAAATCCTATCCCTCTCAAGCCCTCTGAAGTCACATTAAATGGGATAGGATTCAGGAACTAATTAATTTAAACCTCACTGACCAGAAAATGTAATGTCTCTGTTTCATTGCAGAGTTATTGCTAATCAGACATGATGTTGAGCAACTAGAATTGTTTTTAAAATCCCGGGAGTGACACCCCCAAGTTTTTTTTTTTTTTCCGGGGGGCGGATGGGTAGGTGGGTGGGTGGACTAGGGGGTGGCTCAAGGACTAGAGTGCCTTAGCCTGGGTTTTCCCATGCTGCCTTATGCACGCAATTTTATTCACGCTGCTAGGCAGCCTGGATTCTATGGACTTCGTTTTCACCTCAACGAAGGAACCAATCACAGAACGGAGGAAGGGCAGCAAGACGATGACGACACGCCGAAGCCGTTATGAGCTATGTACAGACGCATTTGATAGACATTCGTAGCGCCCAATAAACGGCTCTGGGCATTCGTAAACCATGTTTCAAATACGAGAAAATTAATGTCTAATTCCCAGACCCTATCTCAATGAGGTCTGACGTTAGCCAGGCTAAGAGCGCCTATTCATGGAAGAGGCATGTGTGTTGGAAGTAGTTTTCAGCTAAAGAGACACTGAAAACATGTTTTAATCTGTATACCATTAACATTGCATAACAAAAGTAAAACATTAATTTGTAGAGTACCAAAACCAGACGTCTTTTGAGTGTAATCAGATTATGGCAATCATTTTTACAATTGTTTACAACTTAACTCTATGTCCTCACTTGAACCCATTTGCAAGGATGGACGACGCTGAGTATAGAACGTGCTGGCAATGACAGATAACAATTAAACGCGCCATAGCAGTGACGAGATGCACACACCATACAATCGGCCTGACATTTTGAGTGAACTTAAATGAACTACCTAGCAACAATTCCAACACTCACAAGTTAAGGATGTCTTCAGAGAGTTACACTTGATAAGCATGATAGGTCTACTTTTGGCGCATCAACAATTGAAATGGAGGGGCAGCGTGACTATTTCGGTAAAGGCTACAATCTTTGATAGGTGTAATCTCAAAAGAAAGTTCACTTTCTCCATCATCGAACTCTTGAATACAGTGATGGTACAAACCAATATCTGTAATGCAGTGGGTAAATTAACGTTACGTTAGTAGTAGTTTTTACGTTTTATGCAAAAAATATATGGTTTATGTAACAAACCCTTCAAATTTGAGAGAGACTGAACAAAAATATGAGTTTATTGTAAAGTTTTTGATGGGGAATTCAGAGGAACCCATGTAAATAAAAATAAATAAATTTAAAAAAAAACTGATGCATTTAGTCCAAATTAACTGTGCTAAAAAAGTAAAGTGAATGGGTGTTCAACTCTTGAAATAGCATGCATCTCCTTCCATGCAATCCCCGCCCCACCCCCACCTCCACTTTTTTCCCACGCTTAACGGTAGTGTTATATGTTGATAAATTACAATACTTACAGTATTTGAAGTAGCTGCACAACCATGCTAAATAGTATAGTTTTGGCACACAGTACACAAAGACACTTCTGCCATCATACCGGAATGTAAACTATACTCGTAAACGTGCTAATTACCAACCATTTTGTTCGAAAATTCTAAAACAACAATGTTTTTTAATACTTCAAAATAACATTGTGTGTGTCTTTACCTGGTGAGTGAACTCTCTTGCGAGCTTGGACGTGGCACACATTTGGAATATTCCAGAATGCACTCAGTGTTCTTACTGCAGCAATCCTCACAACACACCACCTGCAAACAGAGGGAGACTAAGATTAATATGTTGCAAAACACACAGAACATGAAAAGACCATCACTGAAGCACTACTACACTCACATGCATCTTAACACATGCCTCAGAGCAAGTCAGGTACATCAAACAAGGGGCAAATAAGGGCTATGAAATGAAGAACATGTAGCCTAACACTACCCTTCACAAACTAAAGATCCCTTTACTTGTAGGCATGATATTGAGGTGCCACCCACCCATCACATCGATTAAATGACAGGTCTGTTAATAAACATGGCTATATTAAACTGCAGTTCCTTAAATCAGTGGGTAGATAACTGATATATATATATATATTACTTAATTCATACAGGACCTCTTTGCAGTTATAGCAACACTATATTATGTATCAACACTAGCACTACATGTATTAAGTTTAAATACAGTGACCTAACGTTACCTATGTCCCATGGAAGTTCGCAAGGTAGAGCTAACGTTAACCGTTATTAATTCTAACGTTAACAACTTTCATCTGTGTCTGCTAGCCTGCATGGTAACAGCCATTTTAAATGTAGCTAACGTTACTTTAAATGTATAGCTAACTTACTTGCGCCTGATATTTCATTCTAAAACTAACAAACAGACAAACAGGCAAACAAACAGATATTCCACATAATAGTGAAGTTAGTCTGCTACTGGAAAAGTTAAAGGAGAATTCCGGTGTGATTTTGACCTAAAGTGTTTTGAAACATGATACCGAGTGTGAACGTATGTCTCATAGCCCATCTCGGCTTGTCCCCTGCACTCCGAAATCTGGCGCTAGTTAGCCGATGCTACCAACAAGGCGGTCAATGGTTGTGCCTCGGCATCGGCATAGCCATGCAAATAAATCACTGTTTTACACCATTTACGAGGCTCAATGTATCTCCACACTTCATTGGTAGACTTCCAAGGGCCCTGAGATTTAAAACGAGACATTGAGAACTTTGAAAAAGCACTGGTAGTTTACTTACAAGACGATTTATACAGACAGTATCTTCTCGAAGTTTAGCGTTTGCAGCCATCTTGAATTTAGTCACGATAAGTCGAGCGACGAGTAAGAATGAACAGGTATGATAAGGGATCAGATTCCAAAAATAATTCTGTGGAAATGCATGGATTACAGTTTCTTCCAGTAGCAGCAACTGGAATCCATGCATTTCCACGGAATTATTTTTGGATGACGTCAATTCCATATCATTTTGGCGCCCTTTTTCCTATGCCTTTTTTCTTGATATCAAATCAACGTTGATTTAACATCAATCATATTGACCCAAGTGTATAGACCAGTGACTACATGTTAGATTGATCCCTTGTTGGACGTCTTTACAACCACAAGCAAGCCATAGCTTGTAATGTTAAAATAGTATGAAATTATAGATGCTCAACATGGTGGTCAAAACCTTGACTAATTCTTGACATCAAATTGACATCACGGTGCCCGCTGGGTGGTCACAGTTGCAAGGTTTTAGAATGTTGCATGAAGTTGCTGCTCATCTTGTTGCGAATCTTGTGTGGTGTGCTTAAGTCTGGTGTGATTTGGGCTTAAGTATGGCGCAGACTGCGCACGTTATGATTAGATGGCATTAGACTGCGGTGGGGAAAAATTGTATAACTTTTTTTCCAATATGAACTATGCCTATATGTCCGACTTCGTCATCGTTCAATTCATCCCTTGTGTTTAAAATTTGCGGATAGGCCGATGGTAAGCTTGTTTTTATGCTGGCAACAAAACCAGAACGGTTTGCGAACGTTATTCTTTATTCTAAATGCCATGGCGATAAAGAGAACGAAGTCAGAAAAGGAATTTACCTTAGACTAGGCTATATCAGAGCCCGTCTACGGACATTCTCTGGCTATATATCCTACTGAAATAGGTTAATGATGTAAAGTCAAGTGCGCTTCTATGGGACTGCTGTGTGCGCGCAGTTTTTATTGATGAGTCGGAGTGGCAAGTGCTGCGCATAGTTGCAGTGGAATGTGGCTGCCCAGGGCATTATAAAATTTCTCACTCTTAGACCTACTCATACACGGCGGTGAAATGGCGTATTTAGCTGTCTAAATTCGAATCATATGCTGGGGGAGAAATCGTCGGACATCCATGATTATTTTGTTATTCAGCACCCCTGGTCAAAAATATGTTCCTGCGAGCCTGGAACTAGGCTATGATTTGAATGTAGACTGTTGTCAAATTTTGCAGAAATACAAAACGGGAGAAACAATATGGTTCATGCTCTCTCATGCTGTTTCATTCGTGCCGAAAAGGAGGGAGAATGAAACATTAAGCACGTTCCACTTTTGCATAAATAATTCCTGAACAGTTTTGGTCAGGGCTGATAATGCAACTGTATTTGACAAAGGACCGATATAGGCTATTTGCTAGTGACAAAATATGAGCTTTCAGTGTGATACGATCTCTTTGTAGATTACGTTTAATTAAAACGTGTTTCATCTGTTCTGGCTATCTCTATTTGGATCTTACTGTATCTCACAATGAACAAAATCTCAACACTAAATGAATGATGATCCGTAATTGTCATCAGATAGCCTAGTCATATAGGTAGACATAAGATGAAATAATTAATTCGATAATATTTTCCATCTTTGCAGAGGAAAAGTTTTGTGTAAAGGGAATTAAAGGCCTGTCTCATATAGACGCCTGTCTCTAATACTAGCCTGTGCAGTTTGGCGATTTGGGAAAATAAAAGCCCGGGCTATTATTTGGACTTTTACGGTAGGCCCTACTATCGGTAATGTGTACCATGCCGTCAAAAAAGTCAAAACACTGCTTTATAAATGAATGAATGAAGTTTAAAGTTAGCCAAGCCATAGTCATGACTTGAATTTAAGCTTGTCTGATTTCAATTGTCATTGTATGAGCTTGTATCTCTTCAGCAATAATTTAACTGGACCTAAATGTTGCATAAAAGGTATTTTTTCATGGGAGTCCTACCTCATCGTCTGACACCACTCTTCTTTTATTTTTTTCAGGGGGTCCCCCTGAGGAATCCTACAGCCAGATAGATCAGCAGTATGACATTAATGTTAATTAATAAAAATAGCAAATGTTTTCAGTACTGTATGTTGTTTCAGTATGTTCATGATATGATCTAAAGTAGACTTTAGAGTTAAAGGTTCTCTAAGCGATGTCAAACATTTTTTAGGCTAAAATATTTTTTGACACGTACAGAAAACATCTACTCACTATCCACTAGCTGACTGTTCCCTGAACCACAATGTAAAAAAAAACGTGGTCTTTGTAAAAAGCCTAGGCTCCACAAACGGCAACAAAAACAAACTGGTGCAACCTGCACCACGAAACATAACAAACAGTGTTCCAGCCAATAACCGACTAGATGCGGGTTTATGAGAGTTTCAACTGCATGGGAGGGAGGGTGAGGGAGTAGCGAGCTAGCTCTCTGTTTAGTTTGAATGTCAACAGAAGTGATGCTGCCCAACATCTCTTAGAGCACCTTTAAATGACACACACATCACAGAGAAATATGTAAACTAGATGGTGGGCATAGAAGCATTTGAAAGCAACAGTATTACCAAATCCTGTGAATCACATGGAGACATCCCTAAGGTATCCTATAGACAAGCAGATAACATGAAGGTTCATTATCACTAGCTTAACTGTTGCAGAATGCTGAGCATACACGTTGGTGATGGGTACCCGTCATGGGAGTCCTACCTCATTGTCTGACACCACTTTTTCTTCAGGTCTTCAGGCATTTTCTTCGTGAGAATGGTGGTTTTCTTCATAGCCTACAAATCAAAAGAATGTGAATGACCAGTGTCATATTTCTATGTCAAAATGGGATTTTAACTTGGATGTTACAGCTTTTTTCTGAATACTTAAAGCTGATGATATCGTAGTGCTGGGCGTTATGACCAAAAATGTGAACGGTTTCACAGTATATTACTTTTTTTCATGCATAATCAGGTGTTCAGCATTTTCTTCTGGTTGAGAAAGGAATTACTGCAGTAGATTGACTTAGGATGGTCAAATTATGCCGTTTACAAAGAAGAGCCACCCATGATCCTAATTAATTAGAATGCATAGAATACAAAAAGTATAGCCTAGTGCAACTTGCAATAATTATAGGTCTACTTTTGTATCACGTTCAAACTCAGGTAGCTTACATTACACAGTATTCAAGTAAATCTAAAAGGAAATATAAAACAAGTGTGACTTAGTTAAGAGACAATTTGCATTAATATGGGCTTTGACTACTTTGAAGATAAAATCTCTCCGCTAATATTCTTCCTCTGTCAAAAAAGGCCTATCAGTAACAACAGCCGTATTGTTATTGTGTGGTTTACATAACGTTAGTGGTAGACTTAACGTTAATAGAATTCATGTGGATGTCTTGTTAGCAGGGTTGGGTCAGATTACTTTGAAATGTAATCCATTACTGACTACAAATTACATGGCAATTTTTGTAATCAGTAACGTAATCAGGATTACAAAAAACATGTAACGTAATCTGATTACTTTAGGATTACTTTTAGATTACTTCAATAAATATGTCCCTTAAGTAAAAGACACCACCACTGAATTGATGAAAGAATTCTCATTCTATTTTTCTGTTTATTATTTCATTACATCTAAGAAATCTCTTTGCTCTGAGTAAAGCATTCCTGTGTGAATTAACTGATCTTTTCTTCCAAAAATCTTAATGTAGCCCCTTGTTTTAGTGTTACCATTTACTTTGAGGTCACCAGGTCCCATTGTCTGAAAAACACCCAAAACTATTTCTATTTCTATAGCTATTCTCCACTTTGGGGGTGTTATTTTGGTGGTTGAAATTTTCCCCATCCCAAAATCGATCACTTAGTCATCATGGATGTGATCATGGATCACTATTCTCCAAACATGCACAACTCAGCTTAACCTTTATAAGGGCACACCTGGACAATGAATTTAGCTTTAGCTGGATTTTTTTGACCCAGGACATGGCCTGAGATTGAATGCCACCATGTCCATTTCAATTGTGGGGGTGAGAAAATTATTCCTTTGGGATGTTTTTCAACCAGGGGGACCTGGTGACTTTCTCAAAGTAAACGGTAAGACTAAAACAAGAGGCTACATTAAGATTAGGAGGAAAAGATCAGGCAGTGTGCCGACAGACCTGCCCCAATAGTAAATAAGTTAGTAAGTATAGATACTCTTTTGATCCCGTGAGGGAAATTTGGTCTCCCAATCCGCGAATTAGTGAAGCACAGTGAACACACAGTGAGGTTAAGCACACAATGAGCACACAGTGAGGTGAAGCACACACCAACCCGGAGCAGTGAGCTGTCTGCTACAACGGCGCTCGGGGATCAATGAGGGGTTAGGTGCCTTACTCAAGGGCACTTCAGCCGTGGATGTGGGCATGGGAGAGCAGTGCTCAACCACTTCCCCCGCCCACATTTTTTCTACTGGTCGGGGATCGAACCGGCAAGCCCGAAGCTTGTCGAATTAAAAGATAACTAGGCTATCATCAAAAAGTTGCATTGCTTCCATGATAAAATGTAATCAGGTAATCCCCAACAATGTAACTGTAATCTGATTACACAATTTTTTTATTGTAATCTGGGCTGATTATAGTTACTTGATTTTTGTAATCTGATTACGTAATCCAGATTACTTGTAATCCGTTACTACCCAACCCTGCTTGTTAGCCTACCATGAGCTTCTCGTTAACAATAAAGTTCGTTTAGTTGCACTGATGACAAGACCATCTCTACTACCCAGGGGTGCGTTTCCCAAAAGCATCATTGCTAACTACGTTAGCAACTAACATGGTTTAAACTATGTAAGTACGACACAACTGTTTCCCAAAATGATAGTTTGAACTATGGTGGTGGAACTTACATAGTACGATGCATCGTTACACTACGTCAGTGTTTCCCAAACCCATAGTAGCAACTAACTTTCGCAACCACTATCGTAAAGTTGTGTAGTTACAGCTACACCTCTCGACCTGTAGTAAGTAGTAAGAAGCATAGTTGCTGGAGACGACGTAACCCTGATGACTGAACACACAGCGGACAGATGTAGGAGAGGTAGCCATTAAACGATCCAATTACATTGCTGTGGGATACGATACCATAGCATTGCTGGAGGCAACGATCACACATTATGGGACAACGTTATGTGGTACAGTGGAAAGGGAAGTTTTGTGGTGTTAGCCTACAACAGAGCAGTCCGTGGTGAAGTATTATGGTGACCGCAATCATCTGTGTTGTTATTATTCGTGAATTTACATGTAGCCTAATGCTAACGTGTCAGCACGGATATACAGTACACTGTAAATATACAGTACACACAAGCACAAGTTTAAACTTCATGTAAATGTTATTTATCACTCTGCCAAAATGCTGCTGCTACTACTACTCTGTCAGAAGGTTACGCTAGGATTATGTAAATATACAACACAACTACCGTATTTTCCGCACTATAGAGCGCACTGGATTATAAGGCGCACTGTCAATGAATGGTCTATTTTCGAACTTTTTTCATACATAAAGCGCACCGGCCTATAAGGCGCATTAAGCGAAGCAAAACAGTCAGATAAGTCAGTCAGTCAAACTTTATTAAACACGTTCACAATAACTCTCAACATTGTTCAAATGTTAATGAGCGTACAGTAGGCTATTCACAATAACTCCCAACCTTGTTCAGTTGTAGCCTAACACCTAAAAAAAAAAAAAAAACATCGCTAAATCAAACATTAGCGTATTCACAATAACTCCCAACCTTGTTCAGTTGTCACGTAAAAAAACACAGTCTGATACTGCTAAATCAAACGTTAGCGTATTCACACAATAACTCTCAAAATTATTCAGTTATAACACGTAAAATACAACACAATACACTCAGTTTTTCAGTTCATTCCTCGTCCACAAATCCCTCAAATTCTTCATCTTCAGTGTCCGAGTTTAACAGTTGGGCGATTACGGCATCCAGCATGTCCGGATCCCTCTCGTCATTATCCGAGTCAGTGTCAGTGTCGCCGCTGTTACCTGGCAGTTCAGTGATGATTCCGGCCTTTGTGAAAGCTCGGACCACAGTTGAGACTGATACCTTAGCCCAGGCATCCACGATCCATTGGCAGATAGTGGCGTAAGTCGCCCGGCGCTGTCTCCCTGTCTTGGTGAATGTGTGTTCGCCTTCTGTCATCCACTGCTCCCATGAAGCTCGCAGTTTAGCTTTGAACGACCTGTTGACACCAATATCTAGCGGCTGGAGTTCTTTAGTTAATCCACCCGGAATGACGGCAAGCACCGAATTAGTTTGCTTCACTTGGTTTTTGACAGCATCGGTGAGATGGGCGCGCATGGAGTCGTAGATCAATAGGGACGGATAGTTGTGAAAAAAGCCATCCGGTCTCTTGACGTAAATTTCTCTCAACCATTCACTCATCTTTTCCTCGTCCTTCCAGCCCTTTGGGTTAGCTTTGATGATGACGCCGGCTGGAAACTTTTCTTTAGGCAAAGTCTTCCTCTTGAAAATGACCTTCTCATTCCCTGTGGTGCGTATAGACACCGTTCTGGTCCCTGTTGTCTCCACAGTGCGGTTCACGGGGATATCAAAGGTGAGAGGAACCTCGTCCATGTTGGTGATGTGCTCTGGCTGGATCTTCTTTTCAGTGATCTTGTTTTTGCAGTATGCGCGGAAAGTGGCCAGCTTTTCTTCGTAATCTTTTGGCAGTTGCTGCGAGACTGTAGTTCGTGTGCGGATGGAGAGATTACGTCTTTTCATAAAACGAAAGCACCAAGAAGGCCCGCCACGAAAGGCATCGATATTCATGTCCTGTGCTAACGCTGTTGCCTTCAGTCGAATAGAGACTGTAGAGACACTTCTACCTGCTGCTCTCTGTTCAATAACCCACTGTTCAATTTTGTCCTCTAACTGTGGCCATCTCGCTTTGTTCCCTCGGAAACTCTGTGTGGTCTTCTTTACTTGACGCAGCTCATCTTCTTGCTTCCTCCACTTCCGTACCATTGATTCATTAATGTTGAATTCTCTCGCAGCTGCTCTATTCCCATGTTCTACTGCGTGACTGATGGCCTTGAGTTTGAATTCTGCGTTGTAAGCGTGTCTCTTGACAGGTGCCATTTTGGGGTCTTTATACACACACTGTAGGCCTAATGTTATGGTGAAGCACGTGTATTAGGCCTACTCCGCGACGCCCCTGACTACGGTAGCCATAACAACCATAATTAATCCATATATAAGGCGCTCCGGATTATAAAGCGCACTGTCGTTTTTTGAGAAAATTAAAGGCTTTTAAGTGCGCCTTATAGTGCGGAAAATACGGTACCTCTATTTTTTTGATATATATTCTATATTTCTATATTTTGATATATTGTAACGTTTAATGCACACGACACCAAGCGTTGTTCAATGTAAGCTTTAATGGCTTGAGAACGAGGGCAGGGACACAGATCACAATGCACACAGGGCAGGTCAAGAAATCACACACACTACACCAACAGGGGAGGTCCAGCCCCCCACACGAAAAGGAACACACATGAGGGATAACTAAAAGGGAAACATGTTACGATAAAGACACCAACTTTACACTTATAACTTAGGAGAATAACGACATAAACCCCCCGATTGTTCGCTCTCGTATCCCAGCATGCTTTTCGCAGGAGAACGCTAACACAGTCTTTCTGCGCCGACGCTACAATATGTTCTATATTTCAGTCTCGCACTTTAATGTCTGTATGTGGTATGTCTGTATATTTCTATTTTTTATTGTCTATGTCTATGTCTAAAGTATGTCTATGTCTGTATTTAAAGTATGTCTATGTCTGCATGGGAAAGTAAGAAACGAAATTTCAATTCTTTGTATGACCAGTGCATGTAAAGAAATTGACAATAAAGCCAACTCGACGGATTCTTTCAAACACCTGTTACGTTATCTGGTGCTAAACCTTTTCAATGCTAATGTCACAAGGTCGGTTCATTCGCCGCTCACGGGCCTCGAACCCGCCACCTTGACACACACACCGGCATGGGAGACGAACGCTCTAACCACTGAGCTAAAAGCCCAGGCTTCCAACTCAGCGGTTAGAAGCGTTCTTAAGGATTTACACGGGCAACTAGCACGCTAGCTCAGTCTGCCTCCGTTACACCAACGGTATTGTTATGTGAGGCTAGCATTGTATTTGTTATGAAAGGATAACGTTACATTGTAGTCGTATGTTAAGTGTGTTTGGATGAAGCATCTGCTAATCATAAACATAGCTAACGGTTCCTGGAATTCATGTAGCCTAGCCCATAATGCTGTGCTGAAGTGACTGTGCTGTGGCAGAGACGGTAGCGTGTGTGCTCTACATGGTAGTGGTTACAGGTTCTACACTCGATAGTTGCAAGGCCAGTACGCCTGTGGAATGGGGTTGATGTTTGTCTGATCATAAGCAATGTGTGTATCAGTTAGGCTACTCTTAAGTATTATACGATGTTGATTTTTGAACACATAGCTGAATTATGTTGGTACAATGACATTGGAGAATGCTGCGGTGAAGTTGAGTAGCCTCTCGCTTGTAGAACTTTAACACCTCTGGGACGTGGTCGATAAGTGAGCATGCAGAGTGCTGTGGTTAGTGTCAAAGCATGACATGATTTTCACTGATTTAACTTGTCCTTCATAGCCCAGGTATGCGTCATGTCATGTCATGTCACATCAAAAAATGGTAAGTTGCCTTTGCTTTGTGATTTTTCAATCTGTGTATGTATTTTGATGTCATGGCTCATGGGAAACGTGTGTGTGTGTGTGTGGGAGGGATCATGGAGAAAGTGATGGTGGGAAAGTTAAGTATTTTTAAAAAAACACAAAACAACAAACTAAAAGAAATGCAAAAAGCAGAAACAAAAGGGAGAAATTATAATAAACCAACACAAGCAAAAGCAAAAGGGGGAAAAAAGCAAAAAAAGGTAGGGAATTGTGGGGAGTGGGTGTTTAGGGGCCAAACATGTGCAACTAATTCCCGGCTAGAACGGCCTCTTCCACCTCCTCAAGCAGCAGCTCTTCATCAGCCGCCAGTGGGATGCCATCTTGAAGGGCCATGTTGTGTAAGTATATATACTCTTTTGATCCCGTGAGGGAAATTTGGTCTCTGCATTTATCCCAATCCGTGAATTAGTGAAACACACTCAGCACACAGTGAACACACCAGTGAGGTGAAGCACACACTAATCCCGGCGCACTGAGCTGCCTGCAACAACAGCGGCGCTCGGGGAGCAGTGAGGGGTTAGGTGCCTTGCTCAAGGGCACTTCAGCCGTGCCTACTGGTCGGGGTCCGAAGCGCTAACCAGTAGGCCACGGCTGTCACCACAACTACACAGCACGCCTCGGCAGGATGGAGCTTCAGGCCACCAGAAGCGCTGCTTCCACATGCCCAGGGCCCTCTCCACAACAACGCGGGTCTGGCCATGGGCCCTGTTGTAGCGCGCCTCTGCTTCTCTCGCTGTTGGGCTCCTGGATGGGGGTCAGTAGGTAGGGGCGCAAGGGGTAGCCACTGTCTCCAAGGAGCCAGCACCCCCCAAAGCCACCACCTTCTGCCACCTGGCAGAGTGCCGAGTTGGCCCACACGAGAAGTCGTGCGTGCCCCCTGGCCACTTCGCCACGATGTCCAGGAAGACTCCGCGGGGGTCACACGCCACCTGGACGTTGAGGGCTGGATAGCTCTTGCGGCAGATGTAACTCGCCTCATTGTCGCTTAGGCCCCTGATGCAGACGAGGGTCCCATCTATGGCGCTGATCACCCGTGATGTGGGTAATGTTGTCTGGTGTAGTGGGGAAGGTCATCCTGTCAGGGACCTCCAACAGGGCCTGTGTGACCGCTGTCACAGTCCTGCTGACTGATGACTTGCTCAAGCCAAGGTCATCCCCCAATACCTCCATAAAACTGCCAGTGGCGTAAAAGCGCAGTGCCGCCAGCAGTTGCACCCTAGGCGACAAGGCAAAGTTGCGCCTGGTGGCCCTCACCAGGTGTCAACTGGGTGAATAGCTCCAGCTCTTCAATTTTGGCCCTTGTTTGACGTTACTTTTGGAGGATTGCCTCATCCAAAAGGATGTCTAAGGGGCTGAATGTTGTGCGAATATAAGCATTGACGTATAGTATACTACGTTGTAGAGCTGCCATTGTGTCTAAGGGCCTCACATGTTGCCACACCTTTTATGAGTAACAGGAAATGGCCCATGTATTACTTGTGATTAATTGATCGGCAGTTAACATTGGTCCATATCTGTGAGTTGCAATTAAAAGATAATGATCAATATGTTCCCACTGTATTGCAATTATCCTTCATTGATTTCACACACCTGTTCTACAAACCAAGGCATGACTTAGTTGCCATATCTATGTAGTCTGTCTCAGGACTGAATGATCATTATGAGCTGAATGGAGGAGTTTAGGGGACAGCAGAGATGTTTAATAAGGACAAGAGTAGCATCATCCGTTACGTAAACACTGTGATGAAGATTTGTGTTCGGGGGCCCATGTTATGTTGTGCTACAAGGCTTATTGTACTTCCCACTATATGCAATATCCTCATAGTGACATGTGTAGGTTTCAGAATTGAAGACTACTGTATTTAATGAACATGTTTGTTTCATTCTGTAGGGCAGGGGTCTCAAACTCTATGTCAAAATACTAATGTAATCCGGCCCTTCTGGGTATTTTTAATTGCGACAAACAACAATACTAATTAAAATAGACGATAGATCCAAGTACGGTGACAAATCTCATTCGTACTCTTCTCCACTATTTGCTAGACATCCAGAGCTTGATTCAAATCCAAAATCGCTGCGCAAAGCTTTCAGGAAATATTTACATGCGAGAAACACGAAGACGTGCATTTGTTCGTAATGACACGGAAGCGATGCAGGCCATAGTTTTGCACAAATTGAAGCAGAAATAGGCCTACACCAAATGCTGAAAAACGTTCCCGTGTGATGAAGTCTAGGCTATGTTATTCACCTATTCTGATTCTGAAGGAGAATATCTGCCTTTTGGAGATTATGATCGACCTTCTATTGACAGTGATAAGTCACGGACGGTGCGTCTGTGAATGGAGGTGCGTCTTTGCGTGTATACGACGGTGTTCACTAAGCATACCATGCTTATTTTATTTATAATAAAATATTATATAATTATATTATATTATTTATTTCGACCCTCTGTCCAACATAGCTTGGAGGTTGCAGTGGTAATCGTGATGATAGTGTCCGAAATGGATGTGGTACAGACAGCAGGGGTAGTAGAAATAGGGCTCTGAACTTCTGAAGAACAACAAAGTCACCCGCGATAGGAACCGATTTGACCAGGATACTTTATTGTAGGCCTTGTGGTTATAGTCTAGTAATAGTTTACTATTGTTGGTATACATCTTAGGCCTACTGTTTTCCTGTTCATTTGTTATGTGGGTAATATGACAACAAAGAAAGTAAACCTGCTCAAATATGCTCAACATCCAGTATTTACTGAAAGGTGCATAATTTGAGGTGCTTGCCATCCAGTGGCAAATTAGATGGGTAAATTTACACCCTTCATAAACTTTTGTTTATACTCAAAGATTTTTACATTTACAGTAGGACTTTATCTCTGACCACTTTCAAGCCATGAAAATTTTGATATAAAAATCCAATGGTGTTGATTTCTTAACCCTGACGCCTAGTTTGCCAGGTTTAAAAACGTTAGGAGAGGAAAATATTTTTATTTGGTGTGAAACACACACATAGGCCTACATGTTGTTATGTTTGTTTCTATAATTTGTATTAATATTTATTTGATCATTATTTTATTTATAAGCTACGGTTGCTAGCACAGGTGTCTAAAAATAGATAAGACTTGCACTTTCTGTTTGTAGTCTTGTGTTTCAAAAAACAGTATTTGAAAAAAAACATTGCATATTAGGAAATAGCCGTTCTTTTTTTGTATTATTCTTTAACACTGACGTGGCCCTCCAATCAGATGACATTGGCAGAAGTGGCCCCCTGCTCATTTGAGTTTGAGACCCCTGCTGTAGGGGGTTGATGGAATAAAGTAGGTCTTGAAATGGCAGTGCACTCAGGGAATAGAAACATGTGTTTGAAAACAATAGTATGGACTCTGCAACCATCTCAGCAGCAGAAAGAAAACAAAACGAGCAACACCTAACACTGTTTAGGGGTGTGATTCTTCCGTTTTTAAACGGAATTCTGTTTTTTTTTTTTTTTTTCGACTTGAAAATGGGACCCACGCAATTCGTATAGATCGGCTGAGTTTTTTTTTTAGGGGGGGGGGGGTCGGTCAGAGGTAGGCTATATTTCGCCTATATAACACAGGCCATTGTTATGTAGGCTATAACAGGCCGCTGACAATGACAACGGGTTTTGTGCTTCACATCTTTCCGAATATCACGCTGCAAGTAGTGTATTCTGTTTACCGCTAGTGGATTTCATTGAAAGTGAAAGTAGACGGGTTGATCAGCTGCATTCTGAAGAATGCTTGATTCAAGTTCAGTGTGTGTGGCGAACTAGTTTCTCAGCAGAACCCATGAAACAGTAAAGGTCAACACAGATTTAAAAAGACATCATGTATGAAGTTGTTTTTTTCTCGTTATGGCTTTGCATCGGGTTCGCTGTCAGGATTTTCCGATAATGAATCTCGATGTTGATATTGAATTTTAATTTCTGCGCGTGTAAGCTGTGCTTGAAGTTAGCTGTGACAGACTAGCCTAACCTTTTCATAGTTTTAATCACAAAGCCTATCTACCTTAGGCCTACTACATTGTTTAGTTAAGACCTTGTCATTTCGCGTTTGTCCAGCCGTTCACCTCCGTGAACCTTGCGCCCCAAACTTGTCTAAAACATATTTCGGGATGCCATCTCACCGTGAGAAAACGTAACGTTATGGTGACAGTGCTAAGAGATCAAAGTTTTGGCATACTTAGTAAACGTCTTGCACATAACATTGAGCTGAATATTTAGTAGAAATAGCCTACTGTAGCAATGTGCTGATAGATAAAAAAAAAAAGGCGCAGTCCGCATTTTAACCCTAGCTCTTCATTTGGTTTAGTCTTGTGTAGGCCTAGGCTACTTTGCTCTATTATAAATTAGTTTGCTTTAGGTCTTATAGGCTGTATTGTAATTATGCTATAATTTGTGAAATATATGTATCAATACTTCCCATAAAAGTCATCAGATGTCATCATTTAAAGGGTTATTTTTCAAAATGTTCTTCCGGGGGGGGGGCATGCCCCCGGACCCCTCTAGTATTTGGCCCAAACATATTTTCTTTAAGGCCCTGTTCTAGTGCCACCCCTGCATAGGATTTGCTTCAGTTTTATGAAGTGTAGGTGATGTAAATATACGGTAGCCAACACTATAGTTCACTATATAGTATTCGAACCATCGGGGGGGGTGTATGTCTGTGTGTGTGTGTTGGTACAGCTGGCTCAGATCCTCCAACCCTTTAAGCATTCCAACATTGGTGCTATGTGAACTGTTGTTTCTTTGCTGTTGATTCAACACACAACTCCATAACTACAATGGATGAATAGTGATAGAAAAACATTTTATCTATTAATTTAAAATAGCATGAAATACTTGTGTGGTAGCTTCAGCTTCAGCTTCAGTGTCACAATGAAAACACATAACAAGGGCCACATTGGGAAAATGATTACTTTAATGGGCATGAAACATTGTCATTGAATTTAAGGGCAATAATAAAGTAAGTACTATAGCGCTTAGCACAGGCTGCAACCCAAAGCACACACAGACATGAGCATGGGCAAGATGTTGTTCATACATTGTCCATATTACATAGCCATATTTATTCTGCTCTTATAAGGTAACTGCCAACACACTGCACATATTTATGTTGCATTTATATTGCTCTAAACCAGTGTTTCCCAAAGTCTGGGTCGCTTTTATTTGGGTCGCCTGCGTTGTGTTATAGGCCTAACTGATACCATTTGTCATTTGATACCAGGAATGCTAAGTTTTCTATTAGGATGTAGATTGTTAACTACCACAGTCACGATTTTGTCATAAAAGCTCATTAAACTGGCGCATGAAACTGGGGGACGAACGCATCGCAGAGGGGGTGCCAGCATGGATATCTACCTCTCAAAATGAAACCGTTCTATGGGGCGCCTGCCATGTACCTCACAGTTGCAAACTGCAAGGGACATGAATCCGCCTATTTGCACGAACATTAATAGATACCAGCTCCTCAACTTTACCGATTAAAATCTAGTGACCGCGCTGTCAACTAAAGCAGACATCCATAGACCGGACATAAGGCCATTCAATTTGCATACAGTTTCGATCTGCAATCTTTAAAGTTAATAGCAACCTCCTCACATTCTTATTTCTGATTTAAAATGCACAACAGTGCATTATATTAGTCTACAATTTAAATGGGCATTTTAAACACTATTCCTATCGTTTTCTACCTCACTAACTCCAAAGTAAAGGCGCATTCTTCCGGCTATTGCGCAAAAGCCTCTTGTATTATACAATATAATATAATACAACAATACAATATAACGACTTGAGTAATTTGCTGTTTACATTGGAATTGACGTCCACAGTGTTATGGACCCATTTGTCTGCAACGCAACGTAGCCTACAACATTTTTTTTTAGAAATACAGGAACAGCTTACAATGCTGACAAATGACGACTGCGCAACATGCAATGTTTGGTTGGGGGAGGCATAGAAAAGTTGCAGAACCTGTGGCCTAAAACAATATTGGTGGTGGCAGGGTAGATTTGAAGTGAAATGGGACGCGATGGTCTGTCATTTTTAAAAAGTGGGTCGCCAGAAAAAAAGTTTGGGAAACACTGCTCTAAACCACCTTCTGTAACCAACTGTACACTACTGTCTATATCTTGTTCTGTCAATGCACCACCATATACTTTGTACATCACTTTGCACTTTCCTGCTTTTTAGGCACTTCTGGTTAGATGCAAACTGCATTTGGTTGTCTTTGTACTTGTACTCTGCACAATGACAATAAAGTTGAATCTAATCTAATCTAACAAACAAATTAACCAAAAAGAAAGGCACCCAAAAGAAAAAAGCCACCCGTGAGACCTAACAAGGTGAAGGGGTAGGTGTCTGATTAAAAACAGTTACTGTTACTTCATGCAAGCAGTATTTCACTATAATATCATACATTGTGTTAATGTAAACTGATAAAAAAAAAAATTCCCCATAACAAAGTAAGCTAACGAGAATCGAACCCGGGTCACCGGATGGCAATCGGTTGTGATACCATTGCGCCACCCTGCTATATCTTTTCAATGTGATAATGTAGCCCATTTTCAAAGTACTAGCACTTACCTTCAGCAGTGGGGAGATTAACCATGAACGACGGCTTCGAAACGGCCAAGGCCAATTTCTGGCGCCGATACGCCATTGTGTCCTGGTGGTGACGCTCTTGTTGCTCCCTCAGGGCTGTCAGCTCATCCTTGATGCCCCTCAGAACGGCGATCTTCTGCTCCTCCGATCTCAGGAGCTCAGCGCTGCAATCGCAGCGATTGCGTTGGAGAGGTGAGGGTTGGCCGGGGGCAGTCGGAGGGCTTTCAGAACAATGCCGTTCTGGGGACGCAGGAGACACCGCAGCCCTGAGGGAACGTCGACGACGGAGGGGTGGTGAGGGCCTAGCGTCTTGTGAGGGGGTGAAGGTAGCAGTAAAGGGTCCCAGGGTAAAGGTAGGAGTGGAGGGGTCTTCTGGGGGGGTAAAGGTGGGAGTGGAGGGGCCTTGTGGCGGAATGGAGGTGGAAGTGGAGGGGTCCTGTGACTGGCACGGTGGGGATCCAGGTGCGCTCAAACACCAACGGGCGACCATGTCGATGCCTCCAGGGACTCCCTCCAGCGCCTCTGGCCCTAGAAAGGCTACAACCCTCTCCTCAGCAGTGAGGGGAGGCAGACTGAACCCTCTCCTCCTCAGGGGAGGCAGACTGGTCCTCCCACCACCAGTCCGCTCCCTCTCTCATCTGAGGGTTGCAGCCTTTCTTTTGGTGACGCTGGAGTAGTCCCTCCATTTCGCCCTGATGTCCTCCACGGTGCGCCGGTAGCCGAGTCCCACCGCATTGACTCGGTCAGTGATGTGCTGCCACTGCGCTTTTTTGGCAGCATTGCTTTTGGCATGTTTGAATTTACTGAATAATACTTGTCTGTGTTGGTCTACGAGATCGACCAACACAGACAGCTCTTGAGAGGTGAAATTTGGTTTTCTTGCCATGATGCGTTTCAAAGGATCTCCGCTTACTGCACAAGGGTTTAAATAGGCTACGTATGGTGTAGATCATCTACAACCAGCAGGTGTTTGCTGAAATATATTTCACCTGTTTCACACAGCTAATTTGAGGGAATGGGAGAGCATAAGTGTGTGACTATGTGTGGGCCTATAAGAATTGTTAAGAATTGATAGCCTATTGATTTCAAATAGCGTGTTGTGGGCCTATGTGATGCCAGTTTTGATAGAACATAGTGTACAATTTTGGTTTAGCCTAAGCCATTGATAATGTCCCTGCGCATTTTCAGACAAATAACACAAAAGCAGTAGGGACAACGCGACTCAAACCCATCACAAATTCCAGTGAATATCAGTGAACCATGTTCAGTCAAGAGCCGATGTACACGAGCTACAACGGCTTGTAAATGCAATCAAGCAACGTGGTATTCATCAGTGTTAGTTTATTTGCCTTATTCATTGAAACAGTGCGTGACCTCTGTTCAATTTGCGTAGCTTAGGCTATAGACAACTATGGTAGGCTAGTAAGCATATGGTCTCCAATCATTAGTTAAAACTAGGACTGGAGGTTCTAATCGATCATAGGAATATTTAATGATTGAGCCTATCCAAGATTCCAATACCATTTTAAAATGAACATTATCCAGGCCCGAACCTACGACTGCAAGATCTGAAATGCAGATGTCTATCCTTTCATGCCACCCTGTCGCGCTACAACAAATTGCCCAGTATTATATGTATTCGTGTGTTTCATTAAATGTGTCTCTCTCTGCTTCCTCCTCTCCCTCTGCTCCCTCCTGAAGCCGCAGGTGGTGTGGTGGGTGATGGGGGGCCTCCTCTCCTTACTCCTGAAGCCGCAGGGGGTTTGGTGGGTGCTGGGGGGTGGAATTTAGAGGTTCCTGGCTGCTGTGTCTGGGCAGGCTCCCATTCTGGGTCAGATTCATCTCTTCAATACCCAAATGAAAAAAAAGTCAGTCCGGGATTCCACAGCACAATCTATGCACAAACATTTCCCCCAACACACACACACACACCTTACCACTGCCTCCCACCTTTCTCTCCTTATCACAAACACACATGTACCCATCCCCCACCAGAATGTTCAGGTAAGTGCACAAACAGCAATTTACCACACTACCTCAAAACTTCCATGCATGCAAACTCGGAAGCAGGCATCCTCCAACTCAAAACACAGATATAACCCTTCTGCACATCAGAACTACCTAATAATAATAATTATTATTATATCGAGTAATATGTGAAAACAATACCCATGCACACACGCAGGAAGGCAGACAGACAGAAGCATCCACCCCCCTTCGCCCCTAGCCTATGCACTCAGACTCCAAACGCAAGCACGTGAAACAGTCTCAAGATCACAATTACGAAAATATTAACTTTACTAAACACTACTATAAGTATTTCAGACAGTATTTGTGTACTTACTCAAACTCCGGGTCCTTCCCCTGTCTTCCTGGGAGTCCACCGAAGACGCATCGCTCTCGCTTCCATCTTCGCAAGCATGTTTTTTAGTTGTGCTTGTGTTTTCCTCGTCGCTTAGCCGGTCGAGTTCCGCTAATATGATTGCAATATTATTCGTTCTCTTTTCTCTTTTACGCTTTGACATTTGGCTGCTATAACACACTTCTAACTCACTGCAAAAATAGTTGCACACTAGATGCAAACTACACTTGTGCTCCTCGTGCATTCAAGCCTATGACTCAGTGTTGCCAACTATTTAAAATGGAAAGTAGCTAAAGCCAGCTCCAAAAGTCGCTAAATGTCGCTAGATGACGTCACATACTAATTTCCATATCAATTACGTCACCACGTCGTGTACCCCCCCCCCAAAAAAAAATAAAAATAAAAAAACGGTGATGGCCCTTTAACTCCCTTTTACACCTGTTTGCTTTTGTCCTACTCAAATAGTCAACTTTAAATATATTTCATTTACTATACTTGTATATTAATTGAGACACTTTACACTTCTGTACACTATCTCATCATAGCCTACACCAGAATGAGCATCAAGTGGCTGAAAAGCAGTCCAACCTATTCCCAACTGCTCCATCTGCTTTGCACTGCTTGAAGTCTGATTATAACTTCACCATAGGCTACACACAATTTAACCTTACTGGCTATATTTTGGATATATTTAGGCTTAATGTCACTACAGACCAACAGATTTTTTCCCCCTCAGCCGACAGTCTGTCCTGCATTGACAACATTGAGGCTACATAGCCTAAACGAATGATATATTTTCCTAACCTGTATGTTCGATTTTGAACTGCTTGTGAATGAAGTTGTAGCCTAGGCTACTTTCTTTTGTTCAGTGTGGTTGTTGAACGATGCTGGCAGCGTGTCCTTGTTTCCCTGTCATCATGTCATTGCTCTCGTCTCGTTGATTCTGGTTGTAATCTCACCCGAAGTTGCGGCCATAGTTGCGGCACCTTCCAATAACGTTGTCTGAGCTGTTAGATCTATAGAATATCTAAAAAAAGTCAAAGGTACAAGACTGTGTACATATTTTCATTTCCGAGCGAAGGAACTACTCATCCCATAAACCACCGGGCCTCACTGAAAAATATATAAGCAGCACGAACCAGCGCGAAATATTTCATTTCCAACCGGCGACAGCAGCGAACCCTTTCCTCCAAACAGTGATATTTATATAGTGATTGTGCAGTTAATAGCAGTTATTTCAGGAGTAATCGTGTAAATAATAGTGTTTTGATATTGAATTTTATATTTATCATCGTGTATTTTATATCGTGTGTGTAAAAGCGGTTAACGTTAACGGCAGTGCTTCATAACGTTACCTGACTCATCCTATGCTGTCATCACTGCTCAGTCGGGCTGATGCATGGTCTGCTCTTGGACCACCATATTCAGTTTATTAATTTGCCGTGAATTATTACACAAAATGTTCATTAAATGCACGAAGTATTCCTAGGTTAATGATTAATATGAATCATACAGTATGAAGGCTACAGTAGCCTAGCTAATGTTAACTAGCACTGCTAGCAGCATTAACATTACAACCTCCCTGCTTAGCTAACTCACCACAACTTTGTAGGTCTTGTCCCTCATGCTGCTGACCCTTACAAAACCCACAAACTGACTCTCGGACACACAACAGTCAATAATGTGACCCGATTTAAAGTGGCTTTCACCCCTTTGGACACTCACTAAAACATAATATTCATACCTGTGTTGCAGCATGTAGGCTAATGTTAGCTGCATTATGTAATGACATACCCTTATTAGACATTCTCTGGACATACAATGTCGGAAATGCTAAAGGTTAGCCTGTCGGCTAGTGCTAGCCTACCTGAAAAGTTTGACTGTTTAAACTAACATTTACAGTGGTCTATTTGATAGTGTATTGGCTCTGACTAAGTTCGTGTGATGTATAAACCCCAATCCTTGTTGATACAAGTACCAATATTCGTCAAGAAAGTTTTTAATCACATTAAGATTTTCGCCATAGGCAGTAAAAAACTCCTCCATCTTTGTCAATATTTTTCCGCTGAGAAAGTTTCAAACTATGACCATAACGGCCTTTCCACCAATCAGAGGCATTACTGTGGGATTGTTCAGGATTGTGGGTAATGAAGTACTTATCCAAGAGATCGCGAATAAAAGGCATTTATCTCAAAACAAGGTTAGTGCCCCACGAACTCTTGGTGTCTATAGGAGCATATACAATCGCTTAGTACAACCGTAGCTGGTTTTAAGTCTACCACGTGCAGTTAAGTTTTTATGGCTTACACCGCAATTGTCAATGGAGAAATTGCATTGACTTTTTACATCCGGCATCGGCTGTGGGCGGGACTGTGCAGCTCTATATCGTTAGACGCGTCTTTTCATTGGCTAATAGGATATTTAGGGTCCATCCTTGATACTTGCTATAGACTGGAGTAGCTGTCAATCAAAGCTTACTAGCCCAATTTTGATAGGGCAAGCCTCATCCACTGCGAGGGCTTGTAAACAAGGAAGTATTTGTCATACAGACACGTAAACGGAAGACCCTGACGAACTCAATGAATACAGTGAATATGGCGACAATAGCGGAATATAATCCATAAAACGCCGTTTTCTACAGAAAATCATTGTGACGTTCCGGGTTTCTCTTGTTCAGTTGCCTTGTGTACGGTGGCTTGTACATCTACACAACGTATTTTGAATAAAACCATGTAGATATTCCAGTTCGTTGGACTCTTATGAACATTTCAAGACCTAACACACAGCATCAACTAACTGCTAAGGATATACACAAGGGCAAGTAAGCACGCACCAAGGGAGGAGGAGAGTGCGGTGGGGAGAGATATTTTGAACTAAGACACCAAGATAAATTTAATCATGTAAAGCACTCTAAATATTCATAAATGATTGACGTATATTGATTCATGAGCTTCCAAGTTTTCAAATGGTGTATGACATGATTATGCCAAACAACCTTATAATACCGAAAATCTACTTAGCAAGTTTGGGGGGAAAGGGGATATGAAATTATGAGATCCCATCGGCGGGATTTGTGTACTAACTGGTTAAAATGTTATTATATATTTTTTTTTCATAGCCTAGGGCCTATTGAAATTACTGCCTAGCAGGGCTTTGAACCGTTTCAAGGAACGAAAACCGGGAACTTTTTGTATTTTACAGGGAACAGAAACGAAACCGGAACCGTTATTATTTTTTACGTTACCATGACGGCTGAGGTTCACTTCCTGTGTGACATCACATCAGACATTCGCTGACTGAATGGAGAGAGAGCGGTGGATTACAAAGTCTCACTCCACATCTTAAATAAGAGGTAAATTACGATCCATCGTTAATTAAAACGCTCATTCCAAACACAATATCAATAGCTATATTTGTCGACTCCACGTTAATGATGGACTAGCGAACATTTGGCTAAATGGCGCCAACACCTCTGTTTGCCTAATGCACAGATGGCTTGTTACGGTATGAGTAGGCCTACTGGATGGCCTTTCCCCCCGACAGTTGGAATTTGTTGTTGCTCGAGTGGCATAACCACGTGTCTTAATAATGTCGTTACGTTTGTGTGGAAATTTTCTCTTTTAACAATAAACTACACATTTGAAATAATTGTAAGCCTATTTAATTATTATTATTAATAATAATATTATTATTATTATTTAATAATGGTTGTAATATTATTACATTTGGTTTAAGCTGGATGAGAAAGATGTGACATAATTCTATAGCATTAAACAGCTGACAGGAACGAAATTAACCGTTCCGGGAACAGTATTTTTTTGTTCTAACCGGTTCGGGAACGTCAATTTATTGGTGGAACTCATAACCGGAAACGTTATAATTCCGTTTCTGTTCGGAACGAACCGATTGGGGAAAAAAATCGGTTCAAAGCCCTGCTGCCTATTGTTCTAATAATAATAATAATTATTATTATTATTATTAGTGGGTTTGATCCAGGAAGCTCACTATTGTTCTTCTTAAGTTTACTTATTAGTGGGTTTGATCCAGCAAGACCACAGCATGGCTGAAAGCGGAGCAAGCCCACTATTGTTCTTCTTAAGTTTACTTTAGCGAAGCGCTGTCTCATCTTTTTTTTAAAGCCAAACCATGTTCATATAGGTCATTAAAAAAATACATAAATAAAGTATTTTCCCAATCCATTCAGCCCAGTCCTATGCCCAGCTAGCTCCATTCAAACTTAGTCATGTGTACAGTTGTATAGATTATTACATTGAGAAACACACTTTCATACTGATATTATGCACATTCACGCAGCACTACCATTCAAGTTAAGTTACTCATCATTGCCCGGCAAGAAGTCCACAATCAATTCAATTGTCTTGCCACGATCTGTGGAGCTTATAGACAACGTTATATTACTATAGGTTCTGTATGCTATTTAAAGCCGACCTAACGATGAGTCCCTTCATGACGGTGTGTTGCAATGCATTCTGGGTGCTGTGCTGTGATCCGACGGCTCGTCACCTGACCCACCAAACACAACGATGCTTGAACCAGAGCGCTTGAACTAAACGTAGTAAAAATAAATAGCTACCAAGGCTCCAAATAGCAACACACTACACCGTAGCATAATGAGGGTATCTACATGTAAACCGAAGCATTCAGAACTGTGTAAGTCTACAGGCAGTTTATTAAAAAGAAAAACAGTACCGTTCACGTCTCGTTCACACAGACGGGCGCCATCTTGAGACAAAACTCTCTGGGATGTGGCGTAATCTCGCGTGAAACCTTGTTGCCAGAACAGCAGGAAGAGGTAACAGGATAGCAGCACGAAAGATACACAGGATTTGAAGACATCGAAGAATGAACCCTTTTAGTTTGATGGACGTCCTTATCAGTCTATGGTCTAACTTATGAACGTGTCGGGTCAACGTCAACGATAAGTAAGTTAGGCTAATGTAAAAGTTAGCTATTTGCTGTTGTCATATTGACTACCAAGAAAAAAAATATCTCCAAATTCTTTTTTTTCTTAACTTCCCCAATAGTTTGGAAGACAATGAGCATACTAAAAACTTTTTTTTTGAAAAAAAAATGTTTTTATTTAAAAATTATAAAGTGTCCATTTCAGTGGACTTCATAACACCGTACACATAAAAATAAATCAAATAATGTACGTTTAAGTAAAAAAGAGAACAAAATGGAGGTAGTAACTACAAATGTCCACTGCGGAGGACAATTGTTTAACACTCTCCTATGATGGTAAAACATTGTTACATTACTTCAGAAAATTATTTTAAGTGTTTTTAAGAGATTCATAGAAAAAACAACAACAACATTTTAAATGTTAAATGCTCAACTAACTTGATTAAGCACTTTCTTTTCTTCTTGCCCTTGTGGTGATGGCCACCATTTTCTTTGAAGAGGAAGAGGAAGTTCCCAAAACCCCACCCCCATACATGTGATACCATTCAAAAGCCCTAAATGTCCTCTTTAGAGAACAAAAGGAATTAGCTCAGTAGAATGTATGGTGTGGGAGATATTCCGGTTTATAAAGGTCCTCTAGAGAGGACAAAATTGCTGTTGCTGGTAGTCAGGAGGATATGCTATGCTTTACGTGATGGCCATTTATCACACTCATTTTAGGTACTACTTTTACGAGGTCTGTAGTTCTGTCAAAATGTATCTTATCTTTGAAAAGACTACATGGTTATCTTCCTTAGACTTCGTAGATGTAGTTACTACAATTTGGAAGCGAAATTCGAAGTGTAAATATGGTTTTAATGTGTAAACAGACCAACCGCGATTTTGCAATGAAGTGAATAGAGTCTTTTTAGGTACTACTTTCACGAAGTCTGTAGTTCTGTCAAAATGTATCTTATCTTTGAAAAGACTACATGGTTATCTTCCTTAGACTTCGTAGATGTAGTTACTACAATTTGGAAGCGAAATTCAAAGTGCAAATATGGTTTAAATGTGTAAACAAGACGCCTGATGTTTAATATATGTTAATGAATGGGCACAGTATTATTGTGTACAGTAATGGGCTATCAGTAGTATGTAAACAGTTCATGTGTTATGTGATTTACATAAACTAGTAAACAACAGAAATGTTAAAAGCTGGTATTGTGTTTCCTGAATTCTTACATTCAGGCATTCAAATGAAATGTAATTAAATAGCATATAAATCATGCAACAATGCAAAAACAATGAAACTAGTGTAGGCCTAATTATATTTTACATTAGTAAAGCAGTACTCTGATGTGCATGCTTTCACAAACTTTTGTGAACAATCTTAGCACTTTAAACATTGACTGTCTTGAAGTGCATGTAGGCAATATAGTATAAAAATAATAATAATTGTTATATCGTTACAATTTGATGAGGGGGTGGGTTCATGTAGGTGGGCCCTATGACCCCAAAGCATGCCTTGACTGGGCCTCAGGTCAAAGAAGTTTGATAAAGGCTGATGTAGACGACAAAGCAGCAAGGAGGCGTCGTGTGATCATTTAAACAAGTTTTATGACATGGTCGATGAGGGTGGGGAAAATCGTACATTTCTGTGCAAACTTTGCCCGCACTTCAGTCACATTGTCTTTTAAGAAAATGCAGTCCATTTATCTAAGAGAAGTAAATGCCGCAGACATGCTTTTACTTGAATTTGGGGGGGGGGGGGCAAATGACTTCAAATGTACATTCACTGCTTCATCTTGTCAAATGTGTTAAGCTATCGGGACCTCTTTGGGCCCACAGTGCTTTTGTTTTTGAATCTGCGAATGGGGAAATTCTGAAGCTAGTGAAGGGAACACGAGGTGTAGCCACACAAATAATTGACAAATTTGTGCTGTGTAACACACTTGTCATATTTTCTAAAATTCACACTATCAAAGATGACATTCTTACATACTGTCTAGCGCTAACATCTTGTCCGAGATTAAAAGTGGCAGAAGAACATTATGGAACAACAGTTTTAGGAGAGGGACATCCATATGAACTTAGCTCTAAGGAGAGGGACATCCATATGAACTTAGCTCTGAGGAGAGGGACATCCATATGAACTTAGCTCTAAGGAGAGGGACATCCATATGAACTTAGCTTTAAGGAGAGGGACATCCATATGAACTTAGCTCTGAGGAGAGGGACATCCATATGAACTTAGCTCTGAGGAGAGGGAGTTGTTTTATCATGGAGTTACAGGCGATAAACAATTTTTGATTGTCAAAAGTAAACTTCATTGTTTATAATAGTGTAGTAGCCTACATAGGATAAAAATGACAGGAATATACAACATAATAGCATATCATATACAGGCATGACCAATAGTGACACATCTGCAAACCAATCACAAGTGATTTTTTCTTGTGGCCACATTTGACACATACGTGCAGCTCAGAACAGATGACTGTGAAAGGCAGTGAGCGGCGGGAGGCCTCCTCTTATTGGTCCATGTGCAGCCTGGACAGGGCTAGTGTTGCAGGCCATAAAACATGACCATGGGTGCATACCAGCACATCCGGAGAAGTGAGAGGAAATCCATTTGGCCGAGTGTGTCTGGCCAGAGAGGACCAGAATGGAGAGGAGAACAGCCTCCCCCCGCCTCTATCTTTCTCTTTCTCTCTCTCTGTCCCTCATCTCTCTCTTTCCCTCTCCTCCTCACCCCCCCTCGCCCTGGGCGGCAGCAGTAAAATGGGCCACCAGACGGTTGTGGTTTGGGGAGCAGTCGGTTCACTCCCATCAGCACAAGGTCAGGGAGGGGAGCAGAGAGGAGACGCAGCTACTGCTGCTGAGGTCAGGGAGGGGAGAGGAGACGCAGCTACTGCTGCTGAGGTCAGGGAGGGGAGAGGAGACGCAGCTAATGCTGCTGAGGTCAGGGAGGGGAGAGGAGACGCAGCTACTGCTGCTGCTGACGTCCTGGAAGTGGAGGTGTGGAGTGAGAGGGGGTTTCCAGCGCTATTTTTCATCACGGCCCAGACTACCCTGGCTGTGTGCTGTGTCCACTAAGGAGGGTGGACATCCGTGCAACACACTGTAAACAGACGGAGGCAGACCACGCACACCAATCTGGGGAGAGTCCGCATCGGAAATCATCAAAACAATCTTGAGAGCTTAGTCTTGAGAGAACACAACCACAGAGACAGCCATTGGCTCAGGATCAAGCTGTGGTGTCTGGATGGGGTGTGTGCATGTGTGTCTGTGTGTGTGTGAATGTGTGCCTGTAAGTGTGTCAGCGTGTGTGAATGTGTCTGTGTTTGTGTGTGTGAGAAGGAGAGAGAGAGAGAGATGGTTCTCCTCATTGCATATAACTCCAAGCATATGTCAGCAAGAGATATGTCTATGGGTGCGCACATATACTGTATGCCCAAATATGTTTTAACAGGTGCCAGACAAAACGTGTCAGAGAGAGAAGGATATGGTTTGCACACTGTATATGGGAGAAGGAGATGGTCTGCACACTGTATATGGGCTCCAAGATACTTTATTTATTCTCAAAAGGTAACGTTTCCATCTCAACAGATCTTCATCATGCACATTATAGAGAAACTATGCCGTTTTGGCAATTTCTTCACTGTTTTCTCGCTTTTTGCTCGCAGGTTTCTCTGCAGAGCTCCCCCTACAGTTTCAGAGTATATTTTACCACTACTCAATCGGTCAGTCTGCCGTTTCCTCTTCCCCTGTTCCTCCGACAACGGTTTACTCGCTTTCTGCTTCTTTTCGCCGGCTCTGTCATGACGAACGTCTGAGAATCTCCATCACTAACTTGTCCTAACCGGTGCCTGGCGTGTATGTGTGTAGTGCAGTAAAGCAAATTGTTACATTGCGAGGCTGCGAGACTTTCTGGGTGTGTTCGAAACGGGAGACAGCTGCCTACTGCCTCCCTCCCTACATAGAGAGCTGTCTCACTAGACATGACTTTGGATTAAATGCATCTTTTAAAAATGAGCGTAGCACTCTAGAATCTTTGGTTAACACTAGGGTATGATGTTAGCAAAGGCCTGACGTTAAACTAAATTAGCTTACGTAAGCTAGCAGGCTAACGGTATAAATTAGGTGCCTCATTTCGGTGCTTAAATAGCGTTTTTTTTTTTTTTTTTTTTTTTTTATTATACGAGCCATCACTGCATGTCATGCACCATCTCTAACGTCTTGCTCTGATAGCAACACATCCAGATACAGTTAGCTAACATATGATAAACACTGGATGTATAAACCAGAGGGGTGCACATAGGCAAGTGGACAGTGTTTGACAGCTTGCGTGAGCCCAAGTAGCTTACTTTAAAGCGATATCGAGAGCTCCTGTCAAAATCTAGCAGTGGGCCTAACTACACACAAGCAAAAGGCTATGAAACAACATCAACAGTAGGCTAGCCTATACATTACACAATATCCTTGCTAATGCGCTAACTGACATTTATTTGAAATGTTATCAGCAAAGTTGTAGGCCTAAGGTGAAAACTTTTTCACGGTGTGTTAAACAACATAATGGCATGATATTAATCTTTCATGTGCATGAGGCCCATATAGCATCACAATGAATAAGAAGATCATGTTAAAAGTTAGCTGGCAAAAAAAATAAATATGTAGGTTACATACCTGATGTCACTGAGCTGTCAAAGAGGCTACGAAACCATCTCCGTACGTTATCGCTAATTAAACTCAGCTGACTGGTGTTAGCGCATAGCCATAGTTGCTGTTAAAATGCCTACTAGGCTAGCGCTGGGAATCTAAACACTTCAACACCGACATGTAGCCTAACATGTTCAAAACTACTGCGTGTTATGGGTTAAGACATGAAATTTCTTGAAGCATTTGGGAACACACTGAATTAACTGGAAAGTAGAGTCCCTGTTAGATTAGCTTGCTTGCAAATGCCGTTGTCCATGACCTGGCAGTTTTATGGCAAGCGGTTTTAACATAGGCTACATTATGGCAAACCGCCTACACTGGGTAAACTTGAAAGCAGAGCTCACCATTGTGTGTGCATGCATGGCAAGCTGTTTTAACATTTAAATGTATTATTCGTAGGAGCAATACACGGGTTTCCCCGTTTACCAACAAAACTAGATGCGCGCGCAGCTGTGGGGCAGAAGACGCTTGGTGGCCGTCCACAACGTTATAAACTTAACCTAAATAGTAGGCTGCTGTAAGCTACAATCGGATTTTTTTTGTATACCCCTGTTGTCTCAATGATAATAACATCTCATTTCAGACTATATTTCAAAGTTTGCCGTTCATTTGCATTATTAATATAACATCGTATTTTGTCATTTTTGGCAAAAACATGCATTACGTTACGGATATTGAACATATTTAACATTCTCTAACCACGTGATTTCGAATTGGTGCAGTTTTCAGCACAAAAACTCATTTTATTCTTTTGCTCTTTTGCATTGCTCTATGCTGTTCTATGGTGCTTTCTGCCTCTTGGTTGCGCACACATTTTTTCGTGACGTTGCATAGAAATCCATGTATGAGATATTGATAGTAAATTGAATATAACAGTTCAATTTCATGTTCAAATTTGTCTTATTAATAAAAAAAAAGCAATTCATGCTTTAGACCATTTTAATTTAAAACATTTTAAAAACAAAGTACCGGTTCAGGCACCGTTTCGGCACCGGCACCGTTTTAAAAGTATCGATTTAGCACCGGTATCAGATAAAACCCAAACGATACCCAACCCTAATAATCAGATAGTAAGTTGTTTATTTTTCATCTCTTATCTACAAATCTAAGCAAAATAAGGTCACACAAATGACATTTTAAACAGATTCAGCAGCCATTACCGATGTCATCCGCCATGTTTGTTTACCTTTCACAGCTGTTTCAGACGTTGCCGCAAGGGATTATGGGTAGGAGGGAGCATGAAGTGTGCATCGATGCTGCCTCCAAAAATGACCGTTATTTGGGAATTCTAAGATATCTTAAAAGGCAGCAGAATTAGTTTTTTCGGTTTCGAACCGCACTTGCTGCCTTGCTCCCCAGTTAGATATCTTAAAAGGCAGCAACTTTACCCGTTTCGAACACACCCTCTGTCTCTGAGGCCGGTGGCCCGCTGGCCCAAAGTTGCAAGGCTGTTTTTTCAGCTCACAGACGCTAGGGGGAAGCGAGACGGCCACCATTCACCCCAAAAATATTCATATTACCATTTCAATGACTCCGAAGCTGTTCAGGTAAGGTAAATTAAGTAAAAAAAAACTGCATAGGTCCCCTTAATTAACCTAAAAAAACTGCATAGGTCCCCTTTAAGGGTAAATTAACCTAAAAAAACCTGCATAGTTCCCCTTTAAGTGAACATCATACAAAAGAGATGCAAGAGTGTGAACATGGCAAATGGCCTCCCTAAGTATGACAATGAGAGGAAGGGTTTTGATGTGTGCATGTGCCCACCAATCTGACACACGTCTGGGGGGAGGGTACACACACACACACAGTTTACACAGGTTTTGAGAGCATCTGAGAAGCATTACTTTGTCTTCTCACGGATCCATGGATGCTACACCCCCTACACACACACATACACTATCACACATAAACACACACATACACTATCACACACACACACAGCTGCTAACTACACATGTTAATTAGAAGATTCTGTTGGGAAAACAAACATGTGGTGGACATCCATGAAAACACGCTGTAGATTGCTGGACTTGTTTTTGTCTTTGCCCCTTTAGATTTATGGTCTCATAAAAACACTGCTCCAATTAAACAAAGCTGCTCATTTTAAAGGTTCAGCGCACTACACTCACACGGACAAGCAAAAGAGAGAGAGATAGATATATAGACAAGTGTGAGAGAGAGATATAGACGAGAGAGAGATATAGACAAGAGAGAGAGATGAGAGAGAGATAGACAAGGAGAGAGAGATAGAAGGGAAGAGAGTGAGATGGAGAGGGAGAGAATAAAAAAGTATATGAGCGAAAGGGATAGATGGAAAGAGGCCGACAGAGGGAGGATGCTCTACCTTTTCCACCATTCACACCATATTCCTGTAGGAATCGATATTAGGCATATTCGATCTATGTAATAATCAGGCAATAACGTTCGCAGCGGCCATTTTGTTGATATAGAAAATGCGTAGGTCTCTAGTACTGTACATCACTTTATAGCAGACTCCAGTACACCATATACATTCTATACTGTACATCACTGTATAGCAGACTCCAGTACTGTACATCACTGTATGGCAGACTCCAGTACATCATATACATTCTATACTGTCCTGTGCTTCTGTACTGTGCACCATATACATTCTATACTGTCCTGTGCTTCTGTACTGTACATCACTGTATAGCAGACTCCAGTACACCATATACATTCTATACTGTACATCACTGTATAGCAGACCACAGATAGCACCGATGTATTGTCCTGAAAGGGGAGATTGCAACTGACTGGAATCCGATGGGAGAAGTTGGGAAGTGCCCTGACAAAAATCCTCTTTTATGAAAATAGTTTTGTTCCATATCGTGTGTTTGTGTGTGTGTCTGTTGTGAGTGTAAATTTGTAAATATTTTCCTGTTTCATGACCACACATGACCATGACTACCATTTGAGTGTGAGCTGCTGGCTCTGCGTCCGTGTGCGGAACCGTGATGTGTGTGCTCCGGCATGTTCCTTTGTGCTACGTCATGTTCTACGGCATGTTCCTTTGTGGTACGCCATGTTCCTTTGTGCTCCGGCATGTTCCTTTGTGCTACGTCATGTTCTATACCATGTTCCTTTGTGCTAGTGTGCCTCTTCTCCTTTTCCACTCATCTTCTTCTCCTCTTCCTCCTCCTCTTCTCCTCCTCTTCTCCTTTTCCACTCATCTTCTTCTCCTCTTCCTCCTCCTCTTCTCCTCTTCTCCTCCTCTTCTCCTTTTCCACTCATCTTCTTCTCCTATCCTCCTCCTACCCTTCTCCTCCTCTTCTACAAGCTAGCATTGTAATGGGAATTCCTATAAGTAAGCTAGAGTAGCCTTGGCCTACTCCACTACAATAGTGATCAATTAGCTACTCATGTAGAGAAGCAATCAACACAAAGAAAAACACACATCTAAATGTCTACTCTCTTGAGTAAAACACATACAGTATCTAAATGTCTACTCTCTTGAGTAAAACACATATCTAAATGTCTACGTTGATTTTCTTGATTGGTGTTCTTTTCACAATGACTATTGTAGTGGTCTAGGCTACTCCAGCTCCAGCACAAACTTATCCTACATAGTATGGACACAGAGTGGACAGAGCCTCAGTGCCATCATAGCCTCAGTGCCATAGTGGACATAGCCTCAGTGCCATAGTAGACATAGCCTCAGTGCCATAGTGGACATAGCCTCAGTGCCATCATAGCCTCAGTGCCATAGTGGACATAGCCTCAGTGCCATCATAGCTTCAGTGCCATCATAGCCTCAGTGCCATCATAGCTGTTCGGTTTTTTAAGATTTCCCCACCGAACGGGGCGCCAGGAGAGGACACGTTGTTATAACTCTTTGTGTTTTTTATTTATTCTGATAGATGTTCCTAATACATTTCTTAGTCCACAAATAGCAGCCACAAATTGCAGGTTATAAACCTATAAAATAGAAAGGCTCTGATGTAACCAACGATATTGATAGCCACATACAGACATTAATAGTATTATTACATAATATAATATTTAGAATGTTAAATGTTAGAATGTTATAAATATTAGAATGTACTTAGTTTTAAGATTGAATGACTAAGCAAAGCACATACATCAAACACAAGCAATATTGCACATTAAACATTGCACTGCCACACAAGCCACATTGCATTGTCACAAATTAGCTAAGTCAATAAACCAAATCATCAATGTCAATATCACACATTAACCCAATAGCCCAATCCACAAACAGTGAGTGTAGTTTTAAGCAGTATCGCTAAGCATAGCAATCCATTCCTATTAACTACATTACCCAACCTGCACTGCAAACAGGAAGTGACTCGTGACGGTGAAAACGCTCCAGTTTCAAACACAGCCATGGATACTATCAAGCCTACAACGCTAAACATCGGATTGCAGCAATGTTTTACCAGCGTGACCAAAGTAGCGGTTATCAAGCATACAAACCGCGCACATAGCACAGCAGTAGCGCAAACAGATAAACAAACGTAAACCTGCTCATTCATTACTGGATTTTAAAACGTCACTATGGGATTTTACTAGTCCACCCTTCAACTCTTGACTGGCCCGTGCCTCAATCAGGTAAGTGAACCTCCCACTTATTCACCTGCGTTAAATTGCTACTGATCACCCGTGACGTAGTGAACGTAACAATAGCCTCAGTGCCATAGTGGACATGGCCTCAGTGCCATCATAGCCTCAGTGCCATCATAGCCTCAGTGCCATAGTGGACATAGCCTCAGTGCCATCATAGCCTCAGTGCCGATATAGCCTCAGTGCCATCATAAGCTCAGTGCCATTGTGGACATAGCCTCAGTGCCATCATAGCCTCAGTGCCATAGTGGACATAGCCTCAGTGCCATCATAGCCTCAGTGCCATCATAGTCTCAGTGCCATCATAGTCTCAGTGCCATAGTGGACATAGCCTCAGTGCCATCATAGCCTCATCATAGCCTCAGTGCCATCATAGCCTCAGTGCCATAGTGGACATAGCCTCAGTGCCATCATAGCCTCAGTGCCATAGTGGACATAGCCTCAGTGCCATCATAGCCTCAGTGCCATCATAGCCTCAGTGCCATAGTGGACATAGCCTCAGTGCCATCATAGCCTCAGTGCCGATATAGCCTCAGTGCCATCATAAGCTCAGTGCCATTGTGGACATAGCCTCAGTGCCATCATAGCCTCAGTGCCATAGTGGACATAGCCTCAGTGCCATCATAGCCTCAGTGCCATCATAGTCTCAGTGCCATCATAGTCTCAGTGCCATAGTGGACATAGCCTCAGTGCCATCATAGCCTCATCATAGCCTCAGTGCCATCATAGCCTCAGTGCCATAGTGGACATAGCCTCAGTGCCATCATAGCCTCAGTGCCATAGTGGACATAGCCTCAGTGCCATCATAGCCTCAGTGCCATCATAGCCTCAGTGCCATAGTGGACATAGCCTCAGTGCCATCATAGCCTCAGTGCCGATATAGCCTCAGTGCCATCATAAGCTCAGTGCCATTGTGGACATAGCCTCAGTGCCATCATAGCCTCAGTGCCATAGTGGACATAGCCTCAGTGCCATCATAGCCTCAGTGCCATCATAGTCTCAGTGCCATCATAGTCTCAGTGCCATAGTGGACATAGCCTCAGTGCCATCATAGCCTCATCATAGCCTCAGTGCCATCATAGCCTCAGTGCCATAGTGGACATAGCCTCAGTGCCATCATAGCCTCAGTGCCATCATAGCCTCAGTGCCATAGTGGACATAGCCTCAGTGCCATCATAGCATGAGTGCCATCATAGCCTCAGTGCCATAGTGGACATAGCCTCAGTGCCATAGTGGACATAGCCTCAGTGCTATCATAGCCTCAGTGCCATAATGGACATAGCCTCAGTGCCATAGTGTGGACAGAGCCTCAGTGCCATAGTGGACATAGCTTTCACTGCTACCAGGCAGCCTCAGTACCTTCAGCAATCGGAGCGCTTCAAAGAGCCGTGTCTGCCAGTTACCTGTCTTTATAATCACCGATGCCCAGTCCCTCTCGTTACCTGTCTTTGTCTTTATAATCACCGATGCCTAGTCCCTCTCGTTACCTGTCTTTATAATCACTGATGCCCAGTCCTTCTGTCTTGGGGGCAGCCGTGGCCTACTGGTTAGCACTTCGGACCTGTAACCGTAGGGTTGCCGGTTCGAATCCCGACCAGTAGGCACGGCTGAAGTGCCCTTGAGCAAGGCACCTAACCCCTCACTGCTCCCCGAGCGCCGCTGTTGATGCAGGCAGCTCACTGCACCGGGATTAGTGTGTGCTTCACCTCACTGTGTGTACACTGTGTGCTGTGTGTGTTTCACTAATTCACGGATTGGGATAAATGCAGAGACCAAATTTCCCTCACGGGATCAAAAGAGTATATATACTTATACTTTATAATCACCGATGCCCACTCCTTCTCGTTACCTGTCTTTATAATCACCGATGCCCTGTCCCTCTCATTACCTGTCTTTATAATGACCGATGCCCTGTCCCTCTCGTTACCTGTCTTTATAATGACCGATGCCCTGTCCAGTCCTTCTCGTTAGCTGTCTTTATAATCACCGATGCCCAAACGTGGCGAGGAAAGCAAAAGTGCTGAGCTGGACGAAGCTCTCAGAGTGTAATTCTATTCATTAATGAGTGGCGCATAAAGCCAGGGGTCATTATATTTTACGAGACTGTTTCCTCACGCTGTGTGATGCTGTTCCATGGACGACATGGTGTAGTGCGCTGTGGCGTGCGGGAGACTTGGATTGGGCCGGAGGCATCTGGGTTCAGGTTCTCTCAGATTTATGGCTGATTTTTATTTTACTAAACACACAGTCAGAGGAAATCTCATGAACACATCTGTGACTGTAAATATTGTTTATATATATATATTGTTTTCAATATTATTTTTTATGAGAGTTATGGGGCAAAGCTTCAATAAGACTGGTGTGTTGTTTTGATTCAGTTCAGATGGTTATTATTAACACTGAGATGTGTCTCCAGGCAAACAGCCCTGGGCCTCATTACGTCAGGAGAGGAACCTCACTGGGCACCCTGGGCCTCATTACGTCAGGAGAGGAACCTCGCTGGGCACCATGGCACAGCCCAACGTGGAGAGGAACCAGATGCCCGGACAGGATGAGGACATGCCTTGCCCCACCCGCTCTCTCTCGTAACGAGCCCAATGTGCATTTAACAAAATATTCACGATTGTTGAAGGATTGTTGTTGCCACATAGAAGCATTGCATAGAACACGGCGGGCTAAATTGCTATTAAATCCGCTTAGCATCGTGACCATGCTGTGCAAATTTGTTCAAAACTGCTGCATTAAACTCTGCTAAGGTCTTATCACAACATTGAGGAGACTAAACTAAGTTAAGTTATGCAATCAAGCAGTATCTCAAAGCTAACGTTAGAATACTGTTTGGATGTCAAGTTTAGCATGTTTACTTACAGCTGCTTGTCAATTTCGTTAGTCATGCAGGGCTCATTTTATTGATTCTGAATATTTGCAAAATCCCGATGTAAATGGAAGTGTTTTCCAAGACTCAAAAGTGCTTGTCCCAAGGAGAAGTATGAACCGTTATTTGAACTAACTACGTTATGAATTGCATCCACACATCAGCAGCCTTTTAACTGTGTTAATGTTGCAAGGATTCCCCCACGAACGTATTAAAGTGACAGGCACTCAATTAGACCTATACACTACTGAACTTTATTGAATGCTACCTCTGACTAAGAATGCATTACTTTGCACTTGTATAGTCTTTTATTTTGGAATCTTAAGAGCAATACTGCCCTACAAAGCCAAAAGGCAGTAACTGCATTTTTGGTCGAAAATGAGTTAATGTCATTTTTGGGATATTAAAGACTTCCTTTATCATGTGGATAAATATCTATACTGAATTTGACTGTTTTTTTTTTTTTTGAAAAAATAGAGGGTTGTGTTCACCGTAACTCCCAAAACCATACAAGCAACCATGGCAGAGAGCCACAACTGGAGTTACTGTTCTTTGGCTTTGTTCTTCGACGTACAAGTACAGTTACCATACTCTGCCTTTGGTAGCAAATATTGATTATATGTCAGTTACTGCCTTTTGCCTTTGCACGACTCACGACAAAGGCAGAGTACAGTATCTGACAAATAAGGGTCAAAGGTCAACTTTGAGCACAAGTTTTTTTTTATATACACACACATTTCTTCATCAGGGCAACAATTCACCAGATTTTCATTGCTCTACCTATAATTCATTTGTGTAGACAAAACAAAAAAACTTTAAAGTCATTTTTCTCAGTTTGACACTCTGGTCAGTTACTGCCTTTTGCCTTTGTAGGGCAGAATAAACATATATTGCAATGTTAAGGAATTCATGTTTTTTCATTCAGATATGTAAATCAACATGTATTAGTTGCTATTAGTCAATTAATGGGGAGATAATCGATAATAGAATCGAAATTGAATCGGACTGAAAAAATGAATCGTTAGATTAATCGTTGCATCGAAAAAATAATCGCTAGATTAATCGTTTACAAAATAAACGTTTATCCCAGCCCTACCCATCACATTTGATCCTTTAGTAGGGATGTCATTCTGACCACCACATTTGATCCATCGGTGTATCATGCACACGTTTTATCCATCTGTGTGTGTGTGTGTCTGTCTCTGTGTGTGGCGTAATCCTGATTTTTTTCTGTCGCCTTTATTGGTTTCACAGGTCCTACCAATGATCAATCAAGGCGCTGTCCCAATGATCAATCAAGACGCTGTACCAATGATCAATCAAGGCGCTGTCCCAATCAGTGGCGTAACGAGCCAACACCGGGCCCATATGCAGGATTACCAAGGCGGGCCCCCCTTCTACAGCACGTGATAACGCAATGTCCACGAGTAGGCTACCATGAATAGGACAGGATAGGATCCAACAGCATATAAGAGATGAGATGACTGACAAAATCAGGAGTACGTGCACCACAAAAACAAAAATACTGGTGAAGGCGCACAACACATGAAAACACACTGCTGGTGACGGCGCACTACAGCCTAACACATGAAAACACACTGCTGGTTAGGCTACTATATGAAACTGCATTAATGAAGTCATTATGTTATGCTAAATCGTTCATTTAGCCACAAACATAGCACTAGTGCATAATAGAACTGTCCGCCCTCTTTGACTGAGCTGCCCCCCTTACCAAAAAAAAAAATATATATATATAACGTAATTTTGATATTCTTAGAAAGCGAAAGTAGGCTATGTGTGAGCGCAGATAGCGCGTCCGATGTATCAGCTGGAATAGTGATGTGAGTCGCCGAGCAGAGGTGATGGATGTCACAGGTGAGCTACATGAAACTTTGAGAATTCAAATTCAAATTATGTTAGGAAAAAACGGTGAGTATCCTAGTAGCAAGAAGCATATTTTTTCAATGTCATTAACGTGAACAATATTAGACAGCTAACCATATGTTGCATTTTTGCACGCGAAAATGTATAACGAGTCTATTTGATGGAGAATACGTGAACTTTAAACCATTAAGATGGGCAATAGGTGAATAGGCAGACATCATTAGTCTATTAACCTAAAGGCTAATGAATAACTTTAGACAAGGTGCATTGCTCCTAAACTCAAACAAGTTTATTTATTACCTGGTTTGGTCCAACAAAGATAATCTTAACATGGACTATGCTGGGCTGTGTTAAGCTCTGAACAATGTCCGTTTTACAGTGAAAGGCCCGGTCGCGAGTGACGATTATTGCGATAGGGGGCCCGGCCGTCAATCATGTATTTCCAGTGTGATGCGGGCCCCTGATTGGTCCGGGCCCGTAAGCAACCGCGTACCCTGCTTACCGATAGTTACGCCCCTGGTCCCAATGATCAATCAAGGCGCTGTCCCAATGATCAATCAAGATGCTATCCCAATGATCAATCAAGGCTCCAGACAACTTGGCAGCGCGTGTCTCCCCAGAGCCCCCAGCTCAGGAACACATTCTGACCTCGCCCTGACCTTGCCCTGACCTCGCCCTGACCCGGCACAGCTAGGGCCAATGAGCCATGGGTACCAGTCTACCGTTCTCTGGGCTCCTCATTTGACAGAAAGTCAAGCACATGAGATGTGGCCCTGATGTGGCCCAGAGGCTAGTAGATATCAGGGCAATGGCTACAGGAGAGTGTGTGTGTGTGGCGTGGATGGGACGTTACAGGAGTCAGCTGCCCTCTGCCGTATTTATATGACAGACAGACAACAACAGCCACTGACCCTGAAACAGGTTCTTCTCTCCTCTCCTCCTCTCTCCTCTTTTCTCCCCTCCTCTTTTCTCCCCTCCTTCTCTCCTCTCCCCTCCTCTTCTCTCCTCCTCCTTTTTTCTCCCCTCCTCTTTTCTCCCCCCCTCTCCTCTCCTCCTCCTCCTCTCTGCGCTTGCTCATGCCCAGCTGTTTGGTGTTAGGCAGGAATGTTGTTTTGGGAGAAAAACATGTTATGGAGAGTGGTGCACTTTCTGTTTTCTCTCCTCAATGAAAACCTCATGCGCGCCATCAGGTGAACCCTGGAGACGAGTCGCAGAGACAGACGTCCACGTGGGAGAGGAAGGACTGCACGGGCACGGGGGAGAGGAAGGACTGCACGGGCACGGGGGAGAGGAGGGACTGCACGGGCACGGGGGAGAGGAGGGCAGGAGGGCACGGGGGAGAGGAGGGCACAGGAGAGAGGAGGGCACGGGGGAGAGGAGGGCAGGAGAGAAAGGAGGGCACGGACGGGCATGAGGACGAGGGACAGACGTCCAGACAGGGAGAGGGAAGACAGAGGAAAGGGACGGACGTTGTTTTGACACTCTGCAGCAGCTGCTTCCTTCCTGCAGGCTAGTGTCTGTCTGCAGCAGGCTGCCAGGGCACTCTTACTATACAGAGCAGTGAGCCCAGCAACATGGACATTATGCACTCTTACTATACAGAGCAGTGAGCCCAGCAACATGGACATTATGCACTTTTATACAGAGCAATGAGCCCAGCAACATGGACATTATGCACTCTTATACAGAGCAATGAGCCCAGCAACATGGACATTATGCACTCTTAGTATACAGAGCAATGAGCCCAGCAACATGGACATTATGCACTCTTATACAGAGCAATGAGCCCAGCAACATGGACATTATGCACTCTTATACAGAGCAGTTAGCCCAGCAACATGGACATTATGCACTCTTAAGCGTATGGTACGCTCCCGCGTCTGCGTCCCACGCACGCGGCACTGGTGAGCGCGTGACGAGAATTGCGTCATTTTTACAGCATGCGTCGCGTCTTTGAGTCGACCGAATTAAGACCGCGCGTCAAAGTGACGCGTAGACTGCGCATGTGTGAAACGGAACTGCTGTAAACACTCCCCTCCAGTAGGTGGACCACATAGAAGAACAACACTTAAACCTACAAACAAACCTAGACAGAAGAAGACTTGTTTGGTTACCATAACGATGATGGAACAGAGAGAGCGCCTGTCCTCAGCTTGCCTGGCTTTGAGTTACATGAGACACCACGAAATGGAGTCAACTTCGACCGATTAAAGCCACAATTATCCACAGATACATTCTTTAACATTATATTTAACGGTCACTTTATGTTGTTGAACCCAAAGTATTTCAAGACACCACATTTTAGATGAGTTGGGGACGTAATTATCTGCTGGCCGTTCTGTGCGTCACCTGATTGTTGAAACAGGGTGGCTGCATATGGCTCATTGTGGCTACTGGCTATTATATTGGCTTGCTTTGGTCATGAGCCCTGGATCATGTAGCACTGAATGAGATGGCAAACAATAAAATAAAACTAATCATAGACTGTAGAAATGCGCTACACAGCACTAAAAACCGAATAGTTTATTTATAGTTTGACTACGGATATTTCACGTCATGTTCAAATAAAAAGTGACAGCCCTAGGCCTACTCCCTGCATAGAGAGCTGACATGACTTCGGATTAAATGCATCTTTTAAAAATGAGCGTAGCCTAGCACCTATTACTGAACAATGCTGAAATCAAATCGCGAAACCCAGAGCCATATAAAGGTATCTATCTACAACGCTCAGGCGAAACCCAGTAACACTTGCTGATCGAGATGCATTCTCGCCTGTTCCGTATATAATGCGTTATCAATAGTGATTATAATAATAAAGGGAATGTAGCCTACCTCTCCCAGGTGCAATATTATCACCTAGCTCCTGAACAATGCTGAACTCAAATCTCGAAACTCGCCTGTCAACACCGGATATGCATTATCATAATAATAATTGAAGGAATAACCTAGGCTACCTCTCGCTCTAAATACACCCATTATCACAGTGAGACATTATACATTATGAACACAAATAGTTACTTCAAAACTTTTATTGACACGTCATATTTACAGGTTTTTGGTTCATACTTTTTGGTATGAGGCAGGTGTGACTCAATACAAATTTAACTGAGGACATATGTACGCACAACTCGTTCTTACCATGCTGTGTTTAGAAAAATGTCCCAATTATTGCTGCCCTCGCAGCACCGAGTCACTTAGCTATAGGCTTGTAGCCTAAGTAGCCTAATAAGCAAGTAGGCTAAGCTAGTCTCTCAGCTATACCAACAGGTGTGCTGTGTGTGTTCTGGTGGATGATAAATGGAGCTATGCGATGGGCCAGCTTATCAAACTTCCCAGCAGACAGGCGAACGTACTCATGGTGCTTTTTCCTTCATCAGCTCGCACATCTCACGTTATTCTCTTCTTCATGCGTTTCAGGCTTCTTTGGTGGTTGTGTCCTACTTTCAGGCTCGACGTACCGCCCCCAGTTGGTGGGGCAGAGTATCACAGTTAAGCCGTAGTGCGCAGGCGCTAACCTTAACGATTTAAAGTGCATTCAGGACAGCAGAATTTGGAGTATGCTTCACGTCCACGGCAAAAATGACGCACGTCTTGGACACGCGCAAATGTGACGCACGACCATGCCAGAGCCTTTAGTATACAGAGCAATGAGCCCAGCAACATGGACATTATGCACTCTTATACAGAGCAGTTAGCCCAGCAACATGGACATTATGCACTCTTAGTATATAGAGCAATGAGCCCAGCAACATGGACATTATGCACTCTTATACAGAGCAGTTAGCCCAGCAACATGGACATTATGCACTCTTATACAAAGCAATGAGCCCAGCAACATGGACATTATGCACTCTTATACAGAGCAGTTAGCCCAGCAACATGGACATTATGCACTCTTAGTATATAGAGCAATGAGCCCAGCAACATGGACATTATGCACTCTTATACAGAGCAATGAGCCCAGCAACATGGACATTATGCACTCTTAGTATACAGAGCAATGAGCCCAGCAACATGGACATTATGCACTCTTATACAGGGCAATGAGCCCAGCAACATGGACATTATGCACTCTTATACAGAGCAGTTAGCCCAGCAACATGGACATTATGCACTCTTATACAGAGCAATGAGCCCAGCAACATGGACATTATGCACTCTTATACAGAGCAATGAGCCCAGCAACATGGACATTATGCACTCTTATACAGAGCAATGAGCCCAGCAACATGGACATTATGCACTCTTATACAGAGCAATGAGCCCAGCAACATGGACATTATGCACTCTTAGTATACAGAGCAATGAGCCCAGCAACATGGACATTATGCACTCTTAGTATACAGAGCAATGAGCCCAGCAACATGGACATTATGCACTCTTATACAGAGCAATGAGCCCAGCAACATGGACATTATGCACTCTTATACAGAGCAATGAGCCCAGCAACATGGACATTATGCACTCTTATACAGAGCAATGAGCCCAGCAACATGGACATTATGCACTCTTAGTATACAGAGCAATGAGCCCAGCAACATGGACATTATGCACTCTTATACAGAGCAATGAGCCCAGCAACATGGACATTATGCACTCTTAAGGTGATGATACACGGGGCAACTTTTAGGGCAATATTGCCGGGAAATGTTGCCAGCCACAGGCAACCAGGTGAGACACACAGCAACTAATCAGGGCAACACATAACTGGCAACAACCAATCAGATGAGAGAAATCTCATCAAGCAAAACAAGTGAGAGAGGAGTTCTGCAGCTACTTCAACACAAATGGAGCAGTAAACTGGCAAGAGAATGCAATTTCTTAGTTTAGCATTGGAATGGAATGGAATGGAATGGAATGGAACGATACAAATCAAATACATGTTGTTTATTTTATTCTCAGCCAGTCTGGCAAAATGTACATTGACACAGTTAAATATAATTGAATACAAAAAAAAAATACTGCACAATTACTCTTCATCCAATACAGTGTGAGCCAATTCAATTACTTGCCTTTTCAGCTTTTTTGCTTTGCTCTCTGGCATGTCATCCAGCACATTTTCTAAGTAATGCAAAAACCCTGCATGTGATGAGGAGGCCTTTCTTTTGAGCACACCAATGGCATAGTCCATGGCCTCAGAAGCCTTGTCTAGTTTTTGTTTTTTATCTGTTTTTTTGCTTTTAGAGTCAGACACAGCCTTGTGATCATCAGGGCGAGATGACATTGGAGTAAGAGGTGCCGTGTTCTCTGGGGTCTGGGAGGTTGTTGGAACAATCAACTCTGACGACCTAAATTAATTTAAATTGTCTGAACTTTCATCAGGGTTGCAGGTATCACGGAGAAAGGACAAGACCTGATAATATTTCCACTTCGGGACATAGACATCGTCAGCTCCAGCCCCAGACTTGTTGCTCTTAAGCACCAAGCTGTGCTCCCGTATGAATACAGTCCTAAGATTCTTGAACTTCTTCTTCACATCTTCCTCTGAGAAGAAAAAAAAAACCCAGGATTATTATCAAATGTAGGCTACACCAGGCGTTTAAAAGAGACAAAAAGAGACCAGGCGTTTAAAAGAGACAGGCATCTATTTGGGACTCGGCTATTGTTTGAATTTTTACGGTAAATTGACAAATGTATGGTTATGGATTTGGCAGACGCCTTTGTCCAAAGCAACACACAAATACAAAACAACATAATATTTAAAATTGAACAGGGAACAGATTACAATGTTGGTCAAACTATAATAAGGAGAATAGTAATAATAAACAACAATATGAATTCAATCAATAGCCTAATAAAATAAGCAATGAAAATGATAGATAGATAGATAGATAGATAGATACTTTATTGATCCCCAGGGGAAATTCAAGAAAATGAGAGGAAAAGCATAATTATTTGGGTTTGTGTTTTTGTAGTGCAGTATTGTATGTTTATGAACCACATTTGAAAAAATATATTGGATGTGTTGCCACATAGCCTACAGTGGGTCCCATTTAGAAATTGCCACTTCATTCGCGCTTGCTGGGTGAAATGTATTACAACTTATCGCCACGAGGTGGCAATTTAAGTCTGCTGTAGCATTGCCGGTAAACAGGGCAGCGGATTTTGAAAAGCTACATGCTCAGAGAAGTTAAGTCGGTCATCAATTACAACGCCCAAGTTATGTGCCGATCTAGTTGGGGTCAGTGAAGTTGAGTCAAGCTGGATGTTACTGTTAATGTAGGCCAAACTAGTTATAAGAATCACAAGCTGTGAGAATCACAATAATAAATACTGATGTCTACCTTACAATAACGTTAGGTTAACGTTACATGAGTTGCCGTAAACATACAACTGAAAAGCATAACGTTAAAAGCCGACTCACCATTTATCACTTGCTGCTCATCAGTGAGCTGCTGACAGAGCTCCTTGTAGGCGTTTTTCTTAACGTCTCGGTGCTTGTACTGTTTCGCGCTTGGGTTCCACAAGTACTCATGTTCTGGTGTGAATCAATTCATACAATAAGTCAGACTATCGATTACAAGTCATTAAATAAATAAAAATAACATACAACAGCTAGAAGCTAACGTTATCCCTATAGACTGCAATAACTTTGTTAGCAAAACGAAGGCTAGTTAGCCAAATCCCATTCAATCTCAATACGCGCAATGGTAGCTACTAGCTAGCAGTTTACTAGAAAAAAAACGGCACATAAAAATTGATGTTAGTTGCTTTGTTAAGTATTTAATGAGGTAAAATGTCTAGTTTTGGTTTCAACATGTCAACTTACCGCTGTAAAAAGATATCAGCAGCCTCTCTTTTTCGTCGCTCCACTGTCGCTGAGACGCCGCCATCTTTGTTGGAAATTTCAGATGCTCAAAGATGGTCATGTGACTCATTGCCAGCATTCTGATTGGATGATCTCAAAAGTTTCCATTAAAATATCCAAAGTGTTCAGATACAAAATAGTTGCCCAACCTCAATGAGAAAGTATTTCTCGTCAACATTGCCTTAAAAGTTGCCCCGTGTATCATCACCTTTAGTATACAGAGCAATGAGCCCAGCAACATGGACATTATGCACTCTTATACAGAGCAATGAGCCCAGCAACATGGACATTATGCACTCTTAGTATACAGAGCAATGAGCCCAGCAACATGGACATTATGCACTCTTATACAGAGCAATGAGCCCAGCAACATGGACATTATGCACTCTTATACAGAGCAATGAGCCCAGCAACATGGACATTATGCACTCTTATACAGAGCAATGAGCCCAGCAACATGGACATTATGCACTCTTATACAGAGCAGTTAGCCCAGCAACATGGACATTATGCACTCTTATACAGAGCAATGAGCCCAGCAACATGGACATTATGCACTCTTAGTATACAGAGCAATGAGCCCAGCAACATGGACATTATGCACTCTTAGTATACAGAGCAATGAGCCCAGCAACATGGTTCTCACACACACACACTCTTTCTCACAAACACACACACCTTTCAGCCTGTTGATCCATCACTGAGCTCTGTGTCCCTGATCGACCTCGTAGCCCAGCGTCCCCGGGTCTCCACGGTAACCAGACGAGAGCGATCTTACCTCTCGTTTCCACAGCGGTGAGGCGATGGTGCAGCCAGACAGACCCGGGTCTCCAAACCCCCGACAGCCAGGTGAGGACATGACCGAACTCATGTCTCGTCTGGTCTGGTCTGGTCTGGTCTGGTCTCGTCTGGTCTGGTCTGGTCTGGTCTGGTCTGGTCTGGTCTGGTCTCGTCCTCACCACACCTTACAGTTTTTCTCGATTGCTTTTACCTGCTTAAGAACCCACTTGGTCTTCATGACTACTTTCTTTGCACAGCAGAAGTCATCTCTTGCGAATGTGTTCACACATTTTCATTGGGTTCACACATTTCTCACACCCTTTTGCAAAACAGTTAACACAGGTGTCATTCAAAAGCCCAAAAACTCTATTGGTTTTCCCATGCTAAACAAAAGGAAAACATATTTTCACAGGTGGTATAGATTCCTTGCATAAGTCTGAATCTCTGATACACCTGTGTGAAACTCCTTTGCACAATTCTTCAATCAGCAATCATTCATTATACATAAGAGATGTCTGTTCTGTGTTGCTATTTGCAAGTATGGATCTAATGCACATTTAGACAAAGTACTGTATTGCCTATTTGGTGGAGAAAACAGTACAAAAGGTGTTTACTGTAGGTCTATTTCGATGAAAAATACAGTGAAATTGACTGTATCTTGCTAGGTATTTACTGTATGTCTTACATGTCAATGGCAGTTACATCTTGGGAGGAATGAATACATTATTTTTTTATTCAGTACATTTTGTCTTTTCACAGTTTTTTTCTGATAGGCCTACCCGAAAAATGAGAAAGTAATGGAACAGACATAGCAAAAATGTTCATTTTGAGAACTAGATTTTGCATTTTGTTGTCCAGTGTGTAATGATTGATTAAAGAGTGTTTTTTAATTGGCAACAAGTTGTAGTGTTTGAAGGCAAGATTTGCTTTTGCTGCATGTTTTAAGTGTTTTGAGAGAATAACAGCCTTTTGCAAGCAAAATGTGTCATTTTGTTCAGACACGGGTGTTAACTGTTTTGAGAGTATGATTTCAGATCAAAACGATCGAGAAAAACTGTAACACATGGTAAAGGTGGGCACATTTATTTATAGAGCACTTTTCCCAGCACAATGGCCACTCAAAGTGCTTTGCACAAAATCAAGGACAAAGACAACATTTAAACTATCAATAACAAGACGAGGGAGAGCAAGGTGCTGTGGTCACCCCAGACTGAAAGGAGGTTTGTGTGACGTGTGTGTGTGTGTGTGTGTGTGCGTGACGTGTTACAGCAGCATGAGAGCAAGGTGCTGTGGTCACCCCAGACTGAAAGAAAGATATGCAGCTTTCAAGTGACAAAAACGGCAAATTCCCGAGTTCACATTGAAGAAGCCCTATGCAACAATTTTAGCAAAAAATACCTTAATTATGCAGGTTGAGAGTCGTTCTGATGGTTCTACAACACTTTCTGGGTTGTTTGGTGGGTGCTTCATCTCCCCCTATCGCTTCTCCGCAAAAAAAAAAGAATATGCAACTTTCTGAACCCGGTCCGAGGAAATCTGGATGTGACTCAGCGGAAGTATCCAATCGCGCCTCGAAAATGTAGTCAGATTGTAGTTTCTAAGAAGACTGCAAAACGGACTCCGACTTGGCTTTGTTGCTGTTGAAATTGTAAGTAGCCTACCCTTGGGTGAACTTCGTTTTTGTAATATGGTTTGATAGTCTCTAGAACAATGTGTTTGCTCAACCATTTTATTGTGAGCCCTGTATGTGTTTAGCTTGGTTTCTTGATGGCTAGCTCGCTAGCTAGTAGGGGTTTAGCGTAGCAGTCACTTGCTACGGGAGCTGCAGGGGGAGCTGTGTAGTGAAAAATGCGAGCCCAAATCCGGCAGAAAAAACCCAGAAACAGCGAAGGAATAATCAGACCTTCTTTAAAACTGTTGGAAGTATAAGTATATATGTGCTTTTTTGATCCAGTGAGGGAAATTTGGTCTCTGCATTTAACCCAATCGGTGAATTAGTGAAACACAAACAGCACACAGTGAGGTGAATCACACACTAATCCCGGCGCAGTGAGCTGCCTGCTTCAACGGCGGCGCTTGGGGAGCAGTGAGGGGTTAGGTGCCTTGCTCAAGGGCACTTCAGCTGCGGCCCACTGGTCGGGGCTCGAACCGGCAACCCTCCGGTTACAAGTCCAGAGTGCTAACCAGTGGGCCACGGCTCCCCTGAATGGCTGCCTACATGAAAGGCCACATGGACTACAAACGAACTACAACGTGACGACAAAAGTGATGACGAGCCCCTAACTGGGCAACTCTGTTAGCAAAATCTAGCCCCATGGGAGTGAGCAGCAGCAGAGAGGATCATGGGAGTGAGGAGCAGCAGGCCTCAGCCCAGAGGATCATGGGAGTGAGCAGCAGCAGGCCTCAGCCCAGAGAGGATCATGGGAGTGAGCAGCAGCAGAGAGGATCATGGGAGTGAGCAGCTCCAGCCAGTAACTCCAGCACTGGGACCTGCCTCCACATCTTACGCCAAAACAGCAGCAGAATCCAAACAAATGCACCTGATAGGGTTGGAAACAGCCATCAACGCCATACGGATCCACCGCTGGAAACCCGGCCCTGTCGAACAAGCCAAGCGCATTAGCAGCATATGAACATACATTGTAAGCATATGGTGCATGAGGAACTCTCTCACTTGTTCAATGTTTGCACATTAATCTACACACAATACTACACAATTATAGGATTATGAGGATTTCGGAGTCTTTTTGTTAAATCATAAAATATTAAGAAACTGAAATAACCCATCTTCATAAGCATTCAGATCCTTAGTATTGACACTTGTAACTGAGTCGTGGTGAAAACTAAGCCATGAGCTCAATAGAATTGTCCATACACCTGCACAACAGTCTTGTGTCAAGGCACCCATCTGGGGAAGGATAATCTACGATAATCTACAACAACAAATGACCGCAGTGCTCAAGAGCAGGACAGCCTCCATCGTTCTCAAATGGAAGAGAATCAGAAGAACACACACAGGCGGTTTGGGGAGAGCTCTTTGAATGTCCTGGAGTGGGCCAGCCAGAGTCCAGACCTGCTGCCAACGGAGCGTCTCTGGAGAGACCTAAAAATGGCTTTGGAAAGACCAGACTCATCCAAGCAGGTTGAGCCTAAGCGATTCTGCCAAGAAGAATGGTGGAGACAGAGGATTCTTCCCAAGAAGACTTGAGGCTGTCATTGCAGCTAAAGTGCTTTGACAAAGTGCTAAGAGAAAGCTCTGTGTGCTTACGTAAAGGGGGATATTTCAGTCTTTTCATTTGAACATGAACAAACATGTTCTTGTTTGGTGATTTGTTCTTGCTTGGTCATTGTTACGTGCTGTTCTTGCTTGGTCATTGTTACGTGCTGTTCTTGCTTGGTCATTGTTACGTGCTGTTCTTGCTTGGTCATTGTTACGTGCTGTTCTTGCTTGGTCATTGTTACGTGCTGTTCTTGCTTGGTCATTGTTACGTGCTGTTCTTGCTTGGTCATTGTTACGCGCTGTTCTTGCTTGGTCATTGTTACGTGCTGTTCTTGCTTGGTCATTGTTACGTGCTGTTCTTGCTTGGTCATTGTTACGTGCTGTTCTTGCTTGGTCCTTGTTATGTGTTGAAGACTGATGAGTCCAGTCTGAAATGCAGCAAAATAAACGTTCCAAACTGTACCTCCTGCGTGGATGCCAGCACAATACATGATAAGATGTCAACAAGCAGGGAGATAATGAAGATCAGTAGTTCTACTGAAACTACTTGTGCAGGTAGGCTATGGAAGATCTATCTAGATCTAGCAATCTAGATAACAATAAAAGTAGGAAAGTTTAAGTGAATGACGTGAAAGTGAAAGTAAAACATTCGAAAGGCCAACGTTAAGGTTGCTTTTGATATAGTACAAAGACACAAAACTGGTGCTCTAAATAGCGATTCTGTTGTCTTTAAAAAGTTCTCTTATTGACGCATTTAACTGCAATTTGGATTAACACCTGCTTTTACAAGGTGGAGATATTTAGTCACAGAATAGACGTGCGCTTTCACAGGCAGTCTTTGTACATACCGCAGAATACATAACTAGGCGCTCTTTACTCTTCCCCTCCCATCTTTTTACGCTAAACTCCCACTTTCCCCTGGATCCTCCCATGAATACATATGCATGACATGGAAAAGCACTATCTGCCACTTTCAGCTCCCGCCACATGCAGTCTGCGCTGTTACCTCATTTGCCACATGCAGTCTGCGCTGTTACCTCATTTGCCACATGCAGTCTGCGCTTTTACCTCATCGTGGTCTGTTAGTACATACCTCGCCATGATTTTACACGCACGTTGCGAAACAAATACGCCTGAAGTGGGCGCAAAAGCGTTAGTACATCTTTCTCTCTCTCTCCCTATCTCTCTCTCTTGCTCACTCTCTACCACTCTTTCTCTCTCATTTGATTATTCTCTCTATCACTCTCTCCCTCTCTCTGTCTTTCTCTCTCTCCATCACTCTTTCTGTCTCACTCTGTCTCCCACGCACAAACCCACGCATGCATTTATATACACTATCCATAGGACAGCGCCTGCATTTATATACACTATCCATAGGACAGCGCATGCATTTATATACACTATCCATAGGACAGCGCCTGCATTTATATACACTATCCATGGGACAGCGCCTGCATTTATATACACTATCCATAGGACAGCGCCTGCATTTATATACACTATCCATGGGACAGCGCCTGCATTTATATACACTATCCATAGGACAGCGCCTGCATTTATATACACTATCCATAGGACAGCGCCTGCATTTATATACACCACTATCCATAGGACAGCGCCTGCATTTATATACACTATCCATAGGACAGCGCCTGCATTTATATACACTATCCATAGGACAGCGCCTGCATTTATATACACTATCCATGGGACAGCGCCTGCATTTATATGCATTTATATACACTATCCATGGGACAGCGCCTGCATTTATATACACTATCCATGGGACAGCGCCTGCATTTATATACACTATCCATGGGACAGCGCCTGCATTTATATACACTATCCATAGGACAGCGCCTGCATTTATATACACTATCCATAGGACAGCGCCTGCATTTATATACACCACTATCCATAGGACAGCGCCTGCATTTATATACACTATCCATAGGACAGCGCCTGCATTTATATACACTATCCATAGGACAGCGCCTGCATTTATATACACTATCCATGGGACAGCGCCTGCATTTATATGCATTTATATACACTATCCATGGGACAGCGCCTGCATTTATATACACTATCCATGGGACAGCGCCTGCATTTATATATATACACTATCCATGGGACAGCGCCTGCATTTATATACACTATCCATAGGACAGCGCCTGCATTTATATACACTATCCATAGGACAGTGCCTCGATGGAAGGAGGGCATGAGGGAGAAGGAAAAGGATAAGATGAAAGAAAGAAAAAAAGATAGAGTGAAATAGAAAGATGGAAGGATAAGAGGGCAGGAAGGAAAGGAAGAGGAGAAAAGGAGAGAAGAGGAGGAAAGGACAGAAGAGGAGGAAAGGAGAGTAGAGGAGGAAAGGAGAGTAGAGGAGGAAAGGAGAGAAGAGGAGGAAAGGAGAGTAGAGGAGGAAAGGAGAGAAGAGGAGGAAAGGAGAGTAGAGGAGGAAAGGAGAGAAGAGGAGGAAAGGAGAGTAGAGGAGGAAAGGACAGAAGAGGAGGAAAGGACAGAAGAGGAGGAAAGGACAATAGGCAAGTACTGAAGGAGAGAGAGAAAAGAGAAATGAGGGAAAGAGAAAAATGCAAGAAAAGAGAGAGAGAAGAGTGAGTGAAGGTTCCGTAAAGGGAGAGAGAAGAGAGAGAGTGAAGCTGGCTCAGTGCCCGCGCTCCAATCTGCTGATGAGGGAGAACCTGGAGCCATTTTTAGTGATGATGTCATCCTTTAACAAAGAGAGAGCAAGACAGAGAAGGGAGAGCAGAGTGTGTGTGTGTGTGTGTGTGTGTGTGTGTGTGTGTGCCGTGCGAGAGACAGGGAAGGGAGAATGTGTGTGCGCGCAAGAGACAGGGAAGGGAGATTTGAGAGTGTGTGTGTGTGCGCAATAGACAGGGAAAGGAGAGCGGAGTGTGTGTGTGTGCGCGTGTGTGTGTGTGTGCGCGTGTGTGTGTGTGTGTGTGTGTGTGTGTGTGTGTGTGTGTGTGTGTGTGTGTGTGTGTGTGTGTGTGTGTGTGTGTGTGTGTGTGCGCGTGAGAGAGTAGCTGCAGTAAAAAGTGTAGACAGTCCCAGTCTGCCGGTCATCCTCCAGCAGGTGCAAGAGCTGCTCTCCTCTCTCTGGACATCCTCTTAGCCATGTCCAGTCCAGTCCACTCTCTTCTGGACATGCCCTTAGCCATGTCCACTCTCTTCTCCTCTCTCTGGACATCCTCTTAGCCATGTCCACTCTCTTCTGGACATCCCCTTAGCCATGTCCACTCTCCTCTCTCTGGACATCCTCAGCCATGTCCACTCCACTCTCTTCTGGACATCCTCTTAGCCATGTCCACTCTCTTCTGGACATCCCCTTAGCCATGTCCACTCTCTTCTGGACATCCCCTTAGCCATGTCCACTCTCTTCTGGACATCCCCTTAGCCATGTCCACTCTCCTCTCTCTGGACATCCTCAGCCATGTCCACTCCACTCTCTTCTGGACATCCTCTTAGCCATGTCCACTCTCTTCTGGACATCCCCTTAGCCATGTCCAGTCCACTCCACTCTGGACATCCCCTTAGCCATGTCCACTCCACTCCACTCTCCTTTGGACATCCCCTTAGCCATGTCCAATGTGTGTGTCTTAGGCCATGTGCGTGCCTAAGACCACAGACACCAAAATAAGACCACAGACACAAAGATAATACTGACAATTATCGTAAGGGCTGTGGGGATGTCTGCCGAGAGAAAGAAATGACACCATTCTACTCATGCTGATTCGGATTAGTCTTTAATGTGAAGGCTCTCCCATCAAGAGCAGTCTAAAAATGTAAAAGTACATAGATCAGCAAGATAAAATAAGCTCTGTTTTTATGAAACTGCAAATAATTGATTATCCTATTTATAGTTTGCTAGGGGGAGACGTAATGCCTCGCTGCCCGGTGTGTAGCGATAGCCTGGGTGTACAGCTCCATCTACAGGTGACTAGGTGACACTACAGGTTCCAACATGCAGCTGAACTTCATTGTGTTCAAGTATAGCCTGAATCAAACCTGAACCTGATTGGTCAGCCCGATTCAGACTAGATCAGTAACAGACAAGGCCCATATCCATCCCCAACTGAGCTGTTTGATTTGTGTGGTTATGTTCAGTAATATATACAATATCTCAGGGTATCGGGAGTTGTATTTTATTTGTTTGGTTATGCTCAGTAATATATACAGTATCTCAGGGTATCTCAGGGTATCTACAGTATCTCAGGGTATCAGGAGTTGTACTTCTGCGTGTCCCATATTCCTCCTCAGAAAACAGCCCTGAGTTTTGTCCCTTATAGCGGCTGAGCTGACCGTGGTCTGGATTTGACCCTGATCAGTTATGGATTTGACCCTGATCTGTTATGGATTTGACCCTGATCAGTTATGGATTTGACCCTGATCTGTTATGGATTTGATCCTGATTTGACCCTGATGAGCTATGGATTTGACCCTGATCTGTTATGGATTTGACCCTGATCAGTTATGGATTTGACCCTGATCTGTTATGGATTTGATCCTGATTTGACCCTGATGAGCTATGGATTTGACCCTGATCTGTTATGGATTTGATCCTGATTTGACCCTGATAAGCTATGAATTTGACCCTGATCTGTTATGGATTTGACCCTGATCTGTTATGGATTTGATCGTGATTTGACCCTGATGAGCTATGGATTTGACCGTGATCTGTTATGGATTTGACCCTGATCAGTTATGGATTTTACCCTGATCTGTTATGGATTTGATCCTGATTTGACCCCGATGAGCTATGGATTTGACCCTGATCTGTTATGGATTTGATCCTGATTTGACTCTGATGAGCTATGGATTTGACCCTGATCTGTTATGGATTTGACCCTGATCTGTTATGGATTTGATCCTGATTTGACCCTGATGAGTTATGGATTTGATGAGTTATGGATTTGACCCTAAACAGTTATGGATTTGACCCTGATCAGTTATGGATTTGATCCTGATTTGACCCTGATGAGTTATGGATTTGATGAGTTATGGATTTGACCCTAAACAGTTATGGATTTGACCCTGATCTGTTATGGATTTGATCCTGATTTGACCCTGATAAAAGTCTGAGGCGTGGTGCTCTAGTGCAGTGGTTCTCAAATGGGGGTACGTGAAGGCACTCCAGGGGGTACGTGAGATTTTAACCCTTAGAAGCTGATTGACGCAAAGTGCGCGTTCTCTGTTACATTGCTCCGCAACTGTTCATAGCAGCGAGAAGCCTTTATTGTGTGACAGAGCAGAAGTGGGGCTTTCCAATGAGATCACGCACTTGTCTGTACGTTAAAGTATGAAGATTAAAATAAATCATGAAATTAAATCAAATTGCATCATATTTACAGTCTCTGCATTCACCTGCGCACCCATTACTCTCGTTTGAATTACTCGCGAACCCGTGAACGCATAGATATGGCATATCAGATGAAAGAGGAGACACAGGGCTATCCATTGGTTCCAAGTATGTCGATCCTTCTGGCTTATGAAAACAGACGAAGTGACTGCAAAATAATAACGTCATGTACAAAAACCAACTGCACACCCACTCTCGTTTGAATTACTTGCGGACCTGTGATCGGATAGATATGCCACGCATGTCAGATGAAAGAGGAGAAACAGAGCTATCATTTGATACCAAGTACATCCTTCTGGGTTATAAAACAGATGAAGTGACAGCAAAATAATAACTTCATATAGCTCGACTTACCTCACGTTTTTGTCTGTTTTTGTGGCAAAGCATGTTTATAATCCAATTCTATTGTGTGTTTCTCTATGGCAAAGAATGTTCATAATCCGGTTTTGAGATCCTAGCAAATTCCTGCTTGGCATTCAATTCAAGGCTCACATTGCATCCCAATTTGTTCAACAAAGAAACACCGTTTTTGCCTTTACTTTGTTCATGGCAATGCAGTAAAAAGTTGTAGAGAATCATGAGTGCAGACAGGCACACACAGGCTAACACGTAAACTCGGGTCAAGTCAGGTCAGATCAGTTCGTGTCTCAGATATGGAGCGCAGAAAGGTAATTTTTAATCACTAAATAAAAAAAAAAAGCCATTTATTTCTGTAAAGCGCACACCACATATGTCTGTAAATTTCTCAGCCCCAGAGAATCCCTCCACCGTGGCAATGATATTGCTAGATTCAGGACAGTCTACCCTACACACATATGAAATGCATGTAGCGCTATGAGCTTGCTGTGGTGAGATACATGTCAAAATATAATATTTTGTATAATACACTTTTTATATTTTAATTCTTTAAAAATCTAAATAAAATCAATGTGCTACTAATACATGAAATGATGGCAGATCTGGATAGCCTAGTCTCTGCCGAAAAGAAAAAAAAAACAATATATAATATGTGTGTGTGGCACTTACAATGACCAGAATAAATCCTTATGAATAAAGGTAGTGAAAATGCCCTAAAAACAGCTTAGGGTACTAAGGGTTAAAATATACATATATTTAAAAAGTAGAATCCATGAAAAAATACTTAAAAAACAATTACTTAATAAATATTTCAGGAAAATATAAGTTGTATGTGTATGTGTATGTGTTTATTAGTTCTAAAGTTTAATAAATTAGACACTGATGGCACAGTGCTCTGTTTTAAGTCTTTTTTTTTCAACTAAAAACTGTACTTGGCTGAAACAATATTTCACAGGGGGTACATCACTGAAAAAAGGTTGAGAACCACTGCTCTAGTGGTCCAGCAGCAATGGTCCTCCCACTCAGAGCCTCCTCTCTGTGCTGGGTTCTAAAGAGCCTCCTCTCTGTGTTGGAGTCTAAAGAGCCTCCTCTCTGTGCTGGGTTCTAAAGAGCCTCCTCTCTGTGTTGGAGTCTAAAGAGCCTCATCTCTGTGCTGGGTTCTCTCTGTGCTGGAGTCTAAAGAGCCTCCTCTCTGTGCTGGGTTCTAAAGAGCCTCCTCTCTGTGCTGGGTTCTAAAGAGCCTCCTCTCTGTGCTGGGTTCTAAAGAGCCTCCTCTCTGTGCTGGGTTCTCTCTGTGCTGGAGTCTAAAGTGCCTCCTCTCTGTGCTGGGTTCTAAAGAGCCTCCTCTCTGTGCTGGAGTCTAAAGAGCCTCCTCTCTGTGCTGGGTTCTAAAGAGCCTCCTCTCTGTGTTGGAGTCTAAAGAGCCTCCTCTCTGTGCTGGGTTCTCTCTGTGCTGGAGTCTAAAGAGCCTCCTCTCTGTGCTGGGTTCTAAAGAGCCTCCTCTCTGTGCTGGGTTCTAAAGAGCCTCCTCTCTGTGCTGGGTTCTAAAGAGCCTCCTCTCTGTGCTGGGTTCTCTCTGTGCTGGAGTCTAAAGTGCCTCCTCTCTGTGCTGGGTTCTAAAGAGCCTCCTCTCTGTGCTGGGTTCTAAAGAGCCTCCTCTCTGTGCTGGAGTCTAAAGAGCCTCCTCTCTGTGCTGGGTTCTAAAGAGCCTCCTCTCTGTGCTGGGTTCTAAAGAGCCTCCTCTCTGTGTTGGAGTCTAAAGAGCCTCCTCTCTGTGTTGGAGTCTAAAGAGCCTCCTCTCTGTGCTGGGTTCTAAAGAGCCTCCTCTCTGTGCTGGGTTCTCTCTGTGCTGGAGTCTAAAGAGCCTCCTCTCTGTGCTGGGTTCTAAAGAGCCTCCTCTCTGTGCTGGGTTCTCTCTGTGCTGGAGTCTAAAGAGCCTCCTCTCTGTGCTGGAGTCTAAAGAGCCTCCTCTCTGTGCTGGGTTCTAAAGAGCCTCCTCTCTGTGCTGGAGTCTAAAGAGCCTCCTCTCTGTGCTGGGTTCTAAAGAGCCTCCTCTCTGTGCTGGGTTCTTGGAAGTGTTACCGCTGCCTGAAAGCCAGAGAGAGGCTGAGGAAAAGCTTCTTCCGCATCTTGAATGAGGATATGACCCACATGACATGATAGCATTACTTGTACATGTCACAGTACTTATCTTCTAGCTTATCTTCTTGTGTCCTTTGTTAGGTTATACTGTATGTATAGATATTGTGTTGTTTAGTTTATACTGTATAGATATTGCATTGTTTAATTTATACTGTATAGATATTGCATTGTTTAATTTATACTGTATAGATATTGTGTTGTTTAGTTTATACTGTATAGATATTGTGTTGTTTAGTTTATACTGTGTGTATAGATATTGTGTTGTTTAGTTTATACTGTATGTATAGATATTGTGTTGTTTAGTTTATACTATATAGATATTGCGTTGGTTAGTTTATACTGTATAGATATTGTGTCGCAACAAGACCAGTACATGAGACATTTCTAATGAAAGACCAGTCAGGCTGGCTATTCAACAAGACCAGTAAATGGCTTTGCTGCTGATGGACAGCAACTCACTCTCTCCCAGGCAGTTCTATATGCTCTGCTCTCTCTCCCCCCCTCTCTCCCTCTCCCCTTCTCTCTCTCTCTCCCACCCTCTCTCTCTCCCCTCTCTCCCTCTCTCTCCCCCCTCTCCCCTTCTCTCTCTCTCTCTCCCCTTTCTCCCTCTCCCCCCCCCTCTCTCCCCTTCTCTCTCTCTCTCCCCTTTCTCCCTCGCTCCCCCCCTCTCTCCCCTTCTCTCTCTCTCTCTCTCTCTCTCCCCTCTCTCCCTCTCTCCCCCCCCTCTCTCCCTTTCTCTCTCTCTCTCTCTCTCTCTCCCCTCTCTCCCTCTCTCCCCCCCTCTCTCTCTCCCCCTCTCTCCCTCCATGTCATTAGTGGCGTAAAGTGAGTCCCTCTCTCCCGCCAATGGCAGCCAGTACGCTATGAACTCTGCACTTTGTAGAGACGACATTATGCACAGTATTCCCAAACCCAGTTAGTGTCTAATTGGAATCTGGACTGACGAGGGGAACGTAGCAGAGCAGAGGAACATGGGGAACAGAGCAGAGCAGAGGAACGTGGGGAACAGAGCAGAGGAACGTGGGGAACAGAGCAGAGGATCGTGGGGAACAGAGCAGAGCAGAGGAACGTGGGGAACGTGGGGAACGTTGAGAACACTTAGACAGGGCTGGATGGGACACTGAGCAAGTATCCTCGCTAACCACAGGCCACGCCATGCTACGCAGCAGCAGACACATAGAGAGAGAGAAGAATGGAGAGAGAGAGAGAGAGAGAAGCATGGAGAGAGAGAGAGAGAGAGAAGCATGGAGAGAGAGAGAGAGAGAAGCATGGAGAGAGAGAGAGAGAGAAGCATGGAGAGAGAGAGAGAAGCGTGCAGCTATTTGGAGAGTAACTGTAACGTCTGATGTCTGAGTTTCTTGATGTTAAAGACTGACGCAGAACTGATGTTAACTATTCATGATTACTATACACACATCACATCTGGCCCAGATAAGGCTCAGATCAGGCTCAGATAAGACGTGTCTGGCCCAGATCAGGCTCATGTCTGGCTCAGTTCTGGCCCTGATCTAGTGCAGGTTGTAGCTGGCTTGAATCTGAGTTCTATTCCTCACAAGACCATCTGCTGTTTCACCAAAGAGCTCTGGATACTGATGAACTTTCATCCATCACAAGAACTTCAATTCATAAAAACGAATTGCTAAAACACCCCAGAGACGTGAGTACGGTCCCTTTATGAAATGAAGGGTGGGATGGGTGCCACACTGCCAATAAGCAACGTCCTCAACAAATCCCTCAAATCCTTTTTTATTTTAAAGAACCAACTCCTGCTTGACTGACTAATATTATAGTCATGAAATGATTTAAGGAAGTAACGGAAAAGCCACCAACTATACTTTTATCCAGAAGTTTTATTCAGAACATTTCAGAGTAGAGAGATCACATCTTTTCTTGAGAGTTGAGGCAGACTTTATGTCACATCTTTTCTGGTTTCATTATTTATTTCTTGTATGATGAGTGTTTAATGTTGAAACACACAAACATTTACATTTTTCAACATTGTATTCATTTCTACAAAATCCAATTCATAATTATAATTCTTTTTTTTTTAATCCTGCTGATTATATTGCAAATATGACAGAGGAGAAATAGCCTACGATTGTTGTTCTTCCAGTTAACTGATTTCAGGGCATGTGCGGACAATATGCTCTGCTGCGTCATGGTCACCTCAGCGTGAGTCTGTGGGTCGGAGATGACGTCTGGCGTGTGGGCAGCGGAGATGACGTCTGGCGTGTGGGCAGCATGTGGGCAGCAGAGGCAGCTGGACGTCGCCGCTCTGGCATCTGGGCCCTTCAGACGGAGAGGACGTGCTTCAGACGGAGAGGACATGCTTGACGAAGGAGGTGTAGTTGATGCAGCCGTTGGGGTCCTCCTGACCCTGCATGAGCCGGTCCACCTCGTCCTCGGTCATCCTCTCCCCGAGGGTGGCCAGCACGTGCCGTAGCTCGGCGCCCATCACCGTGCCGTTGCCCTCCTTGTCGAAGACGCGCAGCCCCTCCACGAAGTCCTCGAAGCTGCCCTGGTCCTTGGCGCGGGAGATGTGCTGGAGCATGGGCAGGAAGGTCTCGAAGTCCAGCAGCTCCACGTGCATCTTCTCGGGCTTGGGCTTGCCCAGCACGGTCAGCACCTCGGCGTTGGTGGGGTTGTGTCCGAGCGCCCGCATCACGTCGCCGCACTGCGCGTACGTGATCTTCATCTCGCCCGCCGGCGTCTCGTCGAACAGCGCGAACGCCTCGCGGAACTCCTCGATCTGGTCCGGCGTGAAGTCCAGCGGCACGCTCTTCAGGTCCAGCTCGGGCTTGGGCGGCTCCGGTGGGGGCGCTGGGGCGGCCGGCGCCGGCTCTTCCTTCTTGGGCTCCGGCTTCTTGACCTCGGCCTTCTTGGGTTCCACCTTCTTGGGCGCCATGGTGTAGAGAACCGCTACTACGCCGCGTAGAGAACCGAGGGAACAGAGGAAGGACACGGACGGAAGGGCAGAAGGAGAGAGAGAGCGAGAGTGATGTCTGCACGGAGGGAGAGAGTCATCCCCACGCTCTTATACCGGTGTGTGTGTGTGTGTGTGTGTGTGTGTGTGTGTGTGTGTGTAGGGAGATCAGCTTTATCAGCCCGCAGGCCTTCAGCACTATAAAAGGAAGAAACCAGAAATAGAGTAACAGGGTTCTCTCCTCACGGTCTAACACAGCAGGCCCACTCCTGCACACACACACACACACACACACTCACACACACACAGACACACAGACACACACACACACACACAAACACAAACACGCACACACACATTCCAGTGCTGCCCTGTCCACCACTGACTGATAACACAGCAGGCCCACTCCCATAGAGCTCTCATGGAAGGGAAGGTTTTTATCAAGTCCGCCCTCTCAACTGACCTTCTTGTTTTCAGATTTTCTTCATTGTCTTGCCACAGAAAGCGTCCATGTATCTGTATGTGTGTGTGTGTGTGTGTGTGTGAGAGAGAGAGAGAGTATTGTCGTACTGGAGGACATAAGGTGTATGGAGGTTGTCTGGGTACTTCACAGAGAGATATGAAGTATACGTCTGGCATCTAGCGCTCAACACGCGCACAAGTTCATTCAAAATGGTCACCAGGAAGCCAACCCAGCATGCATTGCCCCATTGAGAGTTTAGTACCAAAAGATGACTTTGAGAGCAGTTTTTTTCTATGATGGCATTTTCCAACTACATAAAAATCCAAAGGATTCTTATCACAGTTAACACACACACACACACACACACACACACAGGTACACTCACACACAAACACAGCTTCCCGCTGATTGGCTAACATGCATTGTGACAGCTCTTTAATTAGTTACTCAGAGGCATGGCTGACTGGTTTACTTGATAAGGTTCAGATAGTGGATGGAGGCTATTCTCAGGACTGGCACCCCAACCTGCTCCCCACATAACTGTGACGCAGTCGCTAAAGTGAGACTTAGTGGCCACTTCACTTCTCAGAGCCATTTAAGATGACCAGTGGCAACGGCATCTGAAGACAAACGTTTTAAACAACATTGTTTAACGTTGTTTAATGTTGTTTAATGTTGTTTACTGTTGTTTAATGTTTTTCAAACATTTTAGCAGCCACTGATTGATATATTTAACTCCCAGGTGTGTGCAGTTTTTTACTGAGGACAACTGAACTAATTCACTGTGTAGAATTGTTTTATAATATGTTACACATCTCAGTGAATATATTTTAAACATTTATACAGGTCAATTATTTTATAATATGTTACACATCTAAGTGAATATCTTTTAAACTTTTATTTATACAGATTATTTATTTTATAATATGTTACACATCTAAGTGAATATCTTTTAAACTTTTATTTATACAGATTATTTATTTTATAATATGTTACATTATCTAAGTGAATAGCTCTGATTGGTGGATTACCTGGCCCCACACATAAGATCCAGCTCTGATTGGTGGATTACCTGGCCCCACACACAAGATCCAGCTCTGATTGGTGGATTACCTGGCCCCACACACAAGATTCAGCTCTGATTGGTGGATTACCTGGCCCCACACACAAGATTCAGCTCTGATTGGTGGATTACCTGGCCCCACACACAAGATCCAGCTCTCATTGGGGTCAGATAGGAGGCTCATTCCTGACATGTCTGCTGTTTGGGATTGTATGCGTGTGTGTGTGTGTTTGTGTATGTGTGTGCCTGTGTGTTAGTGTGTGTGTGTGTGTGTGAAAGTGTATTTGGGCTACAAGATGGCTGTTTGGGATTGTATGCGTGTGTGTGTGTTTGTGTATGTGTGTGCCTGTGTGTTAGTGTGTGTGTGTGTGTGTGAAAGTGTATTTGGGCTACAAGATGGCTGTTTGGGATTGTATGCGTGTGTGTTTGTGTATGTGTGTGCCTGTGTGTTAGTGTGTGTGTGTGTGTGTGAAAGTGTATTTGGGCTACAAGATGGCTGTTATGCCTGCATGTGTGTGTGTGTGTGTGTGTGTGTGTACTGTGTGTGTCCAGGCCAGGCCAGGACAGCTTCCTAGGCTTTAGTGGGAAAACAGCGGGAAACTGGAAAGTTGGCATGACACTTTGTCTCACACTCCATGTTTACAAATGCCGCTGTTGGGGAGGACATCCTCTGTTTCACTACCAAAGCCAGACTGCAGGTGTTACCCACCAAATACAACCTTGCACTATGGTACCCTGCAATCCACCATCCACACTGTATAATGCACTCAGACTCTGACCATCACCTTGAATCAGTTGCCCATATTGTTAATGGCTGTACTATGTACAAAGGACTTTATACTGCACGCCACGACCGAATTGTTGACCTTATTGCTAGCACTGTTAAGGATGTACTTCCAGATAATGTGACCATACAAACATTCGCGTATTATGCCAGAATGGTTTAACAGCTCCGCTGATGTGTTTTGTAACATCCCTAACACCCCTGATGTTGTGTTTTTAGACCGAGACAGAAGGGAAGTACTTATACTTGAAATAGGATGTGTGTACGATCTCTACATGGCTTTTAATGATAAAATCATGAAGTACCAACCCATACGGACAAAACTATGTGACCTAAGCTATCAATGCAAGCTAGTGGTGTTGATCTTTGGCAGCTTGGGGCATGTCCACAATCTTGTTTCCAGTGGGTTAAGGCTGGCAGGGCTCTCCAGCAGAAAAGCAAAACAGCTAGCAAAGTTTTGCTCCATATCTGCAGTTATAGGCAGCCTTGCAGTATGGCGCAGGAGATGTTTTTTGTACCCCTGAATACCATTTAGTGACAAAGCCCTATCTTATCTCTTGAAATATTTGAATCCTGTTTGTTGTAATATGATTTGTGGATTTAAATAAAGAATTCAAAAGTGTGACAGATGGCTTTTTGGGATTGCAGATCCCATACTGGGCAGCAGGGGGAGCTACTAGCTTGCTTAAAAAGATCTCCTGCTGTGTGTGTGTGTGTGTGTGTGTGTGTGTGTGTATGTGTGTGTGTGTGTGGGCAGCAGGGGGAGCTACTAGCTTGCTTAAAAAGATCTCCTGCTGTGTGTGTGTGTGTGTGTGTGTGTGTGTGTGTGTGTGTGTGTGTATGTGTGTGTGTGTGTGGGCAGCAGGGGGAGCTACTTGCTTGCTTAAAAAGATCTCCTGCTGTGTGTGTGTGTGTGTGTGTGTGTGTGTGTGTGTGTGTGTGTGTGTGTGTATGTGTGTGTGTGTGGGCAGCAGGGGGAGCTACTTGCTTGCTTAAAAAGATCTCCTGCTGTGTGTGTGTGTGTGTGTGTGTGTGTGTGTGGGCAGCAGGGGGACTACTTGCTTGCTTAAAAAGATCTCCTGCTTGTTTCAATCTATCAGCACAAGAGAGCACGAGAGCCATGCATACTAAATAAATAAATAAATACAAAATGATAAGTCATTTATCAGCCATTATGCACTGTTTCTACTAAAGTACTCTAGAATAGACGCCCCATGCATCCTAATTAGGCTAATTCCTGACATGTCTGCTGTTTGGGATTGTGTGTGTGTGTGTGTGTGTGTGTGTGTGTGTGTGTGTGTGTGTGTGTGTGTGTGTGTGTGTGTGTGTGTACATGTACATCTCTGTGAAAGAGAAGGGAGTTCACAAATGTAATTAATTATTAGAGTGATTTGAATACATAATAAATACATAATGAATACAAAAGTCATGTATCAACAAACTATAACAATAAACATTTATGTTATGCATGTAAATTATATCTAAATGTACACAGTTAAACTAAAAGTGTGTAGTTAATTTGAATTCAAATGAATAATAAAGTGGATATTTCACATTGCTTATTTTCACACTATTAATTTGAGTGCAAATGCCACGACTGCAGGCAGAGGTGGCCGACTGGACCGTGTGCCTGAGGTAACTATCCTGAAATGGGGACGCAGGAGGCTGAGCACATGGACGCAACTCTCAAGAACCCCAGCGTTCCGCTCAGGAACCCCAGCAGAGCCCAGCGTTCCGCTCAGGAACCATTTCGCTCACTGCAGCACTCCTGCTTCAAACCTCAGATTTGCCAGTTCATACATTTTCCTTCAGCCCCTCAAAGGTTTTCGTGGAGATGTGTGTGTATGTGTGAAAGAGAGAAAGAGTGTGTGTGTGTGTGTGTGTCCCAGTTGCCCTGGAAAAGATTGGGAAAGATAGGTGGTTTCCAAAGATGGTTGATGTGTGTGTGTGTGAGAGAGAGAGAGAAAGAGGGAGATAGAGAGAGAGAGAGAAAGTGTAAGTGTTTAAAGCGTAACTTTCGCCAAAATGCATGGGTGTTTTTGTGAATGTACCCAAGTCAAACTTTCGTTTAAAAGCATAATTACGTCCGAAGCGCCACTTTTAAGCTTTTCCGTGTTGTTGTTTTTGGCTCAAATGGCCTTTTGAATGGGAATTGTAGGGGCACTACTATTTTGATACAAGATCGCGTCAAAATCGCTATTTTTAAAACACTAAGAAGGCTCGACACAACATGAATCGAAGTATCATCAGTGTCTCTACACATGAACTTGAGTATTGAGAACATTGTTTGTGTACACATAGTTTACTAAAAAGAAAGGTTTTGAACAACTCACTCCTTGGCTGGCAAGATGGCGACGAGCAGAAAAACCAAGTGAGTTGTTCAAAACTTTTCTTTTAGTAAACTCTGTTCACACAAACAATGTTCTCAATGCTTGAGTTCATGTGTACACTGATGATACTTCGATCAAGGTTTCATGTTGTGTCGTATTATGCTTTTAAACAAAAGTTTGACTCGGGTACATTCACAAAAACACCCTAGGATGCATTTTGGCAAAAGTTACGCTTTAAAAGAGAGAGAGAGAGAGTGTGTGTGTAAGTATTTAAGAGAGAGAGAGTGTGTGTGTGTGTCCCAGTTGCCCTGTCTAAATGACATTGTTGGTTCCCCATTAGCAGTGAGCAGGAGCAGCTCTCATAAGTGAGTCAATGACTCAATCTCTGACTTTTAGTACCCCCCTTACACACACGCACGCACACACACACACGCACGCACACACACACGCATGCACACACACACACACGCACACACACACACACACACGCATTTAGTGGCTTTCAGTGAAATAATCAGCCTAAAATAATCAACTCCTCTTCAGTTCGGCCCCATAAACTTCCCCACACTCATTAACACACACACTTAGCACACACAGCAGAGTCACTGAGCACACACACACACACACACACTTAGCACACACACACACACACACACTTAGCACAGCAGAGTCACTTAGCACACACACACACACTTAGCACAGCAGAGTCACTGAGCACACACACACACTTAGCACAGCAGAGTCACTGAACACACACACACACACACACACACTTAGCACAGCAGAGTCACTTAGCACACACACACACACTTAGCACAGCAGAGTCACTTAGCACACACACACACACTTAGCACAGCAGAGTCACTGAGCACACACACACACACTTAGCACAGCAGAGTCACTGAGCACACACACACTTAGCACAGCAGAGTCACTGAACACACACACACACACACACACTTAGCACAGCAGAGTCACTGAACACACACACACACACACACACACACTTAGCACAGCAGAGTCACTTAGCACACACACACACACACTTAGCACACTTAGCACAGCAGAGTCACTGAGCACACACACACACACACACACACACACTTAGCACAGCAGAGTCACTTAGCACACACTAGAGGGTGACACGGGAAGCAATTTTCACTCCCGTCCCATCCCGAGCCCGCACAAATGCTCCCGTCATATCCCGATCACGTGACAGCCCCCCCAAAAAAATTCTGTCCCGCAAAATCCCGAGAGAAAGACTCCCGAATCCCGTCCCGCTCCCTATGTTGATGTCTAAAGTTATCCGACTGTTAGGCTACAGTAGCGTGCGGTGACCATACATTTTGGTAGGGCAGAAAGCCTTGTCTAACTTTTCTTTAATAGCCGATCATTTTGGGCTATATTAAAATTACATATTTTACAGTACTTTGCTGTAGGCTATGCTTAAATCATTTCATAGTTAGATCTCATCCCATCAGTTAAGTTTGCACCGTTCTCATCACGTTAAACCAGCGAAGCATAGCAACGTTGCTATGAGTAAACAAAACAATTTTTTGTGTTCCGCCAGGGTTATGCGATAAATATATTGAGGAATGCGATCGTCAAGGTGTCATGCCCCAACATTGCATGACACATTAAACTCAACGAGAATCGCTTTCCCGGACAGCTCGTGCAATTGAATAGAGTTGTCCTTTGCTGATACTTTCGCCTGTAACTGTTTCTTTGCATCCATTTTGCCTTAGGGCCTATCGCTGAAGCTGATTGATTGTGAACAGGGCAGCTGCTTGTCTTGCTCTGATAGGCTACCAATCAACAACAAACGTATTGTGGGTTGTAATTGGTTCTCTTTTCTAAAACGAAATGCCTCACGTCTTTGGGCGCACTCACTGCATTGCAGCGTCATTTTTTAAGTTAATAATCTCTGGCTTCCCGCCAGCTCCCGTTTATTATTTCCTGTCCCGTCCCAATCACGTTACCAACAGTGAAATTTACTCCCGTACTGCGGGAAACCCGCGGGAATACCGTGACCCGCGGGAGTCCCGAAAAATTGTCACCCTCTAGCACACACACACACACACACTTAGCACAGCAGAGTCACTTAGCACACACACACACACACACACACACACTTAGCACAGCAGAGTCACTGCGCACACACACACACACTTAGCACAGCAGAGTCACTGAACACACACACACACACTTAGCACAGCAGAGTCACTGCGCACACACACACACACACACACACACACACTTAGCACAGCAGAGTCACTGAGCACACACACACACACACACACACACACACACACACACACACACACACTTAGCACAGCAGAGTCACTGAACACACACACACACTTAGCAAAGCAGAGTCACTGAACACACACACACACACTTAGCAAAGCAGAGTCACTGAACACACACACACACACACACACTTAGCACAGCAGAGTCACTGCGCACACACACACACACACACACACTTAGCACAGCAGAGTCACTTAGCACACACACACACACACACACACTTAGCACAGCAGAGTCACTGAGCGCACACACACTTAGCACAGCAGAGTCACTGAACACACACACACACACACACACACACACACACTTAGCACAGCAGAGTCACTGAGCGCGCACACACACACACACACACACACACTTAGCACAGCAGAGTCACTGAGCGCACACACACACACACACACTTAGCACAGCAGAGTCACTGAACACACACACACTTAGCACAGCAGAGTCACTTAGCACAAACACACACACACTTAGCACAGCAGAGTCACTTAGCACACACACACACACACTTAGCACAGCAGAGTCACTGAGCGCACACACACACACACACACACACACACTTAGCACAGCAGAGTCACTGAGCGCGCACACACACACACACACACACACACACACTTAGCACAGCAGAGTCACTGAGCACACACTTTTCCCCTGAAGTATGACCCTTAAGGCTTAATTTCTTCTTAAGGGGTTTATTTATGGGTGTTGCACAGAATACCTTAAATTGTTTCTTTAGTTAAGGGATACTGCATTGAAAGGGATTTACTGTCACGAAAATTCTATTGAGATTGTTCAACAGCTGTAACTAGCTGGCTAGTAGGCTACTGTAGGTGATGTCGTTAGTTAGCAACCCACCGAACACAGTGAAGTTTAATGATCTTATCATTCATCTCACCTTAAGAATATTCGCTGAAATTATCCAGGTAGCAAGTAAAGCATGTTATAGACATGAACTGAGCAATACTAGCTGGCTAGTTAGAAATGATCCTGACTGTCATCAGTGCACCAAAACGAACTTTTTTGTTTGCCTAGCGAACCAAACCGAAGCTCATGGCAGGCTAACAAGATCCACATCCACATGAAGTTAACGTTAGCAGAGCCCGTTTACGGAGAACCTGTACGGAGAGTCGGATCACTCCCTATTAACTCCATTGTACCTGCAATCTGTTGCAGTTCCACTAGGGGCGATCACGAATAAGTGCAAAAACAATGGGGGTCTATGGAGCTAGACGGCTAAATTTGTCTCTTTCACCTGGTTGTCGTTGAAAAATTGAAGATTTGATTGTGGTTTCTGCAAGCTTACTATGGATTATAGGTCAAAAGTTGAATGAATGAGTACTTACGTCCTTTCGATTTCTTACAGGTTGGGTCGTTGTTGCCCACAACACACTAGCTTTCTGCTAATGAATGACGTCATTGACGCATTTGAAAGGCTTTTTAGAACAAATAAGTGACCTGCGTGCGTGGTGCGTGCACCTGACAATACGACTGTTGACAATGCGCTCTTAAAATAACATATAAACAACTTGCCATAGACTTCTGACCAGGTGTACAATAACGATTTTTTTTTTATAATATAATACTCAGCGGTGTGTATTTTCTCTGTCCCCTCTTTCGCATGCAACATTCAAATTCTGGGCAAAAAATTATATCCCGAGAAAAGTGTATTTGAGGGGTACAGCTCCATAGACCTCCATTAATTCTGCACTTATTCGTGAGCGCCCTCATGTGGAACCAGAAAAGGAACTGCAACCAGTTCAGAAACCGGAAGTTTCCCGAGAGTGGTGGTTCTCCCCTTATTAGACATTCTCTGACGTTAGCAAAGATTGTTAGCAAAGATTACGCCTTAACAATCTTTGATGTTAGCCTACCACTAACGTCATGTAAACCACACAAAATTCACAGACAACATATGTTCACATTCATGGCACAATTCAAACGGGACCAGAAAATAATTATTTTCTCACATTCGCTTGCATTGACAATTTTTCAATCTAGAGGTCCACTGGGGGTTTAGCGGATGGGCGGGACTTACCAGCTCTATAACAATAAGGCGTGTTTCTGATAGGTCTATTTGACAGAGTAAGCATATTAGCAGAGAGGTTTTATTTTAAATTGTATAATTTTCAAAAAAGTATAAATTTTTTTTTTTTTTTAGAATTTTATTTATTAAAATTTTCAACTTTTACAACAACAACAACAAACAACAAACATATATGCTTAGCACATAGACGGAAAATACTTTTTTAAAATAAAAAACAGAAACAAAACAACAGTAAACAAAGAGAAAGAAAGGGAAAAAAAAAAAAAAAAAACCCTTACAATATCTGTATTACATAATCAGAAAGTTGAAATATATAACCTATGCATCTTGTACATCTTGCTGGCTTTCCAAGAAGTTTGTAAATTGTTCCCATACTTTGTAGAAACTTTGTAGCTTCCCCTTTTTAGCATAAGTCATTTTTTCCATGGCCAGAGTGTTAGACAGGGTCTTGAACCAAGCATTGACAGACGGTGCTTCCATAGCTTTCCATGATATGGCAATACAGTATTTAGCTTGTAATGAGCACATATATACCATCTTTTTATCTGCATTCGACAGTCTTAAGTCTGTTGGAACAAGCCCTAGAATGAACAAAGGACAGACGGGCAATCTGGTGGAGCTAATCTCAGAGACTCGTTCTATTACCTTTTCCCAAAATTCCCTAATTTTAGGGCAGGACCACAGGCAGTGATAAAGTGTGCCCTCCTCTAGACCACACTTAATGCAGAGGTCAGGGTTGTTGTTGTTGAAGCGGTGCAATAGGGAAGGAGTCATATATGTGCGCATAATCCATTTGTACTGTATAAGTTTAAATCTGGTATTGATAGTTTGAGTCTGTGCTGTGTGACACACCGTTTTCCATTCATCCTCAGAAATTTCTGAATCTATGTCACTGGACCACTTCATTCTCTTTTCATTTTAAGATTCATTGGAGTTTTCCACAATTAAGCTATAAGTAACCGAAACCTGACAACGTCTATGCATATAATTTAGTACAGCCTCTTCAAGACTGGACAGTGGTGGTTTGTTTATCTGTTGTTTGTATTTTTTCAAAATATAGCTCCTAATTTGCAAATATTTGAAGAAGTGGTTCTTTGGTATATTGTAAGCACCATGTAATTCCTCAAAGCTATACAATACCTTATCTGCATTGTACATGTCCCTAATTTTACTAATTCCTTTCATTGCCCATGATTTGAACCCTAAGTCGTTTCTTCCTGCTGGAAATCGGTGGTTTCCCCAAATTGGGGTGAACCCTGACAGATCTGGGTCAATGCCCAAATGTGATTGCACTTTGTGCCAGACTATGATGGAGTTTTTAACGAAGGGGTTGTGTGTGTTCTTTAACAGGTTTTTTAATGAATCAGAAAATAAGTATAATTTTAGTGGCAAGGTGGATGTGGTGCAATTTTCTATTTCAACCCAGGAATTTTTTGGTTCATTTGAGAACCAATGCATGATTGCCTTAATCTGGGCTGCCCAGTAATACCATAGAAAATTAGGCACTTGTAGGCCCCCTCTATCATAAGGCAGATAAAGTAAGGACATCCTAAGTCTTGGGCGCCTGTTATTCCAAATGAAATGAGTTATTAATTCCTTCAATTTAGGGAATAGGGTAGGTGGGGGACTAAGTGGGATAGATTGAAAAAGATACAAGAATTTTGGTAAGATATTCATTTTGATTATGTTTACACGACCAATTAGAGATATGGGGAGATCTGACCATCTCTTCAGAGTATTACTGGTTGAAGATAGAATTGGGTTATAATTTTCTGAGACTATATCATGTATTTTGGGGGTGACCTGTATCCCCAAGTACTTAAAGCCCTTGGATGCGTTTTGAAATTTGTTCCCCACTGTTGGTTTGTTTCTTTCTTTGTCATTCAGAAACATAATATTAGACTTGGTTTTGTTAACTTTATAGCCAGAGATTTTCCCAAAGGTTGCTATTGTGTGAAGAAAGGCAGGAAGGGATTGTGTCAGATTTTTTAAAAAGAGTATGATGTCATCTGCAAAAAGGCTAATTCTGTGTTCACAGCTTCCTATTGTTACTCCCCGTATCAGCGGGTGTGATCTGATTGTTAGGGCCAGTGGTTCTATGGACATTACAAACAAAAGGGGCGACAGTGGACATCCTTGACGTGTTCCTCTGGTAAGTTTGAATGGGTTGGACGTCATAGAGTTTGTCAAGACTGCTGCAGTGGGTCTATTGTATAATAACTTCACCCATTTAATAATATTTTGTCCCAGGCCAAATCTAGGAAGTATATCAAATAGATATGGCCATTCCAGCCTATCAAAGGCCTTCTCACAATCCAAGGAGAGTAGGGCCACATCAGGGCGTCCATTTTCTATATTAATAATATTTAAGACTCTTCTAAGATTGTGAAAAGCTTGTCTTCCTACTACAAATCCATTTTGATCTTCGTGAATCAGACTAGGTAGGAGTTTCTCTAATCTCCGTGCAATGACTTTAGCAATTAGTTTCATGTCTGAGTTTAGAAGAGATATGGGTCGGTAAGATTCACATTTAGTAGGTGGCTTACCAGGTTTTAATATAGTAGTAATGAGGGCTGTAGAGAAGGAAGGTGGTAAGGAGTCTGTTCTGAAGGCTTCTTCAAGCATATTAAATAAGTGGGGAATCAACATATCTTTAAAGGTCTTATATATTTCAATGGGCAGCCCATCTGGGCCAGCAGTTTTCCCACTTTGCATAGACATTAGGGCACTATAAAACTCCTCTAACTCTAATGGTCTCTCCAGAGTTTCCATGTCTTCTTGAGAAAGAGTAGGGAAGTCCAGGGCATCAAGAAAACCATTTAAATATGTTTTATCAGCTGAGAATTCAGATTTATAAAGTGTTTCATAGAATTTCTGAAATGTTTCATTTATTTCTTTGGGGTCTGAAGTCATTGTTCCATTTGATTTTTCTATCTCATGTATGGATCTCTCATTCTGTAGGGTTTTAATGCGCCAGGCAAGTAATTTGCCTGCCTTTTCCCCTTGATCGTAGAATTGTTGTTTTAATTTATTTAAATCATTTAAGGCCTTATTTACTGATTTTTCATTATACTGGGCTCTAAGTGTGTTTAATCTTTGCTCTACAGCTGGTGTCTTATTAGTTACAATTTGCTCTTCTAGTGTTTTAATTTCTTTTTCAATTTCTAACAGCTTCTTTTTAAATTCTTTAGATTTAAAACTGGTATAGCTTATTATTTGCCCTCTGATGTAAGCCTTAAAGGCATCCCATCTGATTAGCGATGAAGTTTCATTTTTGTTGAGCTTGAAAAACACATCTATATTTGCATTAAGGAACTGTACAAACTCAGGATCTTGGAGCCATTTATTATCAAATCTCCATTTAGGAGACCCACTGTATTCTTTACCAGCCTTAAACTCCAAAGATACTGCTGCATGATCCGATATTATTATGCTATTGTAATAACAACTCTTGATTTTGAATATTGAGATATTAGAAATGAGAAAATAATCAAGTCTGGAATAGGTATTGTATGTAGTAGAGTGGCATGAGAATTCTCTCTTATCTGGGTTATGTTTCCGAAATATATCACACAACCCCAGCTCTTCCATGAAATGGTGAATTACCTTTCTTGTATGACTATGAGATGAGTCTTGACCACCCTCTCGGTCCATATTAGGTTTCAAAACACAATAGAAATCTCCTCCCATTATAACTTCCCCCCTTAAGGTTGAAATTGTTAGAAAAATATTCTTGTAAAAATCAGGATCATCCTTATTCGGCCCATAGACATTAACTAAATTAAGATAATTTCCAAATAAACTGCCCTGTAGAATTATATATCTGCCCCCAGGGTCCATAATAGTTGAGATTATCTGAATTGGAATAGATTTGTGAATTAAGATAGCTACTCCTCTAGCATGAGAGGAGAAGTTAGCAGCAAACACTTGCCCCTGCCACCTTCTACGTATTCTGATGGGGAGCGTACCTATGTTCCCCGGGTCCTATGTTCCCCGCTATTTGTATGGGACCGGGGAACATAGGACCCTTTTTGTAGAAAAGGGTCCTATGTTCCCCGCCTTGTATCTGACCACGGAAATTGCATGAGATATGCTTGCGAGTGCACATTTCGTGCACAAACGGTAGCAAAGTGTATTTTTCTATCAATGTTGCTTGCCGTAGCACACCAGGTAGACCACACATACGCGCACGGTGCAATATTGACACAAGCCAGAAGGGCGATTTTCCTAACTTCCACGTTGAGTATAGCGGAGTAAAAGAATAGATGAAGAACATTTTTTATAACATAGGCCTACAATGGTTTTACTTGTGCTTCTTTACTGAATATAACGAGTTCAAAGTTAACATTCTAGGTAACGTCGCATTGTCCGCTTCAGCACTAAATTGAGGACAGCAACGTACACGAGCTGCACCTCTCACAGAAGAAACGCGCTACAACTACATGCCTTTTTAAGTTGATATTTAGCCTAATTGGTTTGTTTTGTTCATTTTTCCGTTCGCTGGCACGCTGCAGGGGGGACTGCGCGTTGCTCCGAAGCCCCTTTGGTCTGACTCTTCAATAATCCAAAAATGTCCCTTTGGGTCTACAGCCCAGTATAGTTTGATATCTCTTTGTTCCATTAAAATTAATCCCATTCTTCCGACAGCTCAACCAAAGGCTATAGATCACCTCCCTTACCTCTTGTACAGTAAGAATCAACAATGACATGCCAAGTGCAAAAACAATGACAAGCTTGGGACTGAAGCCATGCAGACTCGGCTAGATTTAACAGTTTCTCAAACTTTTTTTCTGGGGACCCACTTTTTAAAAATGGCAGACTATCGCGACCTAACTCGTGACTGTGGTAGTTAACAAACTAGATCAGTGGTTCTCAAACTTTTTCTTTCATTCCCCACTTTGAGGGGGCATTCTCGAGCCCCACCTGTCCCTCATCGCTGTAAGAAAGTGGTAGGTCAAGCTTAAAATTGCCAAATTTATTGAAATAATGACAAGTTCTAAATATATCCTCTTCAACAGAGTTAAGTGCTGCAGATATAATAATAAATAAATAGCCTACATAACACACATATTTCTGTTTTCCAGCAACATATTAGGAAGCATTGGCCACTATACAGCATTGTACAATATATTCAATGAAATGCCAACATGCTGCATTAAATGGATCCATAATCCAGTCATACTGAGCACTGCTGGTTGGGAAATATTTTTGAAATAAACTTTGCAGGGATGTGATGTAGGCCTACTGTTTAATACATGGGATCACAAGAGTGCCTCCCAATCAGACGTTTCAGCGATTTCGCTCAGAAATCTTAAAGGCATAATACTGTCGCGATCGAGGCGCCTGTACTCAAGTTTTTTTGGTGAATGCAGTAATCTTATTTGCTAGGTGAGGTGCTTGTCTTTGCCTTGTAACTGGACATTTAACTCAAATGTATCGCTAAGATATATCAAATATATCGCTAAGATAGGCCAGCTTCGTCAAGAAATGTTCATTAGTGAACGTGCTTGCAGATTCAAACATGCGCTCTTCCTCCAAGAAGAGGCGACTCGGAGCTCAAACACGCGCGACAGCACTTTACCAACCCGCGCGCGACAGCACTTTACCAACCCGCGCGCGACAGCACTTTACCAACCCGCGCATGACAGCACTTTACCAACCCGCGCATGACAGCACTTTACCAACCCGCGCGCGACAGCACTTTACCAACCCGCGCGCGACAGCACTTTACCAACCCGCGCGCGACAGCACTTTACCAACCCGCGCATGACAGCACTTTACCAACCCGCGCGCGACAGCACTTTACCAACCCGCGCATGACAGCACTTTACCAACCCGCGCGCGACAGCACTTTACCAACCCGCGCATGACAGCACTTTACCAACCCGCGCGCGACAGCACTTTACCAACCCGCGCATGACAGCACTTTACCAACCCGCGCGCGACAGCACTTTACCAACCCGCGCATGACAGCACTTTACCAACCCGCGCATGACAGCACTTTACCAACCCGCGCATGACAGCACTTTACCAACCCGCGCCTTGCCGTGCGGCTGCAGTCTTGGAAGCAGCGGGGAACATAGGACCCTTTTTTCAAAAAAGGGTCCTATGTTCCCCGGTAGCGGGGAACATAGGACCCGGGGAACATAGGGATGACCCCTTCTGATGACTTCAGTGGCGACTAAGTGGGTTTCCTGTAGAAATATAATTCTAGAGCCCAAGTGTTTTAGTCTAGTCATTACCTGTTTTATTTTCACCAAACTGCCTAAGCCTCTTATGTTCCATGACGTTAATTTGCATACCTGGTTATCTGCCATTAGGGGGTACTATGTGGAGCCTTAACAAAGAGCATGAGCTGTACTGAAAAGTTGGGTAATATGAAGGGGGACAGAGAAGAGGGAAATACAAAAAAATAACAATAAGAATAAATAAAATGACTATACACATGAAATAATGAAAACCTACACAAGAACCACATAAAAACATTCTGCTAGAACATGCAAAATGTTGAACAGGTAACATCCACCTACTGACTGCCTACTTTACAGTCTAAGCTAAGTAAATCCACCTTCCAATAGCTCCTGATTAGGAGCAAGAATAAGTCAAATAAACTAAATTAACCACCCTTAGTCTCTGTGTATTCAAATAATAGCAGTAATAATACCACCCCTTTATGTTTGGACAAAATGAACGTTTTTTAGAATAGGCTACAGCCAATAACATGTGTAAGGTTAATCTTGAAACGGTTCTAAAAGCAAATAGGTTACTCAGTGCAAGCATGACTCATTTAAGGCGAGAGACAACATAATAATATAAGGCCCAATTAAATTATAAATTATCTTTTCTTTTTCCTACTTGTAAACACCTTTCAAATCAAGTCAGGCTCCTGTACTGAATGATCAGTAGCCTAACCAATTCTGTTGCATGATTATTGCAAATTTGCATTTGCATCTATATCATACATCACCCTGACTCTGAAATAGATTCATCGTCAATACTGTGAAGAAACTTCTCCACTTCTCCGGGCGTCTGGAAGAAGATGACTTTGCCCTGGTATGTCACCTGGAGCTTGGCAGGGTATTGAAGACCATACTCTATTCCCTTGGAGTATAGAGATTGTTTCACCGCATAGTAGGCGTTCCGCTGGCGTTGCACGTCGGCTGAAAAGTCTGAGAAAAGTTTCACCTGTCGGTTGTTGTACATAATCGCCTTCTTCTGCCGCGCCGCGTTCGTCACACTTTATCCTTGAAGTTCAGGAATTTCGCGATCAGTGGTCTCGGGCGTTCAGTTGCCTGCTTCTGCCTCTGCTTGCCTGAAGTGTTGGCAGGTGGAGTAACTGCGATGCGGTGAGCTCGCTCGATCCGCAGCGGATGAGGGAAGTTCTCAGGTCCCAGGACTTCGGTGAACCAATTCTCCAGAAAGGATTCAGCATCAGCACCCTCCACCTTTTCTTCCAACCCAATGATGCGTAGATTAGAACGGCGTGAGCGGTTCTCAAGGTCGTCATTCTTTTCCGTAAGTTGTTTCACTTTAGCTTCCAGCTCTGACACCGTTGCTGTTAGCTGTGCTGTTATATCCTCCGTGTCTCCTATGCGTTGTTCAGTGCCTGACATAGTTAACCTTACTTTTAAATGTCTGTGTGTTCTTTTTGAGTTCGTTGTATGGATTTTTAAGAGAGTAGAATTTATTAGTAATACAGAGACTAAAAAGCAGCGTCTGTCTAGCTCGCCGCCATTACCGGAAGTCCCCAAAAAAGTATAATTATTGCAAGTTGCACTACTTTTTGTATTGGTTTTATACGAGATGTAAAAGTTCGGTATTTTGTCTTTGCATTCTGATTAGATTCTTCATTAGAATCATGAGTGGCTCTTTGTAAACAGCATCATTTTCTGGGGCCATGCAAAACTGCATTACCACTAGTGTGGAGTTATTCTACATCATGACAGTAAAATAGACCATCCTTAGTCAATCTACTTCAGCAATTCCTCTCTCAACCTGTAGAAAATGCTGTGAACATCTGATTATGCATGGGGGGAAAAATACCGTCATATACCGTGAAACCGTAAGAATTTTGAAAAATACTGTGATATACATTTTTGGTCATACCGCCCAGCACTAGCCTACACACACACACACACACACACAATACACCCTTATAGAGCCTACACACACACACACACACACACTACACCCTTATAGAGCCTACACACACACACACACACACACACACACATACATTACACACTTATAGAGCCTACACACACACACACACACCGATAATCTCTCTGTCCTTGTAGTGGCTTTACAATGCTCATACACAAAGCAAACATTCCCGCTTCCCGTTGACAATAATCAACAAGTCCATCATTGTACATTTATGAAGATTTACATAACATCACAACAACCAGAATCAAAACAATACTCAGGGAACACAATCAATTCTGTAAGGCAACGTATCGGCGTTTGTCCGAATTATGACCTAAGACAAGCTTATTACTTAATCACTGTGGTTGATTGCGCAGGTTAAATCACTTCATCCACAACACAGTTAAGTGAGTTACATATAAATCTAAACTGGCAAATTATCCAAATCTGGACTCATAAAATGCAGCCTGTGGGTTTCTAGTGAGGGTTTGGAGTGCTAGCTCAAGGGCATTAGTCTGAGGGAAGGAGATGGATACCCCTCGACTGGATCTGCTGTTCTGCTGGGGTGGAGGAGTCCATCCCTCAGACAACTCAGGTGTACTGATCTTAAATTTCCCCTTGGGGATCAATAGTATCTATCTATCTATCTATCTGTGCACCAATGGGCTCTGGACATGGGACTAACTAAGAGCTGAACCTCTGACTGTAGAACCCTTATATGTCTATCCTCGGAACTAACTCGGTGTTAAACATTCTGATTCTATTCAAATATTCTTACATTTTAAAATAGCCCTATAGTTTTGTTTTTCAGGGAGAATAAGGAGGAACCATGGGGCCTATGCAGCCACACGTGATTCATACAGGCAGCAGGGTGGGCCGGCCCAGCTGAGGGCCTGATCTGGCTCAGGGTCCATGACTACCATGGAGATATTATATGGAACTGGAGAGAGGGAGGAAGTGCTGTCCCTATTCACCTCAATGGCCCATGCTAGGCTAGTTAAGTCAATGGCCGAAGCTAGGCTAGTTAAATCAATGACCGTTGCTAAGCTAGTTAAATCAATGACCGATGCTGGGCTAGTTAAATCAATGACCGATGCTGGGCTAGTTAAATCAATGACCGATGCTGGGCTAGTTAAATCAATGACTGATGCTAGGCTAGTTAAATCAATGACCGATGCTAGGCTAGTTTAATCAGTGACTGATGCTAGGCTAGTTAATTCAGTCAAATATTAAAATGGCAGCAAACATTACTTCCAGCCACATTTTCAGAAACATGGCAATTAGGTGCCACATTTTGGATGATCACATGATCATGATGTCTCCCATGTGAATTAGCTGATCCTCCGCACCTTTTTGAATGGGAGTCGTAGGGGCATTACTATTTTGATGCATGATCGCATCAAAATGGCTATTTTTAAAACCCATGCCCTATCATGACATTCTAAAGTGCATCGTCACTCGTCAAAAGCTTATTCAAATTTAGTAGGATGTCCAGTCCACATTGGGAGGGGTTTCGTTATCAAACGTCGATCGCAAGGCCCAACAAGGTGTTCCTAGGTTTTTTAATCAGTTATATGGGTGTGTTTGGGGCGTAACATCATTTAACCCAATGAGAATGACATCTGTCATTCCCTTTAACGGCGCAAAGCGCGATATGTCAAATAAATGCATCGGTATTTTGGCATTCAATGGCGCATTTGAAGGAGGCTGCTTGCGAGACCGTATGGAATAGTCATTCCACTAAACCATGCTTTACTAAAACTTAGCATAGCCTTCACACATTTGCACTCGTCTATAATTTGAACTCATTGGCAAAGTGAAACTAACTTCACCAAGGTGTCAGTCAACGACAAGACGCAGTTATATGCAGTTACTTTCACTATTGACTGACAATGGATTACCATCGAAAACATAGGCTGAAAAAAGCAACACTTTTTGCTGTGCTCCATACGTGTCTCTCGCCTCTCCCCTAATCCCTTTTAACCGTCATTACCAATTTGCAAATGATGGTGAATAACTACTCATCATGAGCATGGACGTGCACTGGTGTGCGTTCCTGAATGATAGAAATATGGTGCGTGCACCTGACAATACGACTGTTGACAATGCGCTCTTAAAATAACATATAAACAACTCGCCATAGACTTCTGACCAGGTGTACAATAACAATTTTTAGACAATGCGCCAGGCCCCTCCCTAGATTGTTAATTGCCACACCCCTGGGCGCATTGTTTAAAAAATAAAAGTGCAAAATACCGAATTAAACTTGGTGCGGGTGGAAAACGAGTTTTACGCCATGCGCCAGTGTGCAAAATACAGCCCTTAGAAGGCTTGACACAACATGAAACTTTGATCTAAGTATCACCTTTGTCTCTACACATGAACTCGAGAACTCTTGGCTGGCAAGATGGCGGCGAGCAGAAAAACCAAGTGAGTTGTTCAAAACCTTTCTTTTATTAAACTCTGTTCACACAAACAATGTTCTCAATGCTTGAGTTCATGTGTAGAGACACTGGTGATACTTCAATCAAAGTGTCATGTTATGTCGAGCATTCTTAGTGTTTTAAAAATAGCCATTTTGATGTGATGCTATTTTGATGCATCAAAATAGTAGTGCCCCTACGACTCCCATTCAAAAGGCCATTTGACCTAAAAACGACAGTACGGTCAAGCTTAAAAGTGGTGCTTCCGACGTAATTATGCTTTTAAACGTTTGACTCGGGAACATTCCCAAAAACACCCTAAGTTGCGAGAGTTACGCTTTAAAGTTGGTGGTGGCTAACAGGGATGCTAACTGGGCCGAAGCTAATCCTCTAAACACTGACCCCCTAACTGGGCTGCAGAATAATGCTTGTTATGGTTTACTAACTGGGCTGAAGAATAATGCTTGTTAAGGTGTGTTTGTGTGTGTGTGTGTAATTATTAGTGAGTGTGTGTGTTTGTGTGTGTGTATGTATTATGATAGAATAATGCTTGTTATGGTTTACTGCTGGAATAGGGAGCCACATCTAGGAGCAGGTTTGAGAATCACAAATTACCTCTGTGTCACCACCATACCAACAAGATGTGTGTGTGTGTGTGTGTGTGCGTGAGAGAGAGAAAGATAGAATGTGTGTATGTGTATCTATGAGTAGGTGTTTATGAGTATGTGTGGGTTTGTGTGTGTGTAAGAGAGAGAGAGAGGAGTGTGTGTGTTTGCGTATATATGTAATTATGAGTGGGTGTCTATGAGTGTGTGTGTATTTGTGTGTGTAAATGTAATTATGAGTGGGTGTCTATGAGAGTGTATGTGTGTTTGTGTGTGTGTATGTAATTATGAGTGAGTGGCTATGAGTGTGTGTGTGTGTGTGTGTATGTAATAGAGGGTGACAATTTTTCGGGACTCCCGCGGGTCACGGTATTCCCGCGGGTTTCCCGCAGTACGGGAGTAAATTTCACTGTTGGTAACGTGATTGGGACGGGACAGGAAATAATAAACGGGAGCTGGCGGGAAGCCAGAGATTATTAACTTAAAAAATGACGCTGCAATGCAGTGAGTGCGCCCAAAGACGTGAGGCATTTCGTTTTAGAAAAGAGAACCAATTACAACCCACAATACGTTTGTTGTTGATTGGTAGCCTATCAGAGCAAGACAAGCAGCTGCCCTGTTCACAATCAATCAGCTTCAGCGATAGGCCCTAAGGCAAAATGGATGCAAAGAAACAGTTACAGGCGAAAGTATCAGCAAAGGACAACTCTATTCAATTGCACGAGCTGTCCGGGAAAGCGATTCTCGTTGAGTTTAATGTGTCATGCAATGTTGGGGCATGACACCTTGACGATCGCATTCCTCAATATATTTATCGCATAACCCTGGCGGAACACAAAAAATTGTTTTGTTTACTCATAGCAACGTTGCTATGCTTCGCTGGTTTAACGTGATGAGAACGGTGCAAACTTAACTGATGGGATGAGATCTAACTATGAAATGATTTAAGCATAGCCTACAGCAAAGTACTGTAAAATATGTAATTTTAATATAGCCCAAAATGATCGGCTATTAAAGAAAAGTTAGACAAGGCTTTCTGCCCTACCAAAATGTATGGTCACCGCACGCTACTGTAGCCTAACAGTCGGATAACTTTAGACATCAACATAGGGAGCGGGACGGGATTCGGGAGTCTTTCTCTCGGGATTTTGCGGGACAGAATTTTTTTGGGGGGGCTGTCACGTGATCGGGATATGACGGGAGCATTTGTGCGGGCTCGGGATGGGACGGGAGTGAAAATTGCTTCCCGTGTCACCCTCTAGTATGTAATTATGAGTGAGTGTCTATGAGTGAGTGTGTGTATGTAATTATTAGTGAGTGTGTGTGTTTGTGTGTGTGTGTGTATGTATTATGAGTGGGTGTCTATGAGTGAGTGTGTGTGTGTGTGTATTATGAGTGGGTGTCTTAGAGTGAGTGAGTGTGTGTGTGTGTGTGCGTGTGTGTATTATGAGTGGGTGTCTATGAGTGAGTGAGTGAGTAAGTGTGTGTGTGTGTGTGTGTATTATGAGTGGGTGTCTATGAGTGAGTGTGTGTGTGTGTGTGCGTGTGTGTATTATGAGTGGGTGTCTATGAGTGAGTGAGTGTGTGTGTGTGTGTGTGTATTATGAGTGGGTGTCTATGAGTGAGTGTGTGTGTGTATTATGAGTGGGTGTCTATGAGTGAGTGAGTGTGTGTGTGTGTATTATGAGTGGGTGTCTATGAGTGAGTGTGTGTGTGTGTGTGTATGTGTATTATGAGTGGGTGTCTATGAGTGTGTGTGTGTGTGTGTATTATGAGTGGGTGTCTATGAGTGAGTGTGTGTGTGTATTATGAGTGTGTGTGTGTGTGTATGAGTGGGTGTCTGTTTGTGTGTGTGTGTGTACTATGAGTGAGTGGGTGTGTGTGTGTGTGTGTACTATGAGTGTGTGTGTGTGTGTGTGTATTATGAGTGGGTGTCTATGAGTGAGTGTGTGTGTGTGTGTGTATTATGAGTGGGTGTGTGTGTGTGTGTGTACTATGAGTGAGTGTGTGTGTGTGTGTGTATTATGAGTGGGTGTCTATGAGTGAGTGTGTGTGTGTGTGTGTGTATTATGAGTGGGTGTGTGTGTGTGTGTATTATGAGTGTGTGTGTGAGTGTGTGTGTGTGTGTACTATGAGTGGGTGTCTATGTGTGTGTGTGTGTATTATGAGTGTGTGTGTGTGTTATGAGTGTGTGTGTGTATTATGAGTGTGTGTGTGTGTGTGTGTGTTATGAGTGTGTGTGTGTGTGTGTGTGTATTATGAGTGTGTGTGTGTGTGTGTGTTATGAGTGTGTTATGAGTGTGTGTGTGTGTATTATGAGTGGGCAGGCGCAGGTGTGAGCCACACTGGTGTCCTCGGCCCCTCCTTGATCATTACCCAGGATGCTGCAGGGCATTCCATCCGTCAGACTTCTGGTGCTTCAGTCTGACAGGAGCCAGCTGACCAGCACACCAGATAATGAGGCTCTCACACAAGCGTGTGTGTGTGTGTGCAATTATATCAGTGTGTTTGTATTTGTGTTATTGTATGTGTGTGTGTGTGTTGGTGAGTGCATGCATTGCGAGTGTGGTTGTGTATCTGTCTATGTTTTAAACCAGAACTAGTGAACTAGTACATCTTTCACTTCCACATCTTGTCTTTCACATCCTTATCTCTAATAGCTAAGATGTGTTAGTAGGCTTGTGTGTTTGTTGTGTGTGTGTGTGTGTGTTGTGTGTGTGTGTGTGTGTGTGTGTTTTCTAAGATATTAACAGTGTTGTGGTGTTGGTGTTTCTCCTGGGCCCGCACAGTTCAAGGAGAATCTCTTTATTGTGGTCAAACGCTGCCTGAGGGGCCCTGAGGTGAGAAAGAGGCACTGGCTGGACCCAAACACACACACACACACACATACGCACACACACACACACACACACACACACACACACACACACACACAAGCACGCACGCACACACACACACACACACACACACACACACACACACACACATACGCACACACACACTCACACACACACACACACACACACACACAAGCACGCACGCACACACACACACACACACACACACACATACACACACACACGCACACACACGCACACAAACACACACACACACACACACACGCACACAAACACACACACACACACACACACAGCAGCTGGGTCCAGGGAAAAACACGCTGGCAGCCTTCGCTTGCTTGTTGGCAGCCCTGATTGGTGACATTCTCCACAGCCCAGTGCTATGCTATCAGCCCAGTGCTATGCTATCAGCCCAGTGCTATGCTATCTGTGGTAGGATGCTGCACAGCCCAGTGCTATGCTATCAGCCCAGTGCTATGCTATCTGTGGTAGGATGCTGAAGGATTCCACTGACTAACTGAACACTAAACACACCGTGTCTGATGCACTGACTCAGAACAGAAGAGATGTTGAGACGTGTGTGTGTGTCTGTGTGTGTGTAGATGTAGCTGTTCTTCCACCATGTGAAGATAGTCTCTAATTAAAGCCCGAGACAGTTCCACATTCTCTCCAGCATTCAATACCAAAACAAAGCACCCTTAAACAGGAAGAATATGCAGAAATGAGTCATCCTCTTGATCCCACCCAACCCTACTGTTGAGCCCAACCCTGCCCGCAAGATTAGATGGCTTAAAAGGTCATGCTATTAAAAACAGAAGAAGAGATAGAGAGAGAAAGAGAGAGAGAGAGAGAGAGAGAGAGAAGTGAAGTTCGGGAGACAGAAGGAAGTCTGGAGGTTGATGGTGAAGCTTCATAAGGTTGATGGAAGCTGCTGTTCAGATGCTCCCACACAAGCATGTTCAGCTCTGACCTGCGCAAACAACAACAACAACAACAACAAACAACAACAGAAGTCATCAGGGCACACGCCATTACACTCCCCCTCTGTCACTGATATGAGTTACGTGTGCGTGCGTGTGTGTGTGTGTGTGTGTGTGTGTGTGTGTGTGTGTGTGTGTGTGTGTGTGTGTGTGTGTGTGTGTAATGGATATCAGGTGTTACCCACAGCCTCCTCATCATTAGGGAAGAGTCTCTCTTGTACGACAGCACGGATGTCTGTGAAGATGTCATCCTCTCCGCGATCTGCGTCAATCTGCAGCACAAAACAGTGAAGGCCTCAATCCTACTGAGCACAGAGCAACACAAACACCATGTTTATTACACACACAGAGCAACATAAACATGTTTATTACACACACAGATTTATGTGCAAATCATAAGTAATGAAAACAATAAAACAGCAGGGGACACAGGATGAATTCTAACCACCATAATTACAGATGCAGTTAAAAGCCAATCATTTGCAAACTAATACATCACGTGTCGTCACTCTGTGTGGAAACTCAAAAGAAGAGTGTGTTCCATCCAATGGCCATGCACCCACTAATGGTTTCAATGGACCACAGGGTTTACCAGTGCAGCAAATCACTTGTTTTGCCCTTGATTAATCAATCAGTTGTTTGGTCTCTAAGAAAATTGTTGGCCAATTTTTCTCCAAAGCCCAAATGTCTTGTTTTGTCCATAAAAACCCTCAAGACATTCAGTTCACTGTTATTAAGGAGTAGAGGAACCAGGCAATCTCTGTCTTCAGGGCTGGTTCTGATCCATTTCAGGGCCTGGTCTCTCTGGAACATTCATGACCAAATAATGTATTCCAACCAGTGGAAACAGGCCTAGCAGGCCTACAGGTCTAGCCCTGGGAGCACTGATGATTTGGTAAACACTTGTACTCAACGTGACGTGAGTGAGGAATACTCCAGCCCCTCAATTCAGCAGGAGAGCCCTGAGTAAGAGAACATTATTCAATAACGCGAAGAGCAAGAGGATCAGGTAACGTAAAAGCCAACCCAGAGAGAGAGCTGAGACTGGACCGAGTCAGCACAGCAGTCTCAGCTGACCACAGGAGCGGTTACAGTCCTAGTGCTATGGGTAGGCTATTCCCACCAGTGGCCAATCAACAACCAAGCCTGTCTACCATCAAAAAACACAATCCCCAACAGAGCAGCTTTGAGAGCATGTCACTGGGCTCATCAAACAGGCAAATACACATTCAGATTTAAAAGGATTTAATAATTCAGATCCACACCGTCAGGGACACGGTCAGATGAGGACCAAAGGTGGCTCAGGGATGCTGGCCACCTGGCCTTGTTGTTTCTGGAGAGTTCTACTGACAGTCCTGCACAGGTCATGTTATCATGACACCCCGGCCACCTCCAAATGCCAATGAGATGCAACAGGCTCCATTTTACACCAATGAGATGCAACAGGCTCCATTTTACACCAATGGGACACATTGTGTTCATTTAGCTCCAGAAAGGCCACGTTTCATACTGCATTAATATAAAGCTCAGAGACACATGACACTGTACACTACTTTCTTGAATTTACCCTGGGGATCAAAAAAGTATCTCTCTATCTATCTATCTATCTATCTATCTATCTATCTATCTACAACACCTATCTCCTGACTGCGGTAAGTAAAGTTAAGAGACATAGAGGAGAGGGGAGTGAAGAACATAGTCTATGGAGGCATCCGACAACCAATATGCAAATACCGCTATACATTATGCCACACCAGTGTTGTAGTACTCGAGTCCGAGACTCGAACTCGAGTCCGAGTCATTAGCTAAATTTAGAGACTCGTGACTTGACTTGGACTTGAGCACTGAATGACTCGAACTTGGACTCGGACTCGTGCATTCGCACTCGCGATGACTCGTCGAGGACTCGACTTTTTTTTGTAATATATCATAAGGCTATAATTGTAGTATGTCATTAGGCTATAATTTGCTATATGATTTTAATATCTAAATTATTCGTAATACTAATTTTAGTTCAAGGGAATGTTAGGCTACTGCTTCATGTCGTAGGCTACATCGCAAGCCACATGTTCACATGCAAAGCAAACGTTAACTTTAACACCAAAATGCCTGGAGATATGGCCGCCGCTATTTCAATGTAGTAGGCTATTGCCAGGCAATATTACCTAAGATTACACTCAGCCTAGGCTAAACAACACACACTGCTGCTGGATAGCTGATCATCGTGACTTGGTGAACAGTGTTTTCCCTGACTGACGCGAGAAGCGAGGTTCCATTCATTCATTTTCATTCGGGGCGTGCCCTGTCGTGCTTCTGTCTGTTCATTTGCAAGTGAAACTGACAAACTGAACCTTTCGTAACAACTATATTTAAAACCACGAATGAACTGGATTACTGTTACTGTTCAAACGATAAATTTGATATACTCCAGAGATAAGTAGCTTTCAGAAAAATATAGTGAGAATTTGCCCCCCCAAGTGGTAGTGACACGCCCCTTTTTGGGCCTGTGGCTCATGGACTAAATGTCCAAGAGTCGCGATTTGATTGCAATTTCGGGAAGAATTTTTGGAGTATGTAGTACTATATTAAAAGATACACAATAATGATCAGACATATTTATATCATTTACTGATAAGTCTGTGACTTCTATTCCTCTAGAAATTACTAGATCGAGGGTGTTGCCAAGGTTGTGGGTGGGTCCTGTAACATGCTGCTTTAGCTCTAAACTGTCCAACACATTAAGGAACTTACTGGCTTTAGCATCAGTTGTCTTATTGACATGAATATTAAAGTCGCCATTTACAATTATGCGATCATAGCTAGTGATGATGAGCGACATAAGTTCAGAAAACTGGTCGAGAAAGCCAGTCCATAGTTTAGGAGGGCGGTATAAGGTTAATAGAAGTACAGCTGGGTCAGCCTTCAGAGTGAGGGCAATATACTCAAAGGAAGCGAATTCGCCAAAGTTAACTCTAGTGCAGCTATATTTGTTTGAGAGAATGGAGGCAATTCCACCACCTCGTTTGCCTTGTCTAATTGAGTGGAAGAAATTATAATTTGGGGACAAGTTTCAACAAGAACAGCTTCGCTGTCTGAAGTCAGCCAGGTTTCAACAAGAAACAGAAAATCCAATTTTTTTTTACTAATAAAATCATTGATTGCAAAGGTTTTGGTAGTAAGTGCACCTATATTTAGTAAACCCATGTTAGCTGAAAATGCCTCTGGCTTTTGAGGAATATGCTGAGGTATGGAAAGAATATTTGTTAGGTTTCTAGTTTTAAATTTGTCTGTTCTTTTTACTATACGTTGGGTAGAAATCAACGTTGGAAGAGAACTATAAGCATAAGTCATGCTATTGCATGAAGCAGCTTGATCTATGGTAATAGTAGTGTATGTTACCCTGCAGAAAACATTCTCAGACCCATCCACATGTATAATGCCATTCGAATCAATACCTGGGGGGCGTGAATCTGTAATATTTTCTACAGAATGTCAATGCCCTACACTACACTCACCATAGTGATGAGGGTGAGTGTAGTGTAGTGTATAGTGATGAGGGTGAGTGTAGTGCATAGTGATGAGGGTGAGTGTAGTGTATAGTGATGAGGGTGAGTGTAGTGTATAGTGATGAGGGTGAGTGTAGTGTAGTGCATAGTGATGAGGGTGAGTGTAGTGTAGTGTATAGTGATGAGGGTGAGTGTAGTGTAGTGCATAGTGATGAGGGTGAGTGTAGTGTAGTGTATAGTGATGGGGGTGAGTGTAGTGTATAGTGATGAGGGTGAGTGTAGTGTAGTGCATAGTGATGAGGGTGAGTGTAGTGTAGTGTATAGTGATGAGGGTGAGTGTAGTGCAGTGCATAGTGATGAGGGTGAGTGTAGTGTAGTGTATAGTGATGAGGGTGAGTGTAGTGTAGTGTATAGTGATGAGGGTGAGTGGAGTGTATAGTGATGAGGGTGAGTGTAATGTCTCATAGTGATGAGGGTGAGTGTAGTGTAGTGTATAGTGATGAGGGTGAGTGTAGTGCATAGGGATGAGGGTGAGTGTAGTGTAGTGTATAGTGATGAGGGTGAGTGTAGTGTAGTGTATAGTGATGAGGGTGAGTGTAGTGTAGTGTATAGTGATGAGGGTGAGTGTAGTGTAGTGTATAGTGATGAGGGTGAGTGTAGTGTATAGTGATGAGGGTGAGTGTAGTGCATAGTGATGAGGGTGAGTGTAGTGTAGTGTATAGTGATGAGGGTGAGTGTAGTGCATAGTGATGAGGGTGAGTGTAGTGTAGTGTATAGTGATGAGGGTGAGTGTAGTGTAGTGTATAGTGATGAGGGTGAGTGTAGTGTCTCATAGTGATGAGGGTGAGTGTAGTGTAGTGTATAGTGATGAGGGTGAGTGTAGTGCATAGGGATGAGGGTGAGTGTAGTGTAGTGTATAGTGATGAGGGTGAGTGTAGTGTAGTGTATAGTGATGAGGGTGAGTGTAGTGTAGTGCATAGTGATGAGGGTGAATGTAGTGTAGTGTATAGTGATGAGGGTGAGTGTAGTGCATAGTGATGAGGGTGAGTGTAGTGTAGTGCATAGTGATGAGGGTGAGTGTAGTGTAGTGCATAGTGATGAGGGTGAGTGTAGTGCATAGTGATGAGGGTGAGTGTAGTGTCTCATAGTGATGAGGGTGAGTGTAGTGTATAGTGATGAGGGTGAGTGTAGTGCATAGTGATGAGGGTGAGTGTAATGTCTCATAGTGATGAGGGTGAGTGTAGTGTAGTGTATAGTGATGAGGGTGAGTGTAGTGTATAGTGATGAGGGTGAGTGTAGTGCATAGTGATGAGGGTGAGTGTAGTGCATAGTGATGAGGGTGAGTGTAGTGTCTCATAGTGATGAGGGTGAGTGTAGTGTATAGTGATGAGGGTGAGTGTAGTGCATAGTGATGAGGGTGAGTGTAGTGTAGTGTATAGTGATGAGGGTGAGTGTAGTGCATAGTGATGAGGGTGAGTGTAGTGTAGTGTATAGTGATGAGGGTGAGTGTAGTGTAGTGCATAGTGATGAGGGTGAGTGTAGTGTATAGTGATGAGGGTGAGTGTAGTGTAGTGCATCGTGATGAGGGTGAGTGTAGTGTAGTGTATAGTGATGAGGGTGAGTGTAGTGTAGTGTATAGTGATGAGGGTGAGTGTAGTGCATAGTGATGAGGGTGAGTGTAGTGTAGTGTATAGTGATGAGGGTGAGTGTAGTGTAGTGCATAGTGATGAGGGTGAGTGTAGTGTATAGTGATGAGGGTGAGTGTAGTTTAGTGCATAGTGATGAGGGTGAGTGTAGTGTAGTGCATAGTGATGAGGGTGAGTGTAGTGTATAGTGATGAGGGTGAGTGTAGTGTAGTGTATAGTGATGAGGGTGAGTGTAGTGTAGTGTATAGTGATGAGGGTGAGTGTAGTGTATAGTGATGAGGGTGAGTGTAGTGTATAGTGATGAGGGTGAGTGTAGTGTAGTGTATAGTGATGAGGGTGAGTGTAGTGTAGTGTATAGTGATGAGGGTGAGTGTAGTGTATAGTGATGAGGGTGAGTGTAGTGTAATGTATAGTGATGAGGGTGAGTGTAGTGTATAGTGATGAGGGTGAGTGTAGTGTATAGTGATGAGGGTGAGTGTAGTGCATAGTGATGAGGGTGAGTGTAGTGTAGTGTATAGTGATGAGGGTGAGTGTAGTGTAGTGTATAGTGATGAGGGTGAGTGTAGTGTAGTGTATAGTGATGAGGGTGAGTGTAGTGTAGTGTATAGTGATGAGGGTGAGTGTAGTGTAGTGTATAGTGATGAGGGTGAGTGTAGTGTATAGTGATGAGGGTGAGTGTAGTGTAGTGTATAGTGATGAGGGTGAGTGTAGTGTATAGTGATGAGGGTGAGTGTAGTGTATAGTGATGAGGGTGAGTGTAGTGTATAGTGATGAGGGTGAGTGTAGTGTATAGTGATGAGGGTGAGTGTAGTGTAGTGTATAGTGATGAGGGTGAGTGTAGTGTAGTGTATAGTGATGAGGGTGAGTGTAGTGTATAGTGATGAGGGTGAGTGTAGTGTAGTGTATAGTGATGAGGGTGAGTGTAGTGTAGTGTATAGTGATGAGGGTGAGTGTAGTGTATAGTGATGAGGGTGAGTGTAGTGTAGTGTATAGTGATGAGGGTGAGTGTAGTGTAGTGTATAGTGATGAGGGTGAGTGTAGTGTATAGTGATGAGGGTGAGTGTAGTGTAGTGTATAGTGATGAGGGTGAGTGTAGTGTATAGTGATGAGGGTGAGTGTAGTGTATAGTGATGAGGGTGAGTGTAGTGTATAGTGATGAGGGTGAGTGTAGTGTATAGTGATGAGGGTGAGTGTAGTGTAGTGTATAGTGATGAGGGTGAGTGTAGTGTATAGTGATGAGGGTGAGTGTAGTGTATAGTGATGAGGGTGAGTGTAGTGTAGTGTATAGTGATGAGGGTGAGTGTAGTGTATAGTGATGAGGGTGAGTGTAATGTATAGTGATGAGGGTGAGTGTAGTGTAGTGCATAGTGATGAGGGTGAATGTAGTGTATAGTGATGAGGGTGAGTGTAGTGTATAGTGATGAGGGTGAGTGTAGTGTATAGTGATGAGGGTGAGTGTAGTGTATAGTGATGAGGGTGAATGTAGTGTATAGTGATGAGGGTGAGTGTAGTGTATAGTGATGAGGGTGAGTGTAGTGTATAGTGATGAGGGTGAGTGTAGTGTATAGTGATGAGGGTGAGTGTAGTGTAGTGTAGCGTAAAGTCTCACCCTGACGATGAGGCCTCTCTCCTGGTAGTACTTGGCGATGAGGGTGATGTTGTGCTTGAACGTCTCCAGGCGCTTCTCGATGGCGTGGGTGTTGTCGTCGGGGCGACCCTGCTGGGCAGCCCTTTTCTCCAGCCGCTGACGAAGCTGCTGATTGGAGCAGGCCAGCAGAATCACCAGGTCCGGCGAACCGATCTGGACACACACAGAGCCACTCTGAACACACACAGAACCGATCTGGACACACACAGAACCACACAGACCTAATCTGGACACACACAGAACCGATCTGGATACACACAGAACCACTCTGAACACACACAGAACCGATCTGGACACACACAGAACCACACAGACCTAATCTGGACACACACAGAACCGATCTGGATACACACAGAACCACACAGAACTAATCTGGACACACACAGAACCGATCTGAACACACAGAACCACTCTGAACACACACAGAACCACTCTGAACACACACAGAACCGATTTGGACACGCACAGAACCACACAGAACTAATCTGGACACACACAGAACCGATCTGAACACACAAAACTGATCTGAACACACACAGAACCAATCTGGACACACACAGAACCGATCTGGACACACACAGAACCGATCTGGACACACACAGAACCGATCTGAACACACAAAACTGATCTGAACACACACAGAACCAATCTGGACACACACAGAACCGATCTGGACACACACAGAACCGATCTGGACACACACAGAACTGATCTGAACACACACAGAACCACTCTGGACACACACAGACAGAACTGATCTGAACACACACAGAACCGATCTGAACACACAGAACTGATCTGAACACACACAGAACCGATCTGGACACACACAGAACCACTCTGGACACACACAGACAGAACTGATCTGGACACACACAGAACCGATCTGGACACACACAGAACCACTCTGGACACACACAGACAGAACTGATCTGGACACACACAGAACTGATCTGCAAACTGTAATCTGTAATTTGCTGTTTAACTGCTAACATGCAAGTCAATGTTTCCAAAAGCAAGTGTAATGGCTGGACATATCTGTCTATCTGGTTCCTACTAAATATCCATATTTATTCTGTTCATGTAATATATGATAGCTATAGAATATAAGTAAGGGATAATGTATAGAACTCCGGGAAATTGGGAAAATAAGTCCCGACAGAGCGAACCGGACCCTGACACACCAGCGGACCAGAATTATTTTCCCAATAATGACCGGCGTTCTATACATTATCCCGCTTATTATATAGCTACTTGCCAAAACGAAAAAATAAACTCCATGATAAGTCTTTTTACATTTATTTGTTACCGTTTCATTGTGGCTTTTGCTGAGATACAAATAGTTCTACAGCACAAGATTTAACGAGTGTTGAGACCAGCCAGTGGCTGTCAAAGAGCCATGTATGGAGCTTTGCTTGTTGTTAATCTGCTCAAGGTCCAGTTGCTAGGACTCAAAACCATAGAGTTGGGACACGTGTCCGGGACATCATTGATATCATCAATGCTAATTAAGCAATATGTCTACAGGCTGATAGGTATGGCCATATGCACCGTGCAGACTTCTCTAATCATTTTTCAGGGGAAATGAGTTAAAGCAGTCCAATGCAGTTTCTGGGTGAGCTCCCCCTACAGTTGTGGAGTATTTGTACTTTACACAAGTGTCATAAATA
>NW_027468848.1:2102511-2115011 GCF_046254945.1 Alosa pseudoharengus
GGAATGATCAATTATCCTTTGATCGTTAATTAAGTAAGGGATAACAGTCGACGAGGTGACCTGTTCGATGGAAATAAATTTGATTTCACACAACTATCAAAGGGCCCACTAGAATAACCTCATCCTCAAAAACTTAAATTGACTTGATATTCACCAACAAACCTGAAAGGGTGACAAAATCCTTTAATATGGTCTGTCTGACCATAACCTCACTTACAGTATAGCCAGAAAGCTCACTAAATCCTGCTTTCATTTAAAACCTAACACCAAATCTAGCCAGTTAAGAATACCCAAGTGTGATGTTGATGAATTTGACAGGGAAATCAAAAATATTAACTGGGACCAAATCATAGCTTGTGTAGATGACACAAATGTCCTAATATCCACAATCCAAAACATAACAAAGCTTTTCCTCAAGAAAAACATATCTAAAGGAAATAGTAGATATATCCTGCCTTGGATCTCTAGTGACATAAGGAGATTAATGAAGGAGAGAGATAATGCTTTAAAGCACTATCTCAAGTCCAACTCATTGACTGACAGGCATATATTTGTGTCCTTGAGAAATAGAGTAATAAACGAAATCAGGGCAGCTAAATGGAACTTCTTTGTTGACCTCATACGGGACGCTAAGGGTAATCATAAACAAGTCTGGGACTGTCTGCATAAACTAACAGGGAAAGAACATAATACAGCAACAAAGCAGCTGGAGATCAAAGACAATGGTACCCTATAAAAGGAACCAGCTGAAATAGTGACTATTCTTAATAGCTATTGTGTCAATTCTGTGCGATTGACTGTGCATAGTCCCATAAGTGGTCCACTACACTCCTTACCATGTATCACAGCCAGTCTTCACTCTGACTGAAATTTTTGAACCCAAGGTTAAGTCTATAATTACTTCTATTAAGAACTCCAAATCAAAGGACATATTTGGACTGGATTCCATGTTTTTAAAGAAACATGCTGCCTCCTTCACAGGGCCTGTTACTAAAATCATAAATACCTCTTTTAAAGAGGGAAAATTCCCAAACGACTGGAAGTCAGCCATTGTTGTGCCAGTCTATAAATCAGGAGATACAACTGATATTAATAACTATAGGCCAATTAGTATTTTACCCATCATGTCTAAGATCGCTGAAAAATGTGTGGCTGAGCAAATGACTGAGCATCTTAACAGTAGTCCTTTTAAACTGCACCCCATACAATTTGGCTTTAGAGCCAATCACTCCACAGAGACAGCTAATTGTTTCTTTGTGGAAAACATTAAGTCAAAATTGGACTAAGGAGGCATAGTTGGAGCAATTTTCTTAGATCTGCCTCTATAGTTTAGCTGTCCTGTAACCCATGGTGTATGTATGATAGATAGATGGAGAGGTGGGTACTTTATTGATCCCTTAAGGGTTGTATGGCTGTATGGTTATATGTCTTATGTTTTAAATGTTTAAATGGAGCCAGTCCTATGGCATTATGTTTTATTGCTGTATATCAATTGCTATGTGATTTAATATGTTCTTTTTGTTAGCCACCATGTGCCTAGAATAACATCTTGCCAATGGACTACAGTGGAAAATTAGCCTGCTGGCTAACACTGGCACATTTACAGAAATGTTGATCAATGTGCACTGTCCTTTAAATAAAGAAATGTTGATCAATGTGCACTGTCCTTTAAATAAATAAATGTTGATCAATGTGCACTGTCCTTTAAATAAATAAATGTTGATCAATGTGCACTGTCCTTTAAATAAAGAAATGTTGATCAATGTGCACTGTCCTTTAAATAAATAAATGTTGATCAATGTGCACTGTCCTTTAAATAAATAAATGAAATAATGGCGAGGTGGAGGCTTAGAACTCCGGCAACGTGCGCAGCCGAGACATTATTTCCATCGAACAGGTCACCTGAAGGCCGTTATCCCGCTTATCTCCAGGTTGCCACTATATGCAATAGTCATACCTTTATAGCACACAACGGAAACAAGCGGTTCCGTTTGCCACTATATGCAATAGTCATACCTTTATAGCACACAACGGAAACAAGCGGTTCCGTTTGCCACTATATGCAATAGTCATACCTTTATAGCACACAACGGAAACAAGCGGTTCCGTTTGCCACTATATGCAATAGTCATACCTTTATAGCACACAACGGAAACAAGCGGTTCCGTTTGCCACTATATGCAATAGTCATACCTTTATAGCACACAACGGAAACAAGCGGTTCCGTTTGCCACTATATGCAATAGTCATACCTTTATAGCACACAACGGAAACAAGCGGTTCCGTTTGCCACTATATGCAATAGTCTTGCCTTTATAGCACGCAAAGGAAACAAGCGGTTCCGTTTAAAATGAAGCCAACTTGTTCTGTTTGTTGTACAACTTTCAGTTTACAGTTGATTCCATTGTTGCGAAGCCTGCTTCCAGGCTCAACCGTCGTCCTACTATGGTAATATAGTTACCATTCATAAGCATTGATATGTAACAGTGATGAAATGTTTTTTTACCAGATCTACTTCAAAGGTAGCCTGTTATACGAAGTTAATGGCCACCCCATCAGCCAATCAGAGAAGAGAATCCCATTGTTAAGGGAGTTAAATACTTCATAAGATGCGTTCAAATCCTGATTGAATGGCGTCCATAGCTGCGAGGATGACTTATTATGGGATTGCTCACCGATGACGAAGATGATGTGCGGCCGCGGTTTGGCCGGGTCAAAGACATCGTACTCCTGGATTAGGCCGGACGACTCGGTCATGTCCGAGTCACTCTCAATGGAGAACTGGGCCTGGATGGGTGGCAGACGTTCATACCGTCGATATGGTCCTGGTCCTGGCCCGCTGGCACCCTCTGAGATAACGTTTACGTAACGTAAGACCACTTAACATTTAACATTGTTGAAGGTTTAAGACCGCTCCCATCATCTGATATAGGGCTTAATGTAACGTTTAACATTTAAGGCTGTTGAAACCATGAGATAGCGTTTAAGATCATGTTTAACATTTAAGACCGCTCCCATCATCTGATATAGGGTTTAATGTAATGTTTAACATTTAAGGCTGTTGAAACCATGAGATAGCATTTAAGATCATGTTTAACATTTAAGACCGCTCCCATCATCTGATATAGGGCTTAATGTAACGTTTAACATTTAAGGCTGTTGAAACCATGAGATAGCGTTTAAGATCATGTTTAACATTTAAGACCGCTCCCATCATCTGATATAGGGTTTAATGTAATGTTTAACATTTAAGGCTGTTGAAACCATGAGATAGCATTTAAGATCATGTCGGACGAACATTTAAGACCGTCACCATCATCTGATATAGTGTTTAATGTAACGTTTAACAGGCTTTTGGCACCATCTGAGATGGCTTTGGATAATAGTGTCTGCTAAATGAATACATGTAAATTAATGTATGGTGTATGTACTTTGTTTGTCAATGGGTCAATCAACTAACTCACTCAATCAATCAAAATCAATCCATCAATCAATCAGAGCTCATACACATGCTCAGAGACAGACACGCATCTCACCGAGTTTCCCAGCAGCCTTCTTGGCTTGAGGGGCGTTGATGGGGGGCAGTGGGCGGCGGTCAGGCGTGATGAAGGTGTCCCAGGCCACGCCCTCGACCCCGCCCAGTTCTCGTGTCTTCTGCAGGCAGGTTTCCAGGAAGTGCAGCGGGTCGTCCGGTCGGTGGAACATCAGACCGGTCAGCATGCTCTAGGGCACAAACAGGAGAGCAGTGAGCATGCTCAGTAGAGCTGGTCCACTGAGCATGCTCAGAGTGACAGGAGAGCAGTGAGCATGCTCAGTAGAGCTGGTCCACTGAGCATGCTCAGAGTGACAGGAGAGCAGGGAGCATGCTCAGTAGAGCTGGTCCACTGAGCATGCTCAGAGTGACAGGAGAGCAGTGAGCATGCTCAGAGAGGCAAGTTGAGGCCTATTGAGCATGTTCTGTGAGACAGACAGAGACAAAGTGATCATGCTCAGAAGCATGATGCCAGTAAGCGTCCGATAGAAGGCTACTGAGCATGCTCAGTCCTACAGAGGGCTACTGAGGATGCTCAGTGCCATAGAGCCCCAGTGAGCATGCTCAGTAGAGAGACAGGAGAGCAGTGAGCATGCTCAGTGCCATAGAGCCCCAGTGAGCATGCTCAGTGCCATAGAGCCCCAGTGAGCATGCTCAGTGCCATAGAGCCCCAGTGAGCATGCTCAGTGAGACAGGCCCCGTGGTATAAGCCCAGTGGTTGGCCTCTACGTATCGAAAGGGTCAATTTCACGGCACAACACTACACGTTTAAATAACTCAGAAACTATGTGGTCATTCACCCTCCACAGTTCATTATAGCCTACCCTGCTGAAACACTGCGAGTGTGTGGAAGCAGAAGCCTCAGAGGTCTCAGGGTGTCTGTGTGTGTGTGTGTGTGTGGAGGCAGAGGTCTCAGGGTGTGTGTGTGTGTGTGTGTGTGGAGGCAGAGGTGTCAGAGATCTCAGGGAGTGTGTGTGTGTGTGTGTGTGTGGAGGCAGAGGTCTCAGGGTGTGTGTGTGTGTGTGTGTGTGGAGGCAGAGGTGTCAGAGATCTCAGAGAGTGTGTGTGTGTGTGTGTGTGTGGAGGCAGAGGTCTCAGGGTGTGTGTGTGTGTGTGTGTGTGTGTGGAGGCAGAGGTGTCAGAGGTCTCAGGGAGTGTGTGTGTGTGTGTGTGTGGAGGCAGAGGTGTCAGAGCTAATGACCTGGCCAGGGCAGAAGGAGGAAGAGAAATGATCATGCAAATGCCTGCTCTCCTCGTCTTCCCTAAATGTGTCTGTGAGCTGTCTGTCTGCTCCTGGCGTCTTGCTCTCCCTAATAAGCCGTCAGCTCCGAGGGGATGCTAATTGAGCGGAGGGCTGGGGTGTAACGGAGAGTTTGCATGTCAATCCTCGCAGAGGAAACCAGCTCTTTGGCACCAGAACAAACAAGCACGCTTCAGCAGAAACCGCCGCTTTCCAAAATGGAGGCTTGATTCTAATGATCCTCAACTCACTGCCACTGGTGACCATGAGTGCAAATCTAAACTGACTCTAATAATCTCTCACAACGTGGAGCGCTGATAATTCTAATAATCTGTGTGGCAGAGCAATTCAGAGAATAATAATTTAGCACAACAAGGAGGACAGCTGACACAGCTTTGCGTGCAAATCCACACTGATTCTCATCACCAATTACAGGATATTTACATGTAGCAGATGATTTCCCCCAAAGCAAATGACAGTATTATACACATACGGTATAATAATAAACTAAAAGTATTGACTTTTTTATAAATGTGCTCAGTATTGACCATCACTTTGCTATACTGAGATAGCACTTTGTACAGAATACTAGTTAAGCTAGTAGCCATCACTTTACATCCAGAGTCATGCTAAAAGGGCATTAGAACTTTACATCCAGAGTCATGCTAACAGGGCATTAGAACTTTACATCCAGAGTCATTAGAACTTTACATCCAGAGTCATGCTAACAGGGCATCAGAACAGAGAGCTCACTATATGCTTAACAGTGAACCACTTGGGCTTTTCCTCAGGATGGGGTTATGGGGGTTATCTGGATAACTGCACAGAGCAAAACCAGAAAAACTTTTCTTTCTTTTTTTTTTATCTCAGATCAACTCAATCCTCCACCCCGGCACTGGAGATTTCCTGGCTTCATCTACAGAACGGCTATTCCAGAACGTTCTCGTGGAGGACAGGACAACCCCTGTGTGCTTACGTGAACAGAGGCTCAGTCCCAAGACCAATGACCAATATTGACCTTCCTATTGGCATCCTTACTACAGTAGAGGAAGAAATTAAACATGTTTTATATTCCTATTAAGGCATCCTTACTACAGTATTCCTATTAAGGCATCCTTACTACAGTAGAGGAAGAAATTAAACATGTTTTATATTCCATTTAAGGCATCCTTACTACAGTAGAGGAAGAAATTAAACATGTTTTATATTCCTATTAAGGCATCCTTACTACAGTAGAGGAAGAAATTAAACATGTTTTATATTCCTATTAAGGCATCCTTACTACAGTAGAGGAAGAAATTAAACATGTTTTATATTCCTATTAAGGCATCCTTACTACAGTAGAGGAAGAAATTAAACATGTTTTATATTCCTATTAAGGCATCCTTACTACAGTAGAGGAAGAAATTAAACATGTTTTATATTCCATTTAAGGCATCCTTACTACAGTAGAGGAAGAAATTAAACATGTTTTATATTCCTATTAAGGCATCCTTACTACAGTAGAGGAAGAAATTAAACATGTTTTATATTCCTATTAAGGCATCCTTACTACAGTGGAGGAAGAAATTAAACATGTTTTGACTGTCTCAAGGATTAGTGGGAAAGTCTTTTCTATTGATGTTGTATTTACTACAGGACAGCGCTGTTTATCAGAGGCTTGAGTTCTCATCTAAAAATAGCCTTTATTTATCCACTCTGTTTATTTGGGGTGCCAATAGCCTTTATTTATCCACTTTGTTTATTTGCGGTGCCGTTCCTTAAGAGACGGGGCCACAGTTCTGACACAAAGCTTCCAGAGCGTGTTTAGTTTTTTTAAATCATGATCTAATTTGAGTCCATAGTACTACCCTGGCAGTATGAGATGGGGGCATCTGCCTTCAGCAGCCAGCACACCAGCACAACTGGCAGTGTCAGAGGGGGGCATCTGCCTTCAGCAGCCAGCACACCAGCACAACTGGCAGTGTCAGAGGGGGGCATCTTCAGTACCCCCGGAACACTCAGAGGGGGGCATCTGCCTTCAGCAGCCAGCACACCACTGGCCTGCTCACCAGAGTCACTTAATTCGACAGCAGAGGAGACCTCTAGTGAATCCATTGTTTTCCTCAGCCTTCTGATGGATGGAGAGTCATTAGGGTATGTCAGCCGCATCCAGGCCAGATCAGAGCCGGACGTGGGCAAGAGTGCTCTGACCTGTCTCTCTTATAGCCTGTCTCTCTCATATTCTGTTCTTCATGCACATTCATTCTTGCATCCAAAATGAATAATTTAATATGATGAAAATCCTAAAAGTGCATGTGAATTACGACAATACATTATGAGCTCTCTGCCTTTCTCTCTCTCTCTCTCTCTCTCTCTCTCTTTCTATTTATCTGATGAATAATAAGCAGCAAAAAGGAACTCTGTTGCCAAGGTGACAGCAGACCGCTACATGTGCATGAGCTGGAACTTCATGTTTTCATAATCAATAATATCAGAACACAAAGCAGCGCATGAGCTGGAACTTCATGTTTTCATAATCAATAATATCAGAACACAAAGCAGCGCATGCTCACGTCTCTCGCGCCAGTTTTACTGGCGGAGGAGAGGATATGCACACACACACACACACACACGCACGCACGCACACACTCACACACACACACAGGGATGTAGTGGTAAAATAAGAGGTGGGTAAACTATGAATTCTGTGATCTCGGTGAGGTGGACTGCCATGCGTGTCAGCTTTTAAAAAAAGGCATTCAGAACATGTTTGATGATGGTGGAGGTTATTGTCCAATGTTTATAACAATATCAGTGGTAATGGTTCCTAGAGTGTTGATGAGAGTACATATTGTGAATGTGGATAATAGTGTGAGTTTTGAATGTTAAAAGTTGCAATTTGTGAATAAACTCTTTTGAGAGGTGGATAAACTCTAATAAGAGGTGGGTAAACTTTATTTCTGAAATTTCAGAGGTGGATAAACTGTGTTTACTTGTGTTTAGCCACCACTACATCCCTGTAGGCAACGGATATAGTTTCATGAAATTTATTTTTTGTGAGATATTGAGGTCACTAAACCGTTGTCTGTGTTTTCAAAGAAAGCCGTCAGCAGCAGGCATAGGCTACTCCAACGATAGTGGTTAGAGCAGGGATCTCAAACTCCCGGCCCGCGACGTATGTCAAAATAATAATGTAATCCGGCCCTTGAGGGTATTTTTAATTGCGACAAACAGCGATACTTATTAAAATAGACGATAGACACAAATGATCCCATTTGTACTCTCCTCCACTATTTGCTAGACATCCAGAGCTTGATTCAAACCCAAAATCGCTGCACAAAGTTTTCAGGAAATGGGCTACTTACATGCGAGAAACATGAAGACGTGCATGACGCGGAAGCGATGCACTCAGCGGAACTGATTTGACCAGGATACTTTATTGTAGGCCTTGTGGTTATAAGCTAGTAATAGCTTACTATTTGTATACATCTGATGTGTTTTCCTGTGTTATGTGGGTAATATGACAAAAAAGAAATTAAACCTGCTCAAATATTACATTACATTACATTACACTACATTTGGCTGACACATTTTTAGCCAAAGCGACTTACAACATGGTAACAATTTTAAGTTTTAAAGCGATTCTCAACAATTTTAGGACAATTTAAAGAACAGTTTAAAAACAGTAGAGTACAGTAAGAATAAGTGCATCGGTGAGTGCTGTTACGTCTCAGTTCAAGACGGCTGGTCAGTGCTAGGATCAGCAAGACTTGTTGTGAGTGGTGCTATGAGAGGAGATGTTCTCTAAAGAGCTGGGTCTTCAGAAGTTTTTTGAAAATGGAGAAGGATGTCCCTGCCCTTGTAGGAACTGGCAGTGTGTTCCACCAGCGAGGAACAACAGATGAGAAAAGTTTGGTTTGGCCTGAGCGTACCGGTGGTAGAGCTAGACGTCGTTCGTCTGAGGAGCGCAGCTGTCTGGTGGTAGTGTATGTCTGTATGAGGGCATTCAAGTAGGTGGGAGCAGAACCGGAGACTACTTTGTAGGCAAGGGTTAGAGCCTTGAATTTGATGCGGGCTGCCATAGGTAGCCAGTGTAGCTGGATGAGCAGTGGGGTAACATGTGCCCTTTTGGGTTGGTTGTAGACCAGGCGCGCCACCGCGTTCTGGATCATCTGAAGGGGTTTCACTGTGCAGGCTGGGAGACCTGTCAGGAGGGCGTTGCAGTAGTCGAGTCGTGAGATGACTATCGCCTGAACCAGGAGTTGGGTAGCATCTTGAGTCAAGTAAGTCCTGATTTTCCGTATGTTGTAGAGTGCGAAACGGCATGACCGGGCGAATGAGGCAACATGATCTGAGAAGTTCAGTTGGTTGTCGAGAACAACTCGAGATTTCTTGCAGTCCTGGTAGGTGAAACAGACAGGGAGTCAAATTTGATGTTGATGTCGTGGTGTATGGTAGGTTTAGCTGGGAGGACCAGCAGTTCAGTCTTTGAGAGGTTCAGCTGGAGGTGGTGTGCCTTCATCCATGTAGCTATGTCTGAGAGGCAGTCCAAGATCCATGCTGAAACCAAGGGGTCATCAGGTGGAAAGGACAGATAGAGCTGTGTGTCGTCTGCATAGCAGTGGTATGAGAAGCCATGTGAACGGATAATCTGTCTCAAGGAGGTAGTGTAGATAGCAAAGAGAAGGGGGCCCAGCACTGAGCCCTGGGGGACCCCTGTGGTGAGATGGTGAGATGCAGATAGTTGACCAAGCCATGATACATTAAACGAGCGTCCTGTGAGGTAGGATTCAAACCAGGAGAGAGCAGAACCGGAGATTCCCATGTTAGCGAGTATAGAGAGAAGGATGCGGTGATTAACCGTGTCAAAGGCAGCCGATAAGTCAAGCAGAATGAGTACTGATGACCGAGTGGTCGCCCTGGCTTCTTTTAAGGCTTCTGTTACAGACAGCAGAGCCGTTTCGGTAGAGTGGCCGCTTTTGAACCCAGACTGATTTGGATCCAAAAGGTTGTTCTGTGTAAGGAAGTCAGAGACCTGTTTGGAGACTGCCTCGTTCAATGCCTTTGGATAGGAAAGGCAGGAGTGAGACAGGGCGGTAGTTCTCGACTTGAGCAGGGTTGAGAGAAGGTTTCTTAAGTAACGGTGTTACCCGGGCCATTTTGAATGCTGTTGGAAATGTGCCGGAGGTTAGCGAGGCATTGATCACATGTGTGATAGCTGGTGCGATGGTCGGGCTGATGGACTGAAGTAGGCTCGTAGGTATAGGGTCCAGCGAGCATGTGGTAGGACGGCTGCATGTCAGGAGTCTAGATACTTCACTCTCGGAGAGAGGCGCGAATGCTGAAAAAGATGTTTCAGCAGCCCCTAGAGGTTGTAGGAGTGCGGTATCCGAGTCGGATGCGTTGTGTGGGCAAATAAGTTCATCCAGTATTTACTGAAAGGTGCTTAATTTGAGGTGCTTGTCATCCAGTGGCAAATTAGATGGGTAAATTTACCCCCTTCATAAACTTTTGTTTATAGTCAAAGATTTTTACATTTACAGTAGGACTTTATCTCTGACCACTTTCAAGCCATGGCCTTTTGAAATTTTGATATAAACATCCAATGCTGTTGCTTTCTTAAATCTGACGCCTAGTTTGCCAGGTTTAAAAAAGTTATGAGAAAAATATTTTTATTTGGTGTGAAACACACACATATACCTACCTGTTTTTATGTTTTTTGTTTGTTTTTATAATTTGTATTAATATTTATTTTATCATTATTTTATTTATAAGTTAGTTGCTAGCACAGGTGTCTAAAAATAGATAAAAAGACTTGCACTTTCTGTTTGTAGTTTTGAGTTTGAAAATACAGTATTTGAAAAAAACAAACATTGCATTTTAGGAAATAGCCGTTGTTTTTTTGTATTATTCTTTAACACTGACGTGGCCCTCCAATCAGATGACATTGGCAGAAGTGGCCCTCAGCTCATTTGAGTTTGAGACCCCTGGGTTTATGGAGCTAAATTTGTCTCAATAATATTTGTATATGCGCAGAGGGGGATCCACAAATATTTCTTGATTTGCATGTGTGTTTTGATATCTACAAATAAAAAAAAATCATATTTGTAACTCGTATATTGATTTTTACAAATATAGATGTGCATTTGTAAATAAAATGCCATTTGTAAAACCGAAAATTTCATTTGTGAAATGTGATTCTGCATTTGTGGATCACCAGCACACACAGTTTTCGTTTTCGCATTTGTGGATCAGCATTTGTGGATCACGTATTTTTGAGACAAACTTTGCGGCAGAGAAGCCACCCAGATCCACAAGTAGCCTGCTGACACTTTCTAATCCAGTAGATGGCAGTGTTGTTCTATGGGACTCATAACCAAAGATTCTTTGCTCATAACACACAGAGCTAGCGAACCTAGTTCTTAAATCTAACAAGTTATGCCTTTTACAACAAGCTTTTTGATGGAAAAGTGGTGTTTAATTTCCATAATCTTTGTTTAGTAAACGCATAAAACCGTCAGTTTGCAAACAAAATCAAGAATTACGATCTTTGTAGTTTGTTTATAGTTACCTAGCAACCGAGGCTTTAAGTGTTAAAACCAAAGATTCTAGAACAGAGTTATGAACATCAGTCGCTTGAGTGAAATCTCGACCTTAGTGATTAATAGCCTATCTTATGCGCTGTGTTTAAGCAGGCCGTGAACAAAGGGTTAACGTATAGCCTACAGGTAGAAAAAAGAAAAAATGGTGATAATATAACGTTAGCTAAGTTAGTTTGCCTGCTAGCTAGCTTATCAGTAGGCTATACAGTCTCTCAATGGGAATTTATGTGATCTATTTACCAGTGCAATAGTCTTCTGTCTAAATAATAGGCCTATTTACCTATCCTTATTTAGTGTAAACTTGGAAAAAGATCAATTGGGCCTTTCACACAGTTCTTGCAGTTCATCGGTAATGAACTGCAAGAACTGACAGTGTGAAAGGTTGCTAGGTAACTATAAACAAACTCAAAGATCGTAATTCTTGATTTCGCTTGCAAACTGACGGTTTATGCGTTTACTAAACAAAGATTATGGAAATTAAACACCACTTTTCCATCAAAAAGCTTGTTATAAAAGGCATAACTTGTTAGATTTAAGAACTAGGTTCGCTAGCTCTGTGTGTTATGAGCAAAGAATCTTTGGTTATGAGTCCCATAGAACAACACTGCCATCTACTGGATTAGAAAGTGTCAGCAGGCTACTTGTGGATCTGGGTGGCTTCTCTGCCGCAAAGTTTGTCTCAAAAATATGTGATCCACAAATGCTGATCCACAAATGCGAAAACGATAACTGTGTGTGCTGGTGATCCACAAATGCAAAATTAGATTTCACAAAGGCAATTTTCAGTTTTACAAATGCCATTTAATTTACAAATACACATCTACAATTGTGAAAACCAATTTACAAGTTACAAATATGATTTTTTTTTAATTTGTGGATGTCAAAACACGAATGCAAGTCAAGAAATATTTGTGGATGTCGCCATCTACTGGATTGCGATTTCTGTGTGCCGGTGAATTAAAGTAGGCCTATTTACTTGTGGATTTGTGTGACTTTCATGTGAAGAACGTCTCAAAAACACGTAACTTTGGAAAGCGAAGAATGCGTGTGCTGGTGATCCACAAATGCAGAATCACATTTCACAAATGAAATTTTCGGTTTTACAAATGGCATTTTATTTACAAATGCACATCTATATTTGTAA
>NW_027468848.1:2120011-2122511 GCF_046254945.1 Alosa pseudoharengus
TGCTAACAACTGTCCTGGTATGGTCATTCTAGCAGCTCTCCTGGTATTTCCATGCTAGCAGCTCTCCTGGTATTTCCATGCTAGAAGCTCTCCTGGTGTTATCATGCTAACAACTGTCCGTGTGTTACCAAGCTAACAACTGTCCTGGTGTTGCCATGCCTAGCAGCTCTCCTGGTGTTACCATGCTAACAACTGTCCTGGTGTTACCATGCTAACAACTGTCCGTGTGTTACCGTGCTAACAACTGTCCTTGTTTGGTCATTCTAGCAGCTCTCCTGGTGTTGCAATGCTAACAACTGTCCTGGTGTGGTCATTCTGGCAGCTCTTCTGTGTTGCCATGCTAATGTTGCTATGGAACTGTCTTGAGTTTCAGGGGTTGTATAAAGCTCAATGTGATTACAGGACCAGTGGCGCAAGAGAAAGCAGTGGCTGTGCTATCAATAACTGAGCACTTTTACACTTTTACATTTCCAGTTGTCACACTTCCAGCTTGCTGACGAGGTATATACTGTCGCTGACCAGGTGTTTTGGGGTCACCTGTCCTGGAGCACAGCACTAATCCTGGACGCTTCATATGACCAAGTTCATTCCAAAACTAATTAGACTCAATAGACTTTAGGGGCACATTGTTGCACACAGTGCTGCTTCAAATGAATGAAAGTCAATGTAAGTGAAAGTCAAAAGAATTGAAAATCAATAAGCGGATGTCAAATTAATTAAAAGCCAAAATGAACGAAAAGTGGATGCGAGTAAGGTGAATATGAATGGAGGTCAGTGTGAGTGTGTGGCTAGGCTACCTGGTGGGTGAGTGTGGCTAGGCTACCTGGTGGGTCAGTGTGCGTGTGGCTAGGCTACCTGGTGGGTCAGTGTGAGTGTGGCTAGGCTACCTGGTGGGTGAGTGTGAGTGTGGCTAGCTAGGCTACCTGGTGGGCCAGTGTGAGAGTGGCTAGGCTACCTGGTGGGTCAGTGTGGCTAGGCTACCTGGTGGGTCAGTGTGTGTGTGGCTAGGCTACCTGGTGGGTCAGTGTGAGTGTGGCTAGGCTACCTGGTGGGTGAGTGTGAGTGTGGCTAGCTAGGCTACCTGGTGGGCCAGTGTGAGTGTGGCTAGGCTACCTGGTGGGTCAGTGTGAGTGTGGCTAGGTAGGCTACCTGGTGGGCCAGTGTGAGTGTGGCTAGGCTACCTGGTGGGCCAGTGTGAGTGTGGCTAGGTTACTTGGTGGGTCAGTGTGAGTGTGGCTAGGCTACCTGGTGGGTCAGTGTGAGTGTGGCTAGGCTACCTGGTGGGTGAGTGTGGCTAGGCTACCTGGTGGGTCAGTGTGTGTGTGTGGCTAGCTAGGCTACCTGGTGGGTCAGTGTGCGTGTGGCTAGGCTACCTGGTGGGTCAGTGTGTGTGTGGCTAGCTAGGCTACCTGGTGGGTCAGTGTGCGTGTGGCTAGCTAGGCTACCTGGTGGGCCAGTGTGAGTGTGGCTAGCTAGGCTACCTGGTGTGAGTGTGGCTAGCTAGGCTACCTAGGTTGCTAGGTTACGGGGACGCTGGCGAGACACGCCGCTCCGTCTGGCATCATGTTTTTGTTTGTTTTTATGTAATGTTCGTAATTTTATGTAATGTTCTGTTATTTATTTTTGTATTTATTTGTCAAGTTTAATGTTTTCACCTTTTATTTACGTTATTTTCGATCGTTTTGTGTTATTCTTGGTCCTTTTTTCTGGCTGATAACTAACGGTAACGTTAGTTTCTATTCGACTGGGCTGATGAGCTTGCCTTGACTAGCCGTCCCTCTTCCATCTGACGCTGCACATATCCTCTGTCTGGACGCGTCTGGACGGAAAGATTGCTCAGGGCAATGGGCCTACTCTGCGAGAGATCTGCAGCTGCCACGACCACCGAGCTGCGGCTGACCTGCGATCTGCCTTAACGTTAACGTAACGGTAGCCTCTGACGCTGGGTGCCTGCAGTCTGGATTGAGTGCTGAGGTGGGGAGCTCTGATGGCGACGTCGGGAGCCATGAAGCAACAAACGGTCCTTGCTAAAGCCACCGAGCTGCTGATCAGCAGGAAGATCGCCCATCATGACTTCAGACTGTTGTTTTTCCGGTGCTCTGCTCTCCAGACTGCCAGTAAATTCTTTGAGTTGGTCAGTGAACTTTGTTGGTCTTGCATTAGCAGTTTCACGCGGGTCATCATTGCCCTTGGACTTTTTCAGCCGGTTGGAAATTGGACTAATTTTTAACATGATTTTTATTATTTTATTTATTTATTTTCAATTTGCTGTGTTGTATGTCTTGTATGTCTTAGTGTCACGGGAACGCTAGCGACTACGCCGCTCCGTCCGGCATCTTTTGTGTTTGTTATTTCCTAAAATGTAGTTCTGTCTTGGTGTCACGGGTACGCTGGCGACTACGCCGCTCCGTCCGCTATTGTCTTTGTTAGTCTATGTGTCATTGACAATTTATATGTGGAGCGCTTTGGGTTGCACTCTGTGCACGTTAAATGCGCTATA
>NW_027468848.1:2125011-2140011 GCF_046254945.1 Alosa pseudoharengus
CGGGACATGACAAGAGAGAAAGAGTAAGAGAAAGAGAGGGAGAGAAAGAGACGGAGAGAAAGCAGGATAAAGACAGACAAAGTGAGAGAGAGAAAGAATACAGGCCAGGAGAAGAAGGGGGAAAGTGTAAAGGGAGTGAGAGAAAGAGAGGAAGAGAGAGAGGAAGAGAAAGAAAGTGAAAAGAGAGAGTAAGGGGGAAGAGGGAGAGAAAGAGGGGAAGAGAGTGAGGGAGAGAGAGAAAGAGAGTGAGGGAGAGAAAGAGGGGAAGAGAGAGAGAGGAAGAGAAAGAAAGTGAGAAGAGAAAGAGAGAGTGAGGGGGAAGTGAAAGAGAGAGAGAGAGAGAGGGAGAGAAAGAGGGGTCAGTCTTGCGGGATTCCCCGAGCACACGGCCAGCAGGCAGCTGCCAGAACCACAGAGGCCGGCACCGTCCCAGCATGCAACAGGAGCACAGTGTCCTCCCCACACGGCCACCAGCTGCAAGAGTGTGTGTGAGTGTTAGTGTGTGTGTCCTTCAATCAATACAGCATCTGCAGCATACACACACACACACACACACACACACACACACACACACACACAAACAGTGCTTCTGTCAATTATTATCTGAGCTCTGGTAGCCTGTAGTCAGCCTCATGGGTTGTTTAAGAATGTGAGTAGTTACACCTGAGTACCTCCTGTATGTACAGTACATGTAACTGTTTGTTTATTCTGTGGGGGGGGGGGGGGGTGTTTGTATTTATTGTTTGTTTATTCTGTGGGGGTGTGTTTGTATTTAATTACTTGTGATGCTGTACAGTATATGTGACACGTGCCCTGGTTTCCTATAACATTGATCATTGTTCATTTATGAGATCATACTGTAATCCTGTTCATTAATGAGATCCATACCGTAATCCTGTTCGTTAATGAGATCCATACCGTAATCCTGTTCATTTATGAGATCCATACTGTAATCCTGCCTGCAGCTACTTCCTGAACCAACTGAGCGAGCATGACACATCAACAGAGGTTCCTGGTGTTGCTGTGGACTAACTATACAGTACATTTTATTTCTTATATCAAATGTTATCTAAATGATTTTCCCTCATTTTTTTCTCTCATATCAAAATCTTCTATCGCACATTGTTTTAATTGTAAAAATGTTGTCCTCGGCTTGCTACTCATGTTACTGTGGATGAGAGCCCTACATGCTAGTGGATGAGAGCTCTATATGCTAGTGAATAAGAGCGCTACATGCTAGTGGATAAGAGCGGCTCTATATGCTAGTGGATAAGAGCTCTATATGCTAGTGAATAAGAGCGCTACATGCTAGTGGAGAAGAGTGTCTCTATACGCTAGTGGATAAGAGCGGCTCTATATGCTAGTGGATGAGATCAGCTGTATATGCTAGTGGATAAGAGCAGCTCTATATGCTAGTGGATAAGAGCGCTATATGCTAGTTGATGAGAGCTATATATGCTAGTGGATGAGAGTGGCTATATATGCTAGTGGATAAGAGCCCTATATGCTAGTGGATAAGAACGCTACATGCTAGTGGATAAGAGCGCTACATGCTAGTTGATGAGAGCTCTATATGCTAGTGGATGAAAGCAGCTCTATATGCTAGTGGATAAGAGCAGCTCTATATGCTACTTGATAAGAGCAGCTCTATATGCTAGTGTATTAGATCAGCTCTATATGCTAGTGGATAAGAGCTCTATATGCTAGTGGATAAGAGCAGCTCTATATGCTAATGGATGAGAGCGGCTCTATATGCTAGTGGATAAGAGCAGCTCTATATGCTAGTGGATAAGAGCCCTATACGCTAGTGGATAAGAGCAACTCTATATGCTAATGGATGAGAGCGGCTCTATATGCTAGTGGATAAGAGCTCTATATGCAAGTGGATAAGAGCAGCTCTATATGCTAGTGGATAAGAGCTCTATATGCTAGTGGATAAGAGCAGCTCTATATGCTAATGGGTGAGAGCGGCTCTATATGCTAGTGGATAAGAGCAGCTCTATATGCTAATGGATGAGAGCGGCTCTATATGCTAGTGGATAAGAGCGGCTCTATATGCTAGTGGATAAGAGCAGCTCTATATGCTAATGGATGAGAGCGGCTCTATATGCTAGTGGATAAGAGCGCTATATGCTAGTGGATAAGAGCGCTATGCTAATGGATGAGAGCGGCTCTATATGCTAGTGGATAAGAGCTCTATATGCTAGTGGATAAGAGTTCTATATGCTAATGGATGAGAGCGGCTCTATATGCTAGTGGATAAGAGCTCTATATGCTAATGGATGAGAGCGGCTCTATATGCTAGTGGATATAAGCAGCTTTATATGCTGATGGATGAGAGCGGCTCTATATGCTAGTGGATAAGAGCTCTATATGCTAATGGATGAGAGCGGCTCTATATGCTAATGGGTAAGAGCGGCTCTATATGCTAGTGGATGAGAGCGGCTCTATATGCTAATGGATGAGAGCGGCTCTATATGCTAGTGGATAAGAGCGGCTCTATATGCTAGTGGATAAGAGCAGCTCTATATGCTAATGGATAAGAGCTCTATATGCTAGTGGATAAGAGCGCTATATGCTAGTGGATGAAAGCGGCTCTATATGCTAGTGGATAAGAGCATTAAAATGCTGCCAGCTTTGCTGGTGAAGACTTCAAAGGGGCGTCTGAATGGACATTGAAGCATTGTGTAGCAGCTCCGGGCTAGGGCACGTCCCAAAGGCCCTGCCTCGCTAAGCGGCATGAAGAATCTCTCCAACACATTTGCATATGCACTCAGAGACATACAACCCCACCCCCCCCCCCCGCCCCCGCTCGGTCCACCAGCTATTTCCTAAAGCAGAGCGTGGAATCTCTCCAGTTCTGCACAAATAAAAGCTCAAATACATCATGCTCATCATAATGTGTGATTTGGGCTTACTGTACATGTGGTATGTGTGCATGTGTGTGTGTACGTGTATGTGTGTGTGTGTGTGTGTATTGCATCATGCTCATCATGATGTGTGATTTTGGCTTACAGGACATGTGACATGGAGATTCAAAGAGTTCAAAGATGTGTGGCTGCATATGGAACATGCATGTGCATGTGTGTGTGTGTGTGTGTGTGTGTGTGTGTATTGAATCATGCCCACCGTGTGTACACTGCATCGTGTTCACCCATCCTGCGTGTGGTTTGGAGAGCCATCCACACAGAATGCATGGTATGTGGAGAGTCTGTCATTAATACTGGAGCTTCTATTGTGGCTGGGCTGAGCAGAGAAGCTGTGGAATGTCCTGACTAGCGGCCTCCCATTGTCCACGTCCACTCCCACTGAAGTGAATGGGCTTGAGAAACAGAGAGAAACCAGCGACATGGTGACCACCATCAGTGACAAGCCGCAGTGGAGAACAGGCCTGAGTTAGCATAGCATAGGCCTGAGTTAGAATAGGCCTGAGTTAGAATAGCATAGGCCTGAGTTAGCATAGCATAGGCCTGAGTTAGAATAGGCCGTGCTGTTAGAAGGCCGTGCTGTTAGAAGTTAAAGAAGACCGAGTAGTAAACATACCGACCAGGAACATGCCCCCAGGGCAGTTAAAGCAACACCAAAGAGTTTTTTGTACCTTAAAATAATGTTTACAATATCGTTTCAGTGGTTCATTAACTAACAGGGTGGTTCATCAACTAACAGGGTGGTTCATCTTGTAACAGGGTGAACGGCACTTCTGCATTCGCTTCGCGGCCCTCTATCGGCTATAACCGCACTATGTAAGTTTGCCAGATCGGGTAGCAGGTCTGTAGTTAGATGGAATGAGACATAAGAAACTACAAATTTGACTTGCATCTGATGTCGCAATATATCGTACTTTCATAAATCGTGCAACATATTCTACCTTGTCTGTGGACATCGTTATTTGCAAAGCCGGAGCTGGATAAACAAATAGCGTGCGTGCGACAGAGGGAAGGTTCTTTGGTGTTGCTTTAAAGGAGATGAATATACATATACCTACCAAGCACATGCCCTCAGTGTAGTTAAAGAAGAGTGTGTAAGGAGAAGCACATGCCCTCAGTGTAGTTAAAGAAGAGTGTGTGAGGAGAAGCACATGCCCTCAGTGTAGTTAAAGAGTGTGTAAAGAGAAAGAATGCATCAGTAAACACAACAGTTGAAGGGTTTACACAGAATAGGAAAATGACTATGAATAAGTATAGCTGTCATTCGTGAAAAACATCTGATTCCTATCCTAATTCTGGCTCCTAAACCAAAGCAGTACGCTTTCAACTCACTATTGTTATTGTCTAAACCTGCAAAACTTCTTGCTGAGGAAAATTAGATGTGACAAGTGAAGTTGCCACGTACATTGGCCATGCAGAAGTAATTTACACAGTAAGCAGAATGCGAATAGAAAGTAGAGTACGTTGAACAGAAGTCATTTACACAGTAAGCAGAATGCCAATAGAAAGTAGAGTACGTTGCCCTTGAGATGAGAGTTGGGTGGTAATGTAATTTATTATCTAACAGACGATGAATCAGATTAATCGCTTCTTTACTGAATGGAGTTCAAACATTCCTGGAAGATTGTTTTTAATGCTCAACAACATATCCTGCTATTATTGTTGATTTATACCAAGCAACAATGTGATTCACGACAAAGCGATTTATTGCTAAGATACCTTGGAGTATGTTTAAGTTGGAGATCTGACACACACATCTCGTTGAATTCAGCGCTAGGGACGCGCTAATCTCCATGGTACCTGAGCGTCGCCAAAACGCGCAAGGCGCAGCAGATTCCTCGCGGTTACCTTGAGCCCACTGTATGCAAACAAACACTGGAAGTCCCTGGAAGGTGGACAGCGTTCTACAGCTGCTACTGTCAATAGCCGTTAATGTGGTGAATTAAGAGGTATGTTTAAATGTCGTTATTTAAAAAAGGAAAAATGTAGCGTTGTCTAATGTTATCCAGCTATGGCATGTTGTGTATTTATACTTTAGGGAGGTATGCGACATGTGTGCTCCTACCAGCTGTGGAAGCTTGGTCATTCTAGCTGAATATTAATGTAATAATCATAAGACAATATTTGATCCAGGAATACGAATTTGTTTATAACTAGCCTGGGGCTAAATTTGGCTGGCTTCCAGGCTAGGGGTTAACCTAAATCTTCATCATGTTACTCAAGCCTGTTTTACTGGATGACGTTTTACTTGTGAACTGAGATTTGTTTAACCGCTTTTAACTTTACCACTACACATATTCAGTATCTGTTCAAACCCTACCATAATCATGACATCACATTTGCTCATTTTGCTAAGTGACTTAAAAGAGTAGGCTACTTAGAGAGCCCTGACATTTTCATATGGAGGCAGATGCTAAAGAGGTTAGCTCCAAGTGAGTTATTTTAACAATCTCGAGCCATCTCTCCTCTCTGCCATTCTGAGGAGATCTCTTGTCTTATCAGGAGGAAGGGAGGAAGAAAGTGATATGACACTGGAGGCCTGTTTAGGAAGAGTGCACCAGAAATGTCTCCACTGTGTATGAACAGTTACTTGGCCTTCTGCCCAGAGGTCTGACTACAGTGCTGCTCATGGCCCATGGGAGCTGCGTGAGTCAGCCCATGCACTCAGTAGTGGAGCCCGCGGAGGGTCGCACGGGGATGAGGTGCATCTGGGAGCGACGCAAAGAGCTCCTCAGGCGAGGCGTCCCAAGGTCGGACACTCTGGACAATCTGAGGGAGAAGATTCTGGAACAGAGGCGGGTGAGGCTCAGGACGTTGGCCAATCAGAGGAGGACGCCTGTTGAGGAAGGAATATTGGTGAACAACAAGGTCCAGCACGGGATCCAGAGGACCAGAAAAGTTTGCAGAGTGACCTTCTCTCTCAAAGGTCAGTTCCATTAACAGACCTGAGTACATCAGCAGCTTTAAAACTCAGTCAGAGTCAGAGCCAGAGAACCGAATGGAAGTGGTGATTTTAGGGCAGAAAACACCTGAGTGATCTTTATAAATAGAATTACATTTTAATGAAAATACCTGATTAATCTTTATAAATAGAATTATATTTGAATGAAAATACCTGATTAATCTTTATAAATAGAATCACATTTTAAATTTGAGCATGTCTTTGTAAACATCAGGAGCAGGCTCTGGCGGTGGGACGGCGGTCAGATCGTCGTCCAGAGGGGCTTCTGAGAGGGAGTCCTGTGCGAAGAGAGGACCAGCGAGAGGACCAGCGAGATCAGACGCTCCCAGCCCTCCTCCGCTGCGTAAGGCACCCAGGGGTAAAGGGTCTCAGGGTTCAATAAGAACGGTGTTAGCGAGGCTCAGAGTGTTAGCGAGGCTCAGAGTGTGTGTATCTTCTCATGCCAAACACAGCCCAGTGACGTGGCCTTGCGATGGGGGAGAATTAGTCATGGGTGAGCTCCCATTGATGCAGTAATGGTCTGAGTCAGGGTGAACTGTCTGATTCTTCAGAGATACTTTCAGCACTTTTGATACATAGAACACAAAGCTGCAGTAGCCTGTTGGGGATGTGCAGGTTACGTGTAGATAGATAGATAGATACTTTATTGATCCCTAGGGGAAATTCAAGAAGTGTAGGGATGTGCAGGTTACGTGTAGGGATGTGGCTGGACATCATGGGCCAGGAATCTCACTCTCTGTAGTGTATATCTCACTCTCCGTAGTGTAAATCTCAGAACACACACACACACACACACACACACAGCTCACTGCTGGGACAGCCATGACTGGTTAGGGAATCAGACATCTGCTGTTCACTACTCACTGTGTTGTGTGTGTGTGTGTGTGTGTGTGTGTTCACTACTCACTGTGTGTGTGTGTGTGTGTGTTCACTAGTCCTCCTCTTCAAGCCATCCCTTGTCTCACTGTAGGAGAGCATTCAGCTAACATCTCCGCCTGGCGTGACGCCAAAAAACTCATGAAGCACTTCCTGGGGTCAACGAGGACAGTACTCACCAGCACCAAAGAGAACGTAGCACCCTCTTCACCGTGTGCCAACAGCTTGACCGCACCTGTTGGGCCACAAGGTGACTGCATACTGATATAGGCTCTGTGGAAATGGTAGAAAGTGCAGCCTTTTAAGATATCTAACTGGGGAGCGAGGCAGCAAGCGCGGTCCGAAACCGGAAAAAATATTTTAGCTGCCTTCTAAGATATCTTAGACTTCCCGAATAACGTCTGAAACAGCTGTGAAAAGTAAACAAAGATGGCCGATGACACCGGTAATGGCTGCTGAATCTGTTGAAATGTGATTTGTGTGACATTATTTTGCTTAGATTTGTAGATTTGAAGCAAGAAATAAACACTTCACTATCTGATTATATCATTGTTGTAACCATTGATAGCTTCTTGTCTGATATACTGTATGTGCCGCCCGTTAAACTAATTTCTACCAATAGCCTGCTAGCCTATGTAAGCTAGTTTAGTTTAATGTTAGCCTGCATAGCTTACGTAAGCTAGTTTAATTTAACGTTCCGGCTTTTGCTAACGTCATACTGTTGAGTAAACCAAAGATTTCATAATTCTAAATGATTTCATTTCAATAATATTTTAATGATTTTATTTTACAGGTCTGATTAATAAGCCAGGTAGCACAGATGAGTCAGAGCCTCTGGACTGTGATCAGAGATGTCTAGACCACTCAGTGCTTCAGCCCACATCAGCCAAGACTGGGATGAAGGGAATCCGTAACCTTCCTCCTCCAAAGACTGGGATGAAGGGAATCCGTAACCTTCCTCCTCCCAAGACTGGAGTGAAGGGAATCCGTAACCTTCCTCCTCCTAAGACAGTTGGGAAAGAGAAACACACAAACACACACAAACACACACAACTGCAACACACACTCACACCAGTGGCTGAGATCACAGAATCACACACACAACCTGGACACACACATGCGGCCGGCAGATGGCCCAAGCCCGAGCTGCAGGAGTACATGCGACGCCAAGGGGTCAAGAGGACGAGGAAGATGAGACGACAGGCGAGGGAGGCCGAGGAGGAGGAGGAGAGGAGGAAGAACAGACTCCAGGAAGTGACCAGGAGACAGAGAGAGGCGCTGGCACGCAGCAGGAGGACAGTGGACGCTCCCTCAGCGGTGAGGTCACAACCAGGTGTCCTTCCACAGTCACACACAACTTTGCTGTCATGTAGTTTGGAATGCTGGGGAAGGAAGGAGCCTATGTTGCAGAACATTGTAAAAGGAAACCTTTTTGAATGTTGTAGAATATTCCACAGAATATTCCATTAAATAAGATGTGGAAATCTTAAGGGTCATTCACACCAGGAACGACAACGATAACTACAACCATAACGACACGTCCACACTGAACAGCGATAAACAAAGTCTGTCCTTGTGTTAATGAATGTGACGGCTAAAATTTGATAGGTTCTGATTGGCTATTAGCTTTTTATCGTTCTCAAAATCGCTCTGAAAGTGATCCCCAGCGATATCGTTCTTCATGTCGTTATCGTTATAGTTTACTGTATGTGTGAACGTCATCATTCATATTAACGAGAACGATATTAATTTATAGTTATCGTTCTTGGTGTGAATAGGCCTTTACACTGCTGATGAACGAATCTTCATTTGCTGAGGGGACAGGTGTGCCTCTACATGGTGTCCCTGTAATTAGGCAGATACTGTGTCCCTGAATCTGTGTCCCCATGTCCCTGAATCTGTGTCCCTGTAGGAAAGGAGTTCCCCTGGCTTTGCTGTAGCACAGAGGGAGGCTGTTTCCTGGAGCCATGTCAGAACATCCCTGCACACAGGAGGGTGAGATCTCTTAGAGTCACCTGTCATCTCACATTCTAGAACCTCATGTCGCATATTCTACATATAACACACTATATTACACACAGTCCATTTAACACACTATATTACACACTATATTACACACAGTCCATATAACACACTATATTACACACAGTCCATATAACACACTATATTACACACAGTCCATATAACACACTATATTACACATTATATTAAACACAGTCTATATAACACACTATATTACACACAGTCCATATAACACACTACAGTATATTACACACTATATTACACACAGTCCATATAACACACTATATTACACACTATATTACACATTATATTACACAAAGTCCTATATAACACACTATATTACACACAGTCCATATAACACACTATATTACACACAGTCCATATAACACACTATATTACACACTATATTACACACAGTCCATATTATAGCAGAACTGTACAACACCCTACACCAGGGGTGGGCAAACTGCGGCGCGCAGGCCGGATCCGGCCCGTCAAGCACTTTCATCCGGCCCGCAGAGCATTTCATTTGGTTATCAGGCTGCTCGCTATTTTTTTCCTGCGATAGAGACGACGTTGGTTAGCTTTACTGCAAACGGCTTTTCACTCTCCTTAGAGAACGTTTACAATGTCAACACATCATGTTAAATAGAGATGATAAGCCTACTCTTAGTTATCTCCTTTACAGCAGATCTAACTTGAACGTTATGCTACTCCTTCTTATAAGAAACTTTAAAAAGGAAATCATGAAGGCAGCAGTAGTTCCCACTACTGGCCATGTATAAACTGTGAGAGGGCACAGCCGTAGGTACAGCACTAGCCATATAGCGTAGCGTAGCCGTAGGTACAGCACTAGCCATATAGCGTAGCGTAGCCGTAGGTACAGCACTAGCCATATAGCGTAGCGTAGCCGTAGGTACAGCACTAGCCATAGTGGAGTGGGCAGAAGATCATTGAGACATAAACGTGAATTATTCTTAAAGCGACAGTGCACAATTTATACATGTGTTAAACAGCATCAAATTAGCATTTTTTTTAAGCAATTCATATTTTAAAACAAATACTTTTGATACTAAATGATAAGCTATAAAAAATGTATTTTTGTGTGTGTGTGTCATTGGGGGGGGGGGGGGGGGTTTGTACGGCCCGCTGGCCAATTTTCAAAACCCAGTGTGGCCCTTGAGCCAAAAAGTTTGCCCACCCCTGCCCTACACAGTACAACAGAGTTTGGCCAACCTGTGCTCTGGGACGTCAGACTCGCTGTATGACATGGGTCTTGGGTTCGTATCTTGCAGGACCGCACAGACTAGCGTGACCCCAGCAGCTGAGACAGGAGGGCAGCTGGGGTCACCTGGGCAGGTGTGGGGGCGTGTCCTGGCGCAGACCCAGAGGGAGAGAGTGGAGGCACTGAGGGACGCCGCAGCCTCTCTGGACGCTCGGCTGGAGGACACTCTGGCTCTGTGTCGGCCTCGGGATCCGGGTCTAGCCCCACACACAGCACTGGATTCTGGCCCAGATCTGGCCCAGATGAGGCCCACATCCCAGACTCCCGCTAGAGCCTCACCACCCACAGACACAGTCCCCAGTCAGGATCACAGACCCCAAACACCCGCTAGAGCCTCAACAACCACAGACACAGCCCCCAGTCAGGATCACAGACCCCAAACACCCGCTAGAGCCTCACCGCCCACAGACACAGTCCCCAGTCAGGATCACAGAGGCTCTACACAGAGGTCAGTCTTCAGTGCAGGACTTCAGAGAGATGGATGCACCCAGTCAAACAGTATCATGGAGGCACTAGGTGGGTTATGTAATATTTAGATATAATATGAAAATCCTTTTCATGTACACAGACACAGCAAGCGTACGTTCACTGGTTTAATCAATATGGAAATGAAACACATCATAGCATATTCCTTCAATGGAGATTTCAAATGAAAACAAATTCAAATGCCAGTGAGCTGCAGCTTCCTAGTTAGTGATTATTGGCTATAGTGCATTGCACCATATTTATAGCATATTGCTAAAAGTATTGCAAACATGCAGTACACACAGCATACACAATCCATGAAAACAGACACACATTCATCCAGCCATCCATTCACCATACTGTACATTTAGCGCTGTTGATGTTATAGCAGTGGAGCTGTACTGAACTGTGTGTGTGTGCTTGTGTGTGTGCGTGTGTGTGTGCGTGTGTGTGTGCGTGCGTGTGTGTGTGTGTGTGTGTGTGTGTGTGTGTGTGTGCGTGCGTGTGTGTGTGCGTGTGTGTGTGCATGTGTGTGTCGTGTATGCGTGTTTGTGTGTGTGTGTGTGTGTGTGTGTGCATGTGTGTGTGTCCAGGTGTTGGGGACTCTGCTCTAGCTGGAGAGTGTGTGGGTCATGCAGAGAGGCCTGTGTTAGGCGCCAGTGACACCAGACCCACATGCTCCCCCAGAACCACCCTCTCCACCAACACCACCACCAGCAGCAACACCACCAGCAGCAACACCACCACCACCACCAGCAGCTACACCACCAGACCCCCCCTCTCCAGCACCAGCAGCCCCTCCCCCTGCTCCAGCTCAGACTCCACCAGTAAGGTAAAGAGCCACAACACTCCACCACCAACACCACCAACAAACACGACCACTAACACCACACCCACCTTCTCCACCACCAACACCACACTCACCCGCTCCACCAACAAATCCACCACCATTAACACCACTAACACCAGACCCACCAACTCCACCACCAACACCACCACTAACACCACCACCAACACCACCACTAACACCACACCCACCTTCTCCACCACCAACACCACCACCACCAACACCACCACTAACACCACACCCACCTTCTCCACCACCAACTCCACCACTAATACCATCACCAACACCACCACCATTAACACCAGACTCACCCACACCACCACCACCACACCCACATTAATACCAAACCCACCCACAACACCAACACCACCACTAACACCACACCCACACTAATACCACACCTAGGCTTGGAAACCGGTTCCAAACGTTCCGATCCATCAGAATCGTACACATCCACATGTTAACGATTCCACTAACGATTCCAATACAAAGATAGCCTGGCTAGCGCCACCACTTCTCAATGAGCCGTGGTCTGGGAACCAAACGTTCATTTTCTCGTATTTGAAAAAAATGCCCAGATCCGTTTATTGGGTGCCACGGATGTCTATCAAATGCGTCTGTGCATAGCTCATCATCGTCTTCCTTTCCCCCTTGTTCTGTGATTGGTCGCCTATCTCAGGCAAAAATTTGCTCCATGGTCTCCAGGCTGCCTTAGCAGCGTGAATCAAATCGCGGGCAAGGCAGCATGGGAACACCCAGGCTAATACAAAGCTTTGTTTTAGAAATGTTTACTTTTTCAGAAATTTTAAAGCATTCAACTTCTGTATTGACATTGCACACTTGATATTCATTCTCTAAAATCACTTTAAATTAGACATTTAAAGCCAACAGCTCTCAAAGCCATCCTATAAGTGTTCAGCAAATGGTACAGGAATCGATATGGGAATCGATAAGGAATCGCATCGATAAGCAGACTCGACAATGGCATTGATATCGATAATTTCTTAACGATGCCCATGCCTTGGTGGTGGAGAAGGTGGGTGTGGTGTTAGTGGTGGTGTTAGTGGTGGTGTTGGTGGTGGTATTGGTGGTGGTGTTGGTGGTGTTAGTGGTGGTGTTAGTGGTGGTGTTGGTGGTGGTATTGGTGGTGGTGTTAGTGGTGGTGTTGGTGGTGGTGTTGGTGGTGGTATTGGTGGTGGTGTTAGTGGTGGTGTTGGTGGTGGTGTTAGTGGTGGAGAAGGTGGGTGTGGTGTTAGTGCCCATCCCTAACCACACCCACCCACAAAACCAACACCACCACTAACACCACACCCACCCGCTCCACCAACAACTCCACCACCAAAAACACCACACCCACCAACACCACCACCATTAACACCAGACCCACCACCACCACCACCACACTAATCCCACACCCACCCACAACACCAACACCACCACTAACACCAGACAAACCTGCTCCATCACCAACACCACCACTAGTGTGTGTTGAGTCACACCAATGAGTCTGTATAAAAATACAGCAGCAGGGAGCAAGGGAGAGAGAGAGAAAGAGAGAGGGATAGAGAGGGAGGAAGAGAGAGAGAGGGATAGAGAGGGATAGAGAGGGAGGAAGAGAGAGAAAGAGAGATGGAGGAAGAAAGAGAGAGGGATAGAGAGGGAGGAAGAAAGAGAGAGGGATAGAGAGGGAGGAAGAAAGAGAGAGTTATAAAAAGAGAGAGGGACAGGGGGGAGAGAGAGAGATAGAGAGAAAGCAGGGGGAGAGAGGGAGGGGAGAGATGTATAGAGAAAAAGAAGGTAGGGAATTGAGAAGAAAATGAAAGAATGAAGAGAGAAGACGCCATAACTACCCTGTGAATCAGAAGAGAAGAAAAGACGCCATAACTACCCTGTGAATCAGAAGAGAAGAAAAGACGCCATAACTACCCTGTGAATCACAAGAGAAGAAAAGACGCCATAACTACACCATAACTACCCTGTGAATCAGAAGAGAAGACGCCATAACTACCCCATAACTACGCCATAACTACCCTGTAAATCAGAAGAGAAGAAAAGACGCCATAACTACCCCATAACTACGCCATAACTACCCTGTGAATCACAAGAGAAGACGCCATAACTACCCTGTGAATCAGAAGAGAAGACGCCATAACTACCCGTAACCCTCGTTACGGACTCTGAAGAGACTCTAATGACACTAATTTAAAGATACATTGAGATACATTGAACGGAAAAACCATCAAGCAGATTCTTATAAAGTGTTCTTAAAGGTGAAGTCCATGGATTGTGGGCATTAAGCAGATTCTTATAAAGTGTTTTTAAAGGTGAAGTCCATGGATTGTGGGCATTAAGCAGATTCTTATAAAGTGTTCTTAAAGGCGAAGTCCATGGATTGTGGCCTTACTGCTCTCTCTCTCAGTTCAGTGTGCACGGCCGTTTTTGCACATAGACCTGGCCCTGTCAATATGAAACCTTTATATAAATATGAGTCCCTTTAGACCAAGCCATAAACTACTCCAGCCTATCAATGCCTTGCCTCTAGGAAAAGATCATGGAAAAGATTGTACATTTATTGACTGTTGAGGTGAAATATCAACAAGCTTTGATTTTCCAACGGTGAGAGTGCTTACTACGGTTTCCCTTAGTGGAGTGAGCTGAGTGAGTTCTACAGCCAGGGGGCGCTGAAGGGCCACCTCTCTCTGGCCCAGTCCCTGCAGTTCCTGAGAGAAGAAGAGCTACGTGCACGGCACGCGGGCGCCCTCTTCAGGCTCAGAGCGGAAGCGCTGCGAGAGAGGACCCATGCTGAGCTCGGGCTTCTGGACCAGTGGAAGAGGTTTGCTCAAAACGCTTTTATTAGAGACACAAACCTAAAACAGAGAATAAACATGGTGCTCTTAAACATGCTGTTGTATAGATCTATAATCAATATATCTATAATATATAATCATTATGTCTTCTTTGCTTCGTCCTGCCCTACCTTAATGAACTAATGAAACATCTCAACTTTATTTTCTGAATAAGTGGGAGTTAGTGAACTGTTGTGTAGTGTAGCAGTGTGGGGAGTGTGAGTGTGTGTGTGTCTGTTGTGTAGTGTAGCAGTGTGAGTGTGTGTGTGTGTCTGTTGTGTAGTGTAGCAGTGTGAGTGTGTGAGTGTGTGTGTGTGTGTTGTGTAGTGTAGCACTGTGAGTGTGTGTGTGTGTGTTGTGTAGTGTAGCAGTGTGAGTGTGTGAGTGTGTGTGTGTGTGTTGTGTAGTGTAGCAGTGTGAGTGTGTGTGTGTGTGTTGTGTAGTGTAGCAGTGTGAGTGTGTGAGTGTGTGTGTGTGTGTTGTGTAGTGTAGCAGTGTGAGTGTGTGTGTGTGTGTTGTGTAGTGTAGCAGTGTGAGTGTGTGAGTGTGTGTGTGTGTGTTGTGTAGTGTAGCAGTGTGAGTGTGTGAGTGTGTGTGTGTGTGTTGTGTAGTGTAGCTGTGTGAGTGTGTGTGTGTGTGTGTTGTGTAGTGTAGCAGTGTGAGTGTGTGAGTGTGTGTGTGTGTGTTGTGTAGTGTAGCAGTGTGAGTGTGTGTGTGTGTGTTGTGTAGTGTAGCAGTGTGAGTGTGTGAGTGTGTGTGTGTGTGTTGTG
>NW_027468848.1:2147511-2152511 GCF_046254945.1 Alosa pseudoharengus
GTGAGCGTGCCTAAAGAAACTAGCGTATGTATGTGAGTGTTCCTAAAGAAACTAGCGTCTGTACTGTATGTGAGCCTGCCTAAAGAAACTAGTGTCTGTACTGTATGTGAGCGTGCCTAAAGAAACTAGCGTCTGTACTGTATGTGAGCGTGCCTAAAGTAACTAGCGTCTGTACTGTATGTGAGCCTGCCTAAAGAAACTAGCGTCTGTACTGTATGTGAGCGTGCCTAAAAAAACTAGCGTCTGTATGAGAGCGTGCCTAAAGAAACTAGCGTCTGTACTGTTTGTGAGCGTGCCTAAAGAAACTAGCGTCTGTACTGTATGTGAGCGTGCCTAAAGAAACTAGCGCCTGTATGTGAGCGTGCCTGCGTGCCTAAAGAAACTAGCGCCTGTATGTGAGCGTGCCTGCGTGCCTAAAGAAACTAGCGTCTGTATGTGAGCGTGCATTAAGAAACTAGCGTCTGTATTGTATGTGAGCGTGCCTAAAGAAACTAGCCTCTGTATGTGAGTGTTCCTAAAGAAACTAACATCTGTATGTTAGTGTTCCTAAGGAAACTAGCGTCTGTATGTGAGTGTTCCTAAAGCAACTAGCGTCTGTTTGAGTGTTCCTAAGGAAACTAGCGTCTGTATGTGAGCGTGCCTGCGTGCCTAAAGAAACTAGCATCTGTATGTGAGCGTGCCTTAAGAAACTAACGTCTGTATGTGAGTGTTCCTAAAGCAACTAGCGTCTGTATGTGAGTGTTCCTAAGGAAACTAGCGTCTGTATGTGAGTGTTCCTAAGGTAAGTATAAGTTTAGTTCTTATCACTTCAGAGCGTCCGTATGTGAAGGTGCCTAAAGAAACTATCCGTTCAGTTCTTATCACTCCAGAGGCAGCCGTCGTCCACATCTGCTGTGTGTGTCTGTAGGGATCTATAGGGTTTGCCAGCTGCCTGTCTGTGTCTATAGGGATCTATAGGGTTTGCCAGCTGCCTGTGTGAGTCTATAGGGATCTATAGGGTTTGCCTGCTATATTGTCTGTGTGTCTATAGGGATCTATAGGGTTTGCCAGCTGCCTGTGTGAGTCTATAGGGATCTATAGGGTTTGCCAGCTGCCTGTGTGAGTCTATAGGGATCTATAGGGTTTGCCTGCTATATTGTCTGTGAGTCTATAGGGATCTATAGGGTTTGCCTGATATATTGTCTGTGAGTCTATAGGGATCTATAGGGTTTGCCAGCTGCCTGTGTGAGTCTATAGGGATCTATAGGGTTTGCCTGCTATATTGTCTGTGAGTCTATAGGGATCTATAGGGTTTGCCTGCTATATTGTCTGTGTGTCTATAGGGATCTATAGGGTTTGCCTGCTATATTGTCTGTGAGTCTATAGGGATCTATAGGGTTTGCCTGCTGCCTGTGTGAGTCTATAGGGATCTATAGGTTTTGCCTGCTGCCTGTATGAGTCTATAGGGATCTATAGGGTTTGCCTGCTATATTGTCTGTGAGTCTATAGGGATCTATAGGGTTTGACAGCTGCCTGTGTGTGTCTATAGGGATCTATAGGGTTTGCCTGCTATATTGTCTGTGTGTCTATAGGGATCTATAGGGTTTGCCTGCTGCCTGTGTGAGTCTATAGGGATCTATAGGTTTTGCCTGCTGCCTGTGTGAGTCTATAGGGATCTATAGGGTTTGCCTGCTATATTGTCTGTGTGTCTATAGGGATCTATAGGGTTTGCCTGCTGCCTGTGTGAGTCTATAGGGATCTATAGGGTTTGCCAGCTGCCTGTGTGAGTCTATAGGGATCTATAGGGTTTGCCTGCTATATTGTCTGTGAGTCTATAGGGATCTATAGGGTTTGCCTGCTATATTGTCTGTGTGTCTATAGGGATCTATAGGGTTTGCCTGCTATATTGTCTGTGAGTCTATAGGGATCTATAGGATTTGACAGCTGCCTGTGTGTGTCTATAGGGATCTATAGGGTTTGCCTGCTATATTGTCTGTGTGTCTATAGGGATCTATAGGGTTTGCCTGCTATATTGTCTGTGAGTCTATAGGGATCTATAGGGTTTGACAGCTGCCTGTGTGTGTCTATAGGGATCTATAGGGTTTGCCTGCTATATTGTCTGTCTATAGGAATCTATAGGGTTTGCCAGCTATATTGTCTGTGAGTCTGTAGGGGTCTATAGGGTTTACCAGCTGCCTGTGTGTGTCTGTAGGGATCTATAGGGTTTGCCTGCTGCCTGTGTGAGTCTATAGGGATCTATAGGGTTTGCCTGCTATATTGTCTGTGAGTCTATAGGGATCTATAGGGTTTGACAGCTGCCTGTGTGTGTCTATAGGGATCTATAGGGTTTGCCTGCTATATTGTCTGTGTGTCTATAGGGATCTATAGGGTTTGCCTGCTGCCTGTGTGAGTCTATAGGGATCTATAGGTTTTGCCTGCTGCTTGTGTGAGTCTATAGGGATCTATAGGGGTTGCCTGCTATATTGTCTGTCTATAGGAATCTATAGGGTTTGCCAGCTATATTGTCTGTGAGTCTGTAGGGATCTATAGGGTTTGCCAGCTGCCTGTGTGTGTCTGTAGGGATCTATAGGTTTTCGTCCACATCTGCTGTGTGTGTCTTTGGGGATCTATAGGGTTTGCCAGCTGCCTGTGTGTGTCTATAGGGAACTATAGGGGTTGCCTGCTGCCTGTGTGTGTCTATAGGTATCTATAGGGTTTGCCTGCTGCCTGTGTGTGTCTATAGGTTTTTTGTCCACATCTGCTGTGTAAGCTGTGACTGTAACCTGGGGTCTCATACTGTGACTGTCAATGCATGAAATGAAAAAGGCAGAAGCAGGATGGATGTGTGTGTGTGTGTGTGTGTGTGTGTGTGTGTGTGTGTGCGCGCGTGTGCGTGTGTGTGTGTGCGCGCGTGTGTGTGTGTGTGTGTGTGTGTATGTGTGTGTGTGGAGTGAGAGGGCACTGCAGTGTGAGTGGGTGGGGTAGAGAAGAGAGGGGATTGGGAGGGGTGACGGCTGCCCAGAGATGAGCTATAGAATTTGGAGGAATATTCTTGACTGCAGCGCTGACTGCATGTGGCATTAATCTACTGCACTGAATGTACAACAGAGCACTCACAATAATTACTGTGCTCAGGAAGAGAAAGAGAGAGACAGAGAGAGGGAGAGAGAAGGAGAGAGAGGAATAGAGAGAGAGAGAGGGAGGGAGAGAGAGAGAGGGAATGAGGGAGGAAGGATAGGTGGAGCAGCAGAGAGGAAGAAAGAGAAAGAGAGAGAGCAACATAGAAACACGAGAAGGAAAAAGACATAGAGAAAGAAAGACAAAAAGAAAGAGAGAGAGGGAGAGAAGGAGGAGAGAGAGAGAGAAAGGGAGGGAGAGAGGGAGAGAGAGAGACAGGGCTGGTGGGAGGGGGGAGAGAGGAAGACAAAAAGAAAGAGAGAGAGGGAGAGAAGGAGAGAGAGAGACAGGGCTGGTGGGAGGGGGGAGGAGAGGAAGACAAGAAGGAGGAGAGAGAGGGAGAGAAGAAACAGAGCAGAGAACAGGGAGGAAGAGGAGGAACAGGGAGGAAGAGGAGGAACAGGGAGGAAGAGGAGGAACAGGGAGGAAGAGGAGGAACAGGGAGGAAGAGAGAGAAAAAGGGAGAGAAAGGGAGAGGGAGGAAGAGAGAGAGAGAGAGAGAGAGGGAGAGAGAGAGAGGGAGAGAGAGAGGGAGGCAGTGGAAGACAGAGATGCTCACTCTACTGTGCCTTCTCTGTGTGCATCTCAGCTCAGAGAGAGGGGAGAGTGTGTGTGTGAGGGAGGGAGGGTGTGTGTGTGTGTGTGTGTGAGGGAGGGAGTGTGTGTGTGTGTGTGAGGGAGGGAGTGTGTGTGTGTGTATGTATGTGTGTGTGTGTGTATGGGGGAGAGTTTGGGTGCGGCTTCAGGCCTCTTGAGAGTGGAGGTGGTGGGGGGGTGCGCGTTACAGGACGCTCTGCCTTTGAGCTGGCGTGTGTGTGAGAGTCTGTCTGTGTGTATGAGCGAGAGTCTGTATGTGTGTGTGTGTGTGTGTGTGTGATTGTCACGGCAGTGTGTGAACAGCGTGACCGGCATGAACAGGCCTGGGTAGGTGGGACATTCTGCTCGATTATCTGCATGCTCAACAATGTTTCACAGCAGCTCTCAGATGTGTGTGTGTGTGTGCGTGTGTGTGTGTGTGTGTGTGTGTGTGTGTGTGTGTGTGTGTGTGTGTGCTTATGCATGTGTGTATGTATATTTGTGTGAGTGTGTGTGAGCATGTGTATATGTGTGTGTGTGTGTGCAGCATAGAGAGGAATCTGGAGAGCCCAACAGAATTATGTAAGGCAGCAGCACATTGGGGCTGGATGTCTGTGTGTCTGTCATCTGAGATTAAGAGCACTTTGTAAATGAGTTGGGTAGAAGTACCTGGCTGGTGGCATCTCTCAGTCAGAAGGTGTGTGTGTGTGTGTGTGGGTGGTGTGTTTATGTTCTAGTACTGCACTCCTGCCTAAGGCTAGCTGTATGTCTGTCTCACTCTGTGTGTGTGTGTGTGTGTGTGTGTCTGTCTCACTCTGTGTGTGTGTGTGTGTGTGTGTGTGTGTGTGTGTGTGTGTGTGTGTGTGTGTGTATCTGTCTGTCTGTCTCACTCTGTGTGTGTGTGTGTGTGTGTGTGTGTGTGTGTGTGTGTGTGTGTGTGTGTGTGTGTGTGTATCTGTCTGTCTGTCTCACTCTGTGTGTGTGTGTGTGTGTATCTGGGTCAGATTCCTCACCAAGGCCAGGCTTCGGCAGCTACTGATGTCTGACGATGTGTGGAGCTTCAGGAGGAAGAGGCACGCTGCCGAGGCACCGGGGGCAGAGCAGCAGCAGAACGAGCCGGACGAGCCGGACTTGCCCGCCAGATACCCCTGCCACAGCCAGGCCCAGCAACAGGTCAGAGACGAGAGGCAGTTGGCCAATGCAGCGCAGACGCCTGGACATCAGCGTGACCCTAACAACACGAGCCATCCGACGGGCCAGGGTAGGTG
>NW_027468848.1:2157511-2167511 GCF_046254945.1 Alosa pseudoharengus
CCAGATATATGTAAGACTACTGCATTGGTTGTGATGAGTAAAACAAGTTCACAACAGTGAAGAACGGTAATGGGCAGCTGATTATAAAGAGGGTGTATTTTAAAACGACAGCATAGTAAGAAGAAGTAGAGTAAGAAATATTAGCTCTTACCCTATTCCCTCTCTCTTAACAAAGCGTATATATATATATATATATATATATATAATTAATTACATGGTCTTAACATGAATTAACCTAGCACACATTTATGAAAGTGAATGTACTCATTTAAATCTGAACTTTTATCTAGGCTAGCTCTTGTACAACACTGCCTAAAGAGCAGCCCTTAAATTGTACATAAAAAAACACACATGCAGGCAAGCAGGCAGACGCACACACACCCCATTACCCCCACACACCCACTCACAAGCGAACACACACACACACACGGACACATAAAACACACACATGCAGGAAAGCAGGCACGCACGCACACACACACAAACCATTAACCCCACACACACACTCACAAGCGAAAACATACACACAGAGAAGCACACATATACAAAAGCAAACACACACATGCACATACTCATTTATATACACATCAGTGGCAAGAGTAGAGGATGGAGACAAACAAGCAAACACACACATGCACACACTCATTTATATACACAAAAGTGGCAAGAGTAGAGGATGGAGACAAACTGACAAGCTTTTTGCAGAGAGAATGTGCAGGACTGAGCGGCAGTCATATTTTGTACCACTTTGAGGTACATCTAGTTGTGAATAGTTCAAAGACAACATATCAACTGTTGAAGGAGAGAAATGTGCCCATGTCATGGAAACTATGAGCACATTTTGAATGTGATGCCAGCAACACGTCTCCAACAAGATGGGAGGGGGCAACAAAAGGCTGAAAAAGTTGTGTAGTGATAACGACCACAAAATAAGGAACATATCACAACTAATTAGGGGTCAACTGGAACAATGAATGGGGATCTCAAAGTCTCTCAAAAGTAAAGATGTGGAGGTATTCATCACTCTGGGGATAACAAAGAGCATCCCAGAGAGACTAAGTCTCTCAAAAGTAAAGATGTGGAGTTATTCATCACTCTGTGTAAACCTGTGTGGGCAAATGATGAAACAATATAATTATAATTTATATAATTTCAATATAATTATAATTTATATAATTTCTTATCATGAAATTGCAAAGGATTTGAGGATGTCATCATCTACAGTACAGTATATAATATCATTAAAATATTCAGAGAATCCAGAGAGACCTTTCAAACAAGGGACAGGGCTTTCAGACCTCAGATAGCACTGCATTAAAACCAGACCTTTTTCTGTAAAGAAAGTCATTGTCATTGCTCAGGAAAACCTCTGACAACCATTGTCTATGAGCACAGTTTGATACTCTTCACAAATGCTAGTGAACTTTACAAAAGAAGAAATTGTATAGAGGTGTTACAGAAACCCCCACCGTCTTATCTGGGCCTGAGCTGGTTTAAAATGGGCTGAGGTAGTGAACAAACTCCTGTGGTTAGACCAATCAATATTTGCCATTCTTTTTGGAAATCATGGACTCCTGGGCTAAAGAGGAGAGGGCCTATCTAACGATCCGACTATCCAACGATCCAACTATCTAACGATCCGACTATCTAACGATCCAACTATCTAACGATCCGACTATCTAACGATCCGACTATCTAACGATCTGACTATCTAACGATCCAACTTGTTATAGTGCTCATTTCAAAACCCTAAAGAGGAGAGGGCCTATCTAACGATCCAACTATCTAACGATCCGACTATCTAACGATCCGACTATCTAACGATCTGACTATCTAACGATCCAACTTGTTATAGTGCTCATTTCAAAACCCTAAAGAGGAGAGGGCCTATCTAACGATCCGACTTGTTATAGTGCTCATTTCAAAACCCTAAAGAGGAGAGGGCCTATCTAACGATCCAACTTGTTATAGTGCTCATTTCAAAACCCTAAAGAGGAGAGGGCCTATCTAACGATCCGACTTGTTATAGTGCTCATTTCAAAACCCAGCATCCATGACAGTGTGGAGGTGCATTAGTGCCTATGGCATGGCAAGGCACAATCAATTCTGAATGGTGTACACAGGTTTTGAGCATTGTATACTGTCAACAAGACAATGTCTTTTCAGGGAAGACCTCAAATATTTCAGGAAAACAATGGCAAAATGAATTGTGCATATATTTAAACAGTATTTCTCCATAGAGGAAGAGTCCATAAATGGCCTGTCTGCAGTCCAGACCTGTTTTATTGGGTGCATCATGGAATAAAAAACATGATTAAGAAGACCCCATACTGTTGAGCAATTGAAATCCTACAGTATATCGGGCAGGAATGGGACCACATTTCATTCTCAAAACTCTAGCAACTGGTCTCCTCAGTTCCTACACATGCCCCTGTCCCAACTTTTTTGAGACGTGTTGCTGGCATCAAATTCAAAATGAACATATTTTTTCTAAAATAAGAATACAATTGCTTTCCTTCAACAGTTGATATGTTGTCTTTGAACTAGTCTCAATTAAATATGGGGTTGACATGATTTGTAAATCATAGCATTCTTTTTTTATTCACATTTTACAAAGCGTCCCAACTTTTTAATCTAAGGAATCTGTGACTAATTCCCACTCAAGTTTTTTGATCTACAGCAGTGCTTCTCAAACTTGTTCAGACCAAGGACCACTTACCCAATATAAAAAAAAACTCATGGACCACCTAGCTAAAAACCGAAAAGTTGACCTACTTCAACAGTATACATAACAGGCCTACTCACTGAACCACCTTGCTTATTGTCTTTGCACCTTGCTTATTATGTCAGAGGATTCATATGATTTAAACTGGCATAGCTTACATAGGCAGTGTTGTAGAACTGTTTGGATTTACACATAAGTTGGTTCAATATTGCAAACAACTCATCTATATAATATTTTACCACGTCTGCTTGCGGACCACTTGAGATAGCTTGCGAACCACACTTTGAGAAACACTGATCTACAGAATGTGACACAGTGGTGCTAATATGATTATACTTGTTGACGAATTAATGAATGACATGTCTGTTTCCATAGAAACCAACCCAGCCCAGTTCAGTCCCTCTCTACTGGACCAGTGTGTGTTGAGGCGGCCGTCCCCCAAGAATGACCAAGACCGGCCCAGAGCGACCGTGTTAGCACCACCTGACCAAGTGCCGGTTTGTGGGTTCAGAAGGAGACCGGTGGTGCCGGACAGGCCTGAGAGAGCCCCAGCCCCCCACCCCCCGCCGACCACAGCGCGGGAGTCACTCTCCTCTGACTGTGAGACCACATCTGGACATCACGCCTCCGAAAGCGCTCAGGAAACGTCGACAATCACTTTGAACAACCTCAGCGATGTGAACACAGATTCGTCCGAAACAGAGACGGACACTGCAAGTCTGAACGTGCGGAACAACCAGAGATCACAGAACGTCTTGTCGTTAAACAACAACCATGAGAACCGAGTAAACCTGGCCACCTCGGACCCGGAGCGACCTCCTCCTCTTCCTCCTTCTCCTCCTCCTCCGGCTGCCTCTACTGCTGAGGGTCCAAACACACACACACACACACACCTTCCAGAGACATCCATGTGGGGGGCGGTCCTAGTGAGCACCCCTAGCGTTGACTCAGGTTCAGAGCTGCAGAAGACGGCATGTGATAGCAGTCCTTCAGGAGTGGACAACATGTCCAGTCAGTCGCTCAGCACGGAGAGCCTGGGCTCCTCAGAGGAGGACAGTCATGGGGACAAGATCGGGGGTCACCCACACAGGTGCGGCAGCCAGGGGCCGAGCTACGAGCCGTGCTGTGGGCACATGGGTTTCAGGGACTGGGAGGAGAGGTTGGCACGGCCAGACGATGACGGAGAGAAGGTTCTGGACTCGCTGCTGTCCGAGATCCTGTCCCCGGTGGACGAGGTGCTGTCGTACGGCAGTGCGGAGCTCCCTTCATCGGCCAGAGGAGCGGCCGGCACCGAGACCGTCTCCGCCAGCTTCAGCCTTCCGCCGGCTCCGCCCGCATACGAGGTCATCACCTGGACCAGCGAGGAGGATCTGCCGCCGCCCCCCCCCCAGGACCAGGACCAGGGGCCTGCAGATGACCCGTCCATCGCCAGCGAACACGTACCGTCCCTCCCGCCTGACTCACCCCTGCCGCCTCCTTCCTCTCCTCCTTCTCCTCCTCCTCTTCCTCCTCTCATGACGCAGTCCTCTGTCCCTGCTGATGGAGTTGACTCTTTCCTTTGTCGTCGTGTAGAGGTACTTGATGATGATGTTGATGATGAAGATGATGATGATGATGATGAAGGTGTCAGTGAAAGTGTCCCTCTCCAAGACCTCTGCAGTGAGAATGAGGACTTGGACCAGTCGGAGAACACCACCTCACTTTCTGTCGATGAAGGAAATGACACGTCCGACCCTCTGTCCTCGTTCCACATTGGAGACAGGGTTCTAGTGTGCCACTCCAGGCCGGGGGTGCTCAGGTTTAAAGGTCCGACGGCGTTCGCCGGGGGAACCTGGGCTGGTGTGGCTCTGGACGGCCCAAACGGGAACCATGACGGAACGTTCCGAGGGGTGAAGTACTTTACCTGTGAAAGAAACCGGGGTGTTCTAGTCCGAGCTGAAGACATCTCTCACCTGCCCAAAGAACCGGGCAGTGACTTAGACACAGGACTGGACGAGGACCCGTTTTCTGATGAGGAGCCTCCACATGGGTCCAAACCACAGCAGAGAGCGGAGGGGTCAGGGAACTTGTTCTTCAGCAGAACCAAAGACCAGGAGGGGTCAGGGAACTTGTTCTCCTGCAGAACCAAAGACCAGGAGGGGTCAGGGAACTTGTTCTCCTGCAGAACCACAGACCAGGAGGGGGGCAGAACCCAGAGCTCTTCTAGCGTTGACCCCTCCGCTCCTAGAACCTGTGGAGATCTCAAACACAGACGCAGTTTACAGGCTAATGAGGCGCTTCACCAAGCCAGATGTTCCACGTTCAGGAAAGGAATTTCACCAGTAAGCCAACTCTACCTCTGTATATGTAAATAATTTGGATTATAAGGGATTTCATGGAATGGCATAGCATAACACTTCATGGCATAGCACAACACAATCATCAGACAAGTACATGTTTGCCTTCCCAAACATTCTTGGTGCAAGCATATGCGATCACTGTTCATGTTTACATTATGCTCAATGTAATTCAGTGCATATGCGGTCAGTGTCCATGTTTACATTATGCTCAATGTAATTCAGTGCATATGCGGTCAGTGCTCATGTTTACATTATGCTCAATGTAATTCAATGAACATATCATGGTTACCTTTTCTGAGTTCTGAGAGAGTCTGCCCAGCCCTGCTCACAGTGAAGTGTTTAAAGTCTCTGCCCAACCCTGCTCACAGTGTAGTGTTTAATAAGCTCCTTCCCATGGTGCCCCTTGTCTCATCACGCTGCTGTGATGATCGTGTCTTTCAGACTGAAGGGGACTCGTGCGTCACCTCGGCTGGAGGCGGCCGGAATAATAACACTGCCTCTGAGTCATCAGCAGCAGCCCGGCTGGCCTCCTGGCCCATGGATGCGGCCCTGAAGGAGGCGTACGCCACCAGGAACGTCAGGAGGCGTCTCTTTACGGAGGGCCACAGGCCCAGGCCCAGGCCCAGGGTGAGGAGTGAGCCAAGTCGGAGGAGAATTCGGCCAAAACTCGGCCAGATCCATTCCTTAAAGGAGAATTCCAGTGTGATATTGACCTAAAGTGTGTTGAAACATGATACCGAGTGTGAACGTATGTCTCATAGCCCATCTCGGCTTGTTCCCTACACTCCAAAATCTGGCGCTAGTTAGCCGATGCTACCAACAGCTTTTTCAATGGTGGTGCTTCGGCATCAGGCTAGCCATGCAAATAAATCACTGTTTTACACCATTTACGAGGCTCAATGTATCTCCACACTTCATTGGTAGACTTCTGAGGGCCCTGACATTTAAAATGAGACATTGAGAACTTTGAAAAAGCACTGGTAGTTTACTTACAAGACGATTTATACAGACAGTATCTTCATGAAGTTTAGCGTTTGCAGCCATCTTGAATTTAGTTATTCCAAAAATAATTCAGTGGAAATGCATGGATTCCAGTTTCTTCCAGTAGCAGCAACTGGAATCCATGCATTTCCATGGAATTATTTTTGGAATCTGATCCCTTATCATACCTGTTCATTCGTACTCGTCGCTCGACTTATCGTGACTAAATTCAAGATGGCTGCAAACGCTAAACTTCGTGAAGATACTGTCTGTATAAATCGTCTTGTAAGTAAACTACCAGTGCTTTTTCAAAGTTCTCAATGTCTCGTTTTAAATGTCAGGGCCCTCGGAAGTCTACCAATGAAGTGTGGAGATACATTGAGCCTCGTAAATGGTGTAAAACAGTGATTTATTTGCATGGCTAGCCTGATGCCGAAGCACCACAATTGAAAAAGCTGTTGGTAGCATCGGCTAACTAGCGCCAGATTTTGGAGTGCAGGGGACAAGCCGAGATGGGCTATGAGACATACGTTCACACTCGGTATCATGTTTCAACACACTTTAGGTCAATATCACACCGGAATTCTCCTTTAACACCAATGATATAGAGACCACTGAACATTTGTCTGATGTCATCCTACGGTTGCTGAGTGACACTCAAATGAGTTGACGTTCATATTCAGAATCAAGAGACCACTGCAAATTTCAATATGACCGTCAATTCATTTAAATGTCACACAGCACCTGGCTGCAATACAGCAACAGCTTAGCTACAGAAAAAAAATCTGGCGCAGAGAATGAAGTAAGATACTCCGACATTCTATCCATACACCCATCTTTAAGTTGCCAGGGGTGACATGTGCCACCGCTCTGTTGCTGCCGGCTGCTGTCAGATATACAGACACAACAGTGCTGGCATGTGGGGCAACCACTTGAACAATGTTGCCCCGGGTAACCACATAACCAGTTTCTTGTGTTCTAATTGGATGATCATGACAATTTTCCTACCGATGGCTAAAGTTGTCCTGAAAATAAAAGGTTATCCTGTAACAGTGGGAATATTCCAGGAATACTCAGGAATATTGTCCAGCAGCATTGCGTATCATCAGCTTTAAGCAGCAGTAACAGAGAACAAAATTCATAGATAATCCTGAACAATTGTGCATGGTTTCTACTGCTATGAAACCAACTAAAGGCAACCCACTCATTTTCAGGACCTGAAGAAAATGGAGGACATCTTCCGGCCGTGTTTAGTAGACCAATGGTACTCGGACCGTCCACCTGAGGCTGCGAGTAGAGTGCCAGTCTGTCCACATGACTGTAAGATCGTGTACGGGCTGGTTGACGCCGCAGTAGATGCCCTCTATGGCTCGGAGAACAGAGACGTGGCAGAGCGCTGTGAGACCCCCAGTTATCTTATCAATGACGAAAGCCGCCTCAGGTACAGGCAGGTGAGTCTCGTCCAAATGGGAAAATCTTTTTTAGATATCTGTGGGCTTTTAGCCTTCAGTCAGATAGGACTTTGAAGAGTTACATGAAGCGTGTGGCAAAGAGAGAGGGTGGGATTGGGACATGACCAAGGGCACTTGGACCTGAATGTGACATGCACTCCGCAGCTACAGGGGCCAAGGGGGAAGTATGATTCTGCAATTAAGACACGTGACGCAAATGTTGTCAACCACCTCGGTCCACACGTACAGTCCATACTGCACCAAATGTCTGTAATCGTACACACTGTGAATTTATTTGCATTGACAAGTTTGCAATAGCAAAAAGAGAGTGAAGTCTCTGAACGTGATGTTGTCAACCACCTTGGTCCACACGTACAGCACCAAATGTCTCTGAACGGGATGCACTTGTGGTGACTTTTCATTTTGTGCTGTGCCCAGTGGTCACCACACCACACATCACTTTGTATCTAGAAAGGGCCATAAATTCTTAAGTTTGTATTTGTATTTAAAATATCATAAATTATTCCAGATTAGGTCCAAAACAGGCTAAAAATGTGAGTGTGATTTTCTGTCTGCACATATTGACAATCTTTGTCCATGAAAATGTGAGTAATATGAGACTGGACTGTCCCCTGCTGTAGGTGTTCTTCACGTTGACCTCAGATATATTTCAGGAAGTATTCTCAGATGTCATAGCAACAGAAGGACACTGCCAAAGAGCTGATTTCACGACTGTTTCATCGAGCAAACTCTCAGTACGGGACATAAAGGTAAAGGACTGCAATCACAATTAATGGGAAATGTGCGATTTTTGTGTAACTGGTCTGCTGCATGAATCAGTTATTATTCTTAAAGTAAGAAGCACTAATAAATGCTAATAAAGTAAGAAGCACTATTTGGCTAAATATATGCCCACAAAAGGACATTTAAATTTACAATAAGTCACTTGTTCATTGCATTAAACTAAGATCCTCTTATAGGTGACTTGCAAACACCTTGTCTGAGTAGTCATTTATACTGCTTGGCCCCCAGCATTGCTGCTCTGAGTAGTCATTTCTACTCCTCGGCCCCCAGCATTGCTGCTCTGAGTAGTCATTTCTACTGCTTGGCCCCCAGCATTGCTGCTCTGAGTAGTCATTTATACTGCTTGGCCCTCAGCATTGCTGCTCTGAGTAGTCATTTCTACTGCTTGGCCCCCAGCATTGCTGCTTTGAGTAGTCATTTATACTGCTTGGCCCCCAGCATTGCTGCTCTGAGTAGTCATCTCTACTGTATTGCTGCTTTGAGTAGTCATTTATACTGCTTGGCCCCCAGCATTGCTGCTCTGAGTAGTCATTTCTACTGCTTGGCCCCCAGCATTGCTGCTCTGAGTAGTCATTTATACTGCTTGGCCCCCAGCATTGCTGCTCTGAGTAGTCATCTCTACTGTATTGCTGCTTTGAGTAGTCATTTCTACTGCTTGGCCCCCAGCATTGCTGCTCTGAGTAGTCATTTATACTGCTTGGCCCCCAGCATTGCTGCTCTGAGTAGTCATTTCTACTGCTTGGCCCCCAGCATTGCTGCTCTGAGTAGTCATTTCTACTGCTTGGCCCCCAGCATTGCTGCTCTGAGTAGTCATTTATACTGCTCAATTATATTTTAGCATTTCCATTCCACTCTCCTTTATTGTTGCACTATGACAGCGAGAGCAAATATAAATATAATAAACTATAAGGAATATAGTTACAGTAAAGCGTTTAGTTATAGTGAAGCGGTTTATTTGACCTAATCCTGTGTTTGTATTTATCAAAGGTTGTGATAAAAAGGGAAATCCAGAAAATTCTAAACTTGGAGAAGAGCGAGAAACAAATGCAAGAGATGTTTCAGACTCTGTGCAAGTTCTGGCACACCAAGAGGGACAACGTGGACTACATCCTGGTACACACACACACACACACACACACACACCAAGAGGGACAACGTGGACTACATCCTGGTACACACACACACACACACACACACACACACACACACACCAAGAGGGACAACGTGGACTACATCCTGGTATACACACACACACACACACACACACACACACACACACACACACCAAGAGGGACAACGTGGACTACATCCTGGTACACACACACACACACACACACACACACACACACACACACCAAGAGGGACAACGTGGACTACATACGGGTACACACACACACACACACACACACACACACACACACACCAAGAGGGACAACGTGGACTACATACTGGTACACACACACACACACACACACACACACACACACACACAACAAGAGGGACAACGTGGACTACATACTGGTACACACACACACACACACACACACACACACACACACACCAAGAGGGACAACGTGGACTACATACTGGTACACACACACACACACACACACACACACACACACACACCAAGAGGGACAACGTGGACTACATACTGGTACACACACACACACACACACACACACACACACACACCAAGA
>NW_027468848.1:2175011-2187511 GCF_046254945.1 Alosa pseudoharengus
TGCATGTCATGATGAGAGTGTGTGTGTGTGTGTGTGTGTGTGCTGCAGAAAGTGCATGTCATGAGAAGAGTGTGTGTGTGCTGCAGTGCATGTCATGAGAAGAGTGTGTGTGTGCTGCAGTGCATGTCATGATGAGAGTGTGTGTGTGTGTGTGTGCTGCAGAAAGTGCATGTCATGAGAAGAGTGTGTGTGTGCTGCAGTGCATGTCATGAGAAGAGTGTGTGTGTGCTTCAGTGCATGTCATGATGAGAGTGTGTGTGTGTGTGTGTGTGTGTGCTGCAGTGCATGTCATGATGAGAGTGTGTGTGTGTGTGTGCTGCAGTGCATGTCATGATGAGAGTGTGTGTGTGTGTGTGTGTGTGCTGCAGTGCATGTCATGATGAGAATGTGTGTGTGTGTGTGTGTGTGTGTGCTGCAGTGCATGTCATGATGAGAGAGTGTGTGTGTGTGTGTGTGCTGCAGTGCATGTCATGATGAGAGTGTGTGTGTGTGTGCTGCAGTGCATGTCATGATGAGAGTGTGTGTGTGTGTGTGCTGCAGTGCATGTCATGAGGCCACTCTCAGCACCCAGCGCCAGATCGCAGGACAGAAATCTCCTTCACAAAGGAGTGCCGAAAAGGTGGCTAGAAAAAAAACATGGAAACACATCTGTCATAAACAATGGAATCACATCTGTCATAAAACATGGAATCACATCTGTCATAAACAATGGAATCATGTCAATTTGCAAAGGCCAGATCACCAGCATCCTATAAAAAATTAATCATGCCTATATATTCTGATTTACTGCTCTTAGAGGGGCTTTTATCAGTGGATTTGGCTGTTTTGAGCTTGTCCCCAACCCAGACTTGTAACCTTTAACTGTTAAAATACACTAAAGACAAATTAAACCTAGATGATTTTGTACTATGTTTGTTGCAAGAAAGAGTTAAATAAACACATACCATTTCAATTTCTAATGCAAATAATATATTTATACTATTTTTTAGGGAAAACATCAGTGTCCCCAGGTTTTCCGTCATTTCCACCACACAAACTATTTCCAGTAATATATACTTTTTTACCTAAAAATGTTTATTTGTTTACCAGGGCAAAACATAGTGTTACTAAAGAGGAAGGTTGATGGCAAATATCAGAGACATATGGTGATCAGAAACTGAAGAAAAATCATTGTAACCATCACTTGAGAATAGAGTATTTTTATTCGACGTCATTTCCACCACAGCTGTAACTTTGTCAAAATATGCAAAAGAAGTGAAAAAAAAAAGCATAGTTGTGTGTATTTTGGATACATTGTGCCCTATCTCCAAAAGTATCTGGGTATGGCAATGGAATGTGATTATATATGGCTGAAAACTGTGAGAATGTCATTTCCATCACAGTCATTTCCACCACAAATTGAGGTCATTTCCACAACAAAGTCAGCAAGACAGTGATGCAATGTCATTTCCACCACAGTCCCCACAGTCATTTCCACCACGAAATGACCATCACAACATATGTTTTAAGGGAATAAAACATAATTCCAGGTGACATAGACTTATACTATTTTCAGAAACTATAATCCATACTTCATTATTAATAGAAAAACATGTGAGTGACTTTAATAATTTATGTCTACTTTAAATAAAGAGTACTTTTGATTATGAAAAACATAATTCATTGTACCGAGCAACTTCAAGCAATATACATTTAGTTCACAAAGTCTTAGGATTTGTTATGTGGTATGATTAGGTAGTCATAGACATGGTAACTGATATATAATGTAACATAATGAATTATATTGTATAATCTGCAAATAAAGGACATAATTTGAGGTGTGGTGGAAATGAAATTATTTCCTTACGATTTAGAAAACTGATAAAAAAATAACAATATTCCACGTCATGCAATTGTGCCCAGTATCATACTTTGTTTCAAGACATATTAATGAGTGTATCAATGATTTTGAATTTGTGTTTGGAGATAATTATTTTTCTAAAAATTGAAAAAGGCCAAAAGTGCCCGGAGTTGAAGAAACCCAGTAAGAGAAAAGACAAGGTCTATACAAATTCACAGTCTGAATTATCCGGACATATTTATCTAGGCATGTTCGGTCTAACTTATCCTAACTTACATCTTACAATTTCTTGTTCTAATTGAGACAAATGACTGGCATGTTAAACTTTATATACACTTTTTGTAGCCTAGTTAGGCTACTTTTACCTAGCCTACATAGTGGGCGGTCCGTGTAACGATTTGCAGTGCTTTGTGCTATTTGCTCCATCCATCTGATCCAAATAAAAAATGTGTTCAATAATCCAATTTTCAATTTTTTTTAACTGGTCAGCAAATAGATAATTGCTGCTATTTTCTAAATGTGTCATTAGTCACGCAAGATAAAGAAAACAGAAACTGGATTGGAAACAAAAGTAAAATTCAGTTAATATTGGATTTTTGCCGGGTTTTTTTTTAATGTTTGGGGGGGGGGGGGGCTGATACATATTGGCGCGCGGTGTTGTAATCACATTTTATCAGCGGATGTAGAGATAGAGGGCTATCAAACACAGTTCAGCTTGCATCAAGGTGCCAAGCGATTGATAATGTCAGCTCGAGATCAGAACCTCAGATGCAGAGGGAGACATTGCTGTGTCCTGACACTTATGAGTAGGCCTACGTGTTCTAGCCTATGTTCTGGGAGGCTTTGAAGACCTACATGAGCATTACCAATGGACTTGAGCCCTAGCCTACAGGCCAATGTAGGCTATTTGCTGTTGAAATTAATAAATGGATAAACTGATAAATTAGGCTCACTGTTGTGTCTTCGTTTAGCCTAATGAAACCTAGTCTATAGTGTAAAGCGTTAAATAAGCAAAAATGCCATGTCAAACAGTGCTTGGGGTATAGCCTGCCCGGTATAGCCAAGACTGACGTCGATGGCAAAGCATTCTGCTTTGGGGAATTATTTGGTATGGCATGGCCATGGTATTCAAATATAGGCTAGGGCCTACTGTAGATATGTTCAACATAGGCTGAAAGTTATGTTTAACGTGCCTTGTTTTAGTTATTAATCTCTAAAGTAATGTCAAAATCACAAACAACTTCAGGCAGCGCTCTCTTCCACCATCTAGCCTGGCCCAGCAAGATGGTGTTCTCCCCCCGGTGCTCGTGGTTCAGTCCAACCACAAGCGCAAAAAAGGGAAATTGGAAAATTGACGCATCATTTCAATTTTTAACTTCTGAACAGAAAACCGTAACTCTGCTCAATTGAAAATCAAAATAAGCAACAATAACCCATTTACTGTGCCGTCCTAAAGAATGGATAACGGATTTTTAAGCCTATTTTTTATATTTTTTCATGTGAATTCTGCAAATAGAACATAGCACTGCAAAGCGTTACACGGACCGTGGGCCAATGGTATAGCCTATTGCTTCAAATTGATATAATAAATCCAAATTCCAAGTAGCTAACATTTTTCTACATGTTAAACAAAGAAATTTGTACATTAGGAAAATAGGTGAAATACCACAACGTTTGGTAAATAATGCCTACATTGTTTCCCCAAGAAGCCATTAGATTAGCCTACTTTCCCTCAAAAAATGTTCACCCTCCCTGCGCATACAGCTGTCTGCGCAACGACTCCGCAGCCATGACGCGGATGAATGTTTTCCGGCAGTCATCTACAACACGTATTTGTGTTTCAGCACGTCCATCTGGCTGACTGTAATGTTGCATTCAGAAGCCTATGGGCTTAATGGCAGTAGTATATTTTGACGGCCGTGCTTCACATCAAATGGCAGCCGTTGTCTGGGTGCAGATAACTGTAAGCTTTTTCGTCTTTTTACTATCAGCACCGAGTCAAGCCGCTCGGCTCTACACCGAAGATGATCCAGTGACTATACTGACCACCGACACACTGAAGCAGAATGTTCACAACTCTTCAACAGCTTGGCTGGTCCAGTTTTATTCATCGTGGTGTGGTCATTGCATCCAGTACTCGCCGACCTGGAAAGCCCTGGCGGGAGATGTCAAAGGTACGCTCGTTTCTTCAGTACCATATGGTGTCAGTCGGTGTTCTAGAATTCCTCTTTCAATGTGGAAGACTTTGATAGCAATGCGTGGCCAAAGCAGAAACCATTCGTTAACACAATCTGACACTAACGTTTATGCTAGCTGCTAACTGAGTTAAGTGTTAAAGCTTAATACAGAAATTCACTTTGTGTATGATCCATGTGTTACCATGTAATCGTTAGCCAAATATCCTTGTTCCTCAATATCATCTTACTACGTTAGCTCCTCGGACCTCGCCATACCATAGCGTGGAAAGCAAGTTAGCTTGCTAAGTGTCCACACCATAGATGTTAGTGCTTTAAATGTGAAAATAAATATGTGAATAGTGAGCTGGGTAAGTAGTTTCAACAAAGAGGGGTGTGGGATTTAAACTAAGCCCACTCAACTGCAACAAGTTTAAGTTTAGCTGCCACATCTCGCAGGGGCCGGGCAGTGACACTCCTTGCTATGAAAGGTACAGGTGATTTGTGCTCGGGCAAAGTTGTCACACAGCTGGCGCATAATATATCTGTCGATGTGTTTGTGAAGTTGTGCTGTTGCTGAGCCTCTCACACTTAATCGTAGCCGAGAAGCCACCGCCTGGTCTTTCAGAGCTGAACACACAAACGCCCCCGTTAAGCCCTGACGCAGCTGTTTGTCCGTGGACTTGCATACCCCCAGGCGCCGTGGCTGGCTTGTTAATAGTGGTGGGTTGTAACAAAGACCTGTGGCCTCTTTTCCCATTGTAGGCTAACTTTTATAGGCTACCTTATACACACACTAACTTTTACGTGGATCAAGCGGTAGTGCCTTGAAAACTACCCTTAACGCAACAGTTAACTTCGGTTGGATGAGCTAATTTGCTTACCAGATGATATCAGCAACAATCTTATGTGTTGGCCATAGTGAGCTGTTGGCCCGTGGTGGTTCAAAACAAGTGCCACACGGCAATGGCATGTCCTGAGGTTGGCTAGCATTGGACTGTGGGCCAGGTTTGGCCCCTGGGACAGGACAGGACAGGACAGGACAGGACAGGGCTAGACTCACTCAGTGCCAGAGCCAGAGGTCTCTTACAGTGAGCTGTTGTGCGCTTGCCGTACGTGGGATGAAGAGGTCTAGAACAGGTGTGAAATGGTGTGACTACTGACAAGTATTTCCGGTCAGTTCTGCTCTATTCACATATGCATGGTGCCCGTTGGTCCTGTGGTGCGGTCAGTTCTGCTCTATTAAAAACAAAGTTGAATGTCCGCACGGACCGTGCGGACATTCAACTTTGTTTTTGATTATTTGACCCTTTTGTCCTGCACCTGCGTTTTGGATGTGCGCACCTCTACCTGAGCTACAGTTCTGCTCTATTCACATATGCATGGTGCCCAGTGGTCCACATGGTGCATATGTGAATAGAGCCCTGTGGAGCAGGATGGCCTGAGAGTGTGGGTGGGCAGTGGGCAGTGTGGGTGGGTAGCAGCGTGAGTGGGCAGTGTAAGCAGCCAGACAGACACACACACACACACACACACACAGCCTCATGTGATCTCCACGCCGCTTCCAGCGCCATGTGGAAACTAAGAGCCTGGCAATAGCACAGAAGACCAGTGCTCGCTCAGGATACTTCTGATAACTTATCAAGTGTGTGTGTGTGTGTGTGTGTGTGTGTTGTGATGATGAGTGTGTCCTTGAGTATGTGTTCTGAGATGAGTGAGTGTGTGTATTCATGTCATGTAGGGGAGGCTTGTGTGTGTATCTGTATGAATGCTGAATGTGTTGGTATGTGAGAGATCAGTGTATTGGTGTGTGTTTTAGATTCATGTTTGTGTGTAAAAATGTCAAGCCTGCGTGTGTGTGTCTGTGTGTGTGTGTGTCTGTGTGTGTGTGTGCGTGCGTGCGCATCACTGAACGTTCTCCCTCTACCTTTGTTGGCACAAGCTGTCGTCCGCCTACCAGCTGTTCCACACACAATGGGGGTCACGGTGCACCCCCCCCCCCCACACACACACACAATGGGGGTCACGGTGCTCATTGTCCTGCTGCGACCCAGTCGTGCACCCCCCCCCCCCAACTCTCACCCCGAAACACACTCTCAGTCACACACTCTTAGGAGTGGAGCAGCTGGAGGATAGCAGAACATGCGGAGGTGGGCGTGGACACACACACACACACACTCACACACACACACACACTCGCACACACAGGTTCACCAACCTATCCATAGTTTAATACGAGACCCCCCCCCCCCCCCAAACACACTCTTTCTCTCACACACACACACCCTCCCATCACTTCATACTTTAATGCAAGGCACACACACACACACACACACACACACATTCATAGCTAAATACAAGAACCCCCCCCACACACACACACACACAGACACACAAACACACCCCAAAGAAGTGCTCACACATGCTCACACAGATGCCACCACAACTACAGTTTAGGATTCTCTGGAGACCCATACACACTAGGGGTGTAACGGTACACAGAAGTCACGGTTCGGTTCATACCTCAGTTCGGACATCACGGTTCGGTACGAGTTCGGTACAATGGAGGGAAAAGCAAAACAAAAATGCAGAAAGCATTTTTTTTTTGTACATGTCTCAGGCTGTACCACCTAGTGTCATACAGTCTCTTCCCTGAGCTATCTGCAACAGCCTGAAGTGTGTAAGATGTAGGCTAAACAGTACAATAATTACCCAGACTCCATCTGTAACTTGTAAACAAAATAAGACAATCAGCTATAAAACTGAAAATAGGCCTACAGCATCTCTTATTTCTGAAAGTGCAAATTACATAGAAAAATTATTTTTAAAAATCCACTTAAGCAAGACCTTCAACATCTGTGTTTAGTTGTATATGGAAGGGTCTACAATTTGCCTCAATATTTTTTTTTATTGTGTGTAAAGTAATAATCTAGCCAACTAACTGTGAAAATATCACACTATTTTGCCTTTTTTTAAAAAAACGAAATTGCTCCTTTCATTTCATAAACAGACTACAACTAGAAGTCACGTGACTTTGCCCTTTGACGTTAACTCACCGTAGCATGGTTTGTTTATTAGCCTGGTTATAGCGTTGTCACTTTATTTTGCTGTCTATGCACTTAACACTACCAGCTCCTCATGTGAGAAGTTACAAGTTACCCCAACATAAAGGTAATTACCACGCGATTTACATAGCTTTCTGTCATTACGAAATCATTTAATTTAAGCCATAGGTTTTGGCCCTATTTGTATGTGTATCCAAAGGCTGCTGAAGCGCAGGGAAAGTGTTTTCCCCTCGTTTCAGTGATTGGTAGCCTACATCATCTGGGTGATGGCTTCGAATATGTGTAGCATTTTTTCCACTCACATACCCAACAACTGCTGAACAACGCCGACACACAGTTTCATCTTATCCACCACTCTTTCGCCTGTACTAACGTTACTGTAACTGAAGTTCTCAAACTTGCGATCTTAAAGAGACCAGCGGATCCTCTAACTCTTGTGGGTCTGACCTTAGTGCTGCTAATGACTGACGGACTCGACCGACGACCTGACAAAAAAAACATAGGCGCCAATCAGAGCTTCAGAGCTAAGGCGAGGCTACAGATTAGCGTTAGGTGTCGCTAAAGAACTCCCGTAACTCTCGCTACTTAACAGTAATTGCGCATGACATTAATTAATCCGCACACGAGTTTTATGTATTTTTATACCGTGTATTCTCCGTGTAAATTCATGCACCGAACCGTGACGCCCGTACCGTTTCGGTTCAATACGAATACATGAACCGTTACACCCCTAATACACACACACACACACACACACACACACACACACACAGTTTACGATAGGACACCCCTCCCTATCTATAAGAGCATTGTCCTCTGTTGAAGAAGCTGTCTGTTCCCTGGCTGCCTTGTTTACATGTTGTGTTTACATGTTGTGTTTATGTGTTTACAAGTTGTGTTTACGTGTTGTGTTTACATGTTGTGTTTACGTGTTTACATGTTGTGTTTATATGTTGTGTTTATATGTTGTGTTTACGTGTTGTGATTACATGTTGTGATTACATGTTGTGTTTACGTGTTGTGTTTACATGTTGTGATGTTGTGTCCTGTTGCTGTGTTGTGTTGAAGTAAGTTCAGCACCTCTAAGAGAACTGATGTGATGAGCAGTGACCGGACAGGACGGGCCTCCTGCCGAGTAGCTTTATCCGTCTCTCACACCCAGCCATCAGAGAGGTGCGGCCTGGGCTCTCACACCCAGCCATCAGAGAGGTGCGGCCTGGGCTGCGCACGACGCCTGGCATCTCATCGTCTGGTTGCCAGGCAACACTGAAACTGAGGATGATACACTGGCACAGCCACTCGACCCTTGCCCCACCCCAACACAGTGCAGTGGTGACCGCCAGACACACACACACACACACACACACTTCCCATCAGGCAGAAGCACAGATGCCCGTTCTGCAGAACTGACCAGCAGGCGTAAGCACCCATACCCCCCCACCCCATCCCAGTCAGTCAGTCCGACAATCAGTCAGCCTGACCGTCCGGCAGAGGGCCATCAGACAGAGTCTCTCTGGGACTAATGCACTTCAGGCTCTGCCTCCCCTCCACCAGCTCCATGGCTTCATCACAAAGAGCATAGACTTCAAGATGCTTTAAAAGCCCTGTGGCCATGCAGCCACAGCCGCCGCCTAACCCACTTTACTGAGCTGCTCAGCATTAGATTGTCCCGAGGTCTCTGCCAGTAATCAGACACTAATGCGCCTGCTAATGCATTTGGGCTAGCCCATTCTACGCGCCTGCTAATGCATTTGGGCTAGCCCATTCTCCGCGCCTGCTAATGCATTTGGGCTAGCCCGGTCTCCGCGCTCAGACCATTCTCCGCGCCAGGGAGCCTGTCTAAAGCTCCAACCTACTCCCATGATGGCCTCTGCAGAGCCTGGGGGTCCTATGGGCAGGCCTGCACACTGCTGGGGGTCACTATGGGCAGGCCTTCACACTGCTGGGGGTCACTATGGGCAGGCCTTCACACTGCTGGGGGTCACTATGGGCAGGCCTGCACACTGCTGGGGGTCCTATGGGCAGGCCTGCACACTGCTGCAAAGGTCTAGGCACACTGCTGCAAATGTGTAGGTCTACAATAGGACTGCGTAGGTCTAGGACTGTAGGTCTACAATAGAACTGCGTAGATCTACAATAGGACTGTAGGTCTACAATAGGACAGGTCTAGGACTGTGTAGGTCTACAATAGGACTGCGTAGGTCTACAATAGGACTGTGTAGGTCTACAATAGGACTGCGTAGGTGTAGGACTGTGTAGGTCTACAATAGGACTGTGTAGGTCTACAATAGGACTGCGTAGGTCTACAAGTAGGTCTACTGTGTACTGTGTACTCAGTACACAGTACTCGGTGTACTGTGGCCTCAGTGTGTTGGTGTTCCTCTGAAGATGTCTGAAGCGAGTGAGGAAGGAGCTGAAGGATATTCTAAAGCCAGAGGGGGTGTTCAGGGTCGGCAAGCGTTGGCAAAATGTTGCAGCAACTCTCTTTTTGCTTTCCAACGTCTGGACTTTGGCCTTGATCTGGACCCTGTGTGAACAGGACAACTGTGGCAACGCATGCGTATGTACTGTATGCATATATATATATATATATATATATATATATATCCATCCATTCTCCTCTAGCAAATCAATGTCTTAGCTGGCATAGAAGTGTGTATGCAAATATGCAAATTTCAAGAATTTCCGGGATTTCCTAATCGAATGGTCAACATTTCCATGAAGAAATTGGCTAAACGTGGCCTTTATTATGCTGGACCTGGTGTTTGGTGTGTGAGGGTAGAAGCAGCCTCTTGGCTGGATCAGACACAGAGCAGGCTGTTATCTCTCAGGGTCAATATCAGTGATATGGGAAGGTGGGGTTCAAATAAGGATGATGTCTCATAGCAACAACACACACACAACACATTTCCACATGCGTTTTTCACAAACAAAATGTCTCACTGTAAACGTCTAAATGATCTAAACTAAACACGCTGTGTTTCCTTCTGTTTCCTGTAGACTGCCTACAGGCTCATCCACATCGGTCAATGTTTCTGTTAATGTTGTCTAAATCACGCTACGTTTCCTTCTGTCTCCTGTAGACTGGGAACAGGCCATCCGCATCGGAGTACTGGACTGCGCTCATGAGAAGAACTTTGACATCTGCAAGGAGTTTGAGATCCACTTTTACCCCACCTTTAGGGTAAGTCAGAGTGTAGGCTGCCGTTTTGCCCCATCTTTAGGGTATGTTAAGTGTGTATACTCTAGGGTGCTGTTTTACCCCACCTTTAGGGTAGTTAACCCACCTAAGGGGTAGTGGGTGTTGTTGACTAGGTGTAGCTGTATTGGGTGTTGTTGACTAGCTATAGTAGTTGTAGCTGTATTGGGTGTTGTTGACTAGCTGTAGTAGTTGTAGCTGTATTGGGTGTTGTTGACTAGCTGTAGTAGTTGTAGCTGTAGTGGGTGTTGTTGACTAGCTGTAGTAGTTGTAGCTGTATTGGGTGTTGTTGACTAGCTGTAGTAGTTGTAGCTGTATTGGGTGTTGTTGACTAGCTGTAGTAGTTGTAGCTGTATTGGGTGTTGTTGACTAGCTGTAGTAGTTGTAGCTGTATTGGGTGTTGTTGACTAGCTGTAGTAGTTGTAGCTGTATTGGGTGTTGTTGACTAGCTGTAGTAGTTGTAGCTGTATTGGGTGTTGTTGACTAGCTGTAGTAGTTGTAGCTGTATTGGGTGTTGTTGACTAGCTGTAGTAGTTGTAGCTGTATTGGGTGTTGTTGACTAGCTGTAGTAGTTGTAGCTGTATTGGGTGTTGTTGACTAGCTGTAGTAGTTGTAGCTGTATTGGGTGTTGTTGACTAGCTGTAGTGGGACTCTGTTTGCTCATGTTCTCTTTTTCTCATCAGTATTTCAAAGCACATGGCAGCAACACTGATGTCGGCAAAACATACAGGGGTAAGAGTCTCTCACACCTGTGATTCAAGAGTTGTGTGCACAGGTGTACTGGTGGTGTGTGTGTGTGTGTGTGTGTGTGATTATGACCATGTCTCTTGTGTTGGGGTGTAGGTCCCGACCGTGAGCTTCAGACCGTTAGACAGCTGATGGTGAACTTCCTGCAGAACCACACAAAGCAGGACTGGCCCTCTCACTGCCCTCCTCTAGAACCCTACAGGTGAGTTCAAGTTCTAGAATGGCATGAACATGACTGTTCCAAAATGAGTCACTTTCTAGTTCCATTTCCTAAGCAAATAAAATCCACATAAAACTGCAAGTCAGTTACAGAGACTCCGTGTGTGTGTGTGTGTGTGTGACTCAGTTCGGAGGACATTCTGGCATTACTGGGACACAAGTCGGAGCAGTACACAGCTGTCATTGTTGAGGATGCCGATTCCTACGTGGGGCGGGAGGTAAGAGGCACCTCACCTCCAACATGCAGTAGAAATAACAGCAGCAGATATGACCCATAATGCACCTCACCTCCAACATGCCTACTTATCCAGCTGCTATATGAGCAGCAGATATGACCCATAATGCACCTCACCTCCAACATGCCTACTTATCCAGCTGCTACATGTATATGAACAGCAGATATGACCCATAATGCACCTCACCTCCAACATGCAGTAGAAATAACAGCAGCAGATATGACCCATAATGCACCTCACCTCCAACATGCCTACTTATCCAGCTGCTATATGAACAGCAGATATGACCCATAACAGCAGCCGATATGACCCATGATGCACCTCACCTCCAACATGCAGTAGAAATAACAGCAGCCGATATGACCCATGATGCACCTCACCTCCAACATGCAGTAGAAATAACAGCAGCCGATATGACCCATGATGGGTTTTTTTATTCCTTTTCTCTTTCTTACAGTGTAAAGCATTTTGGTCAACCACAGGTTATTTTCAACTATGTCATATGAATGAAATTACTTGACTTCTTCAGGACAAATGCTATTGGTCAGTCAGATATGGGGGTTGAAGTATTGGTGTTGGTGTTGGTCAGAGAAATCTGTGCTTGAGGGAGCTTTTCTAGGGAAGCACTGGAATCATGCAATGAGAAAGTGTGTGTGTGTGTGTTGGAGGAGATTTAGTGTCAATGTTCAGTGACACAGCAAAAGTGTATTGTGTTGGGAATTTTGTTGTAGCAGTTTAAATTTACTTGCCAAAATACATTAATATATTTCCATGCAGAATTGGTGTATATCTGTTATTAGCTTTACTGCTTGCTTGAGTAATAAATGGGCATTGAGTTTTTATTCAACTCTGTTTATTCGATGCCCATTTATTCATCTAGTAAAAGATTCTTGACCACTACGCAGGGCCAGGTTAAGGTCATCTGGGGCCCGGGGCAGAGGCCTCCCCGAGGGCCCCCCCCCCCCCCATTTTTTTTTTCAATATATATTACTATTATTATTATTATCAATATACATAAGA
>NW_027468848.1:2195011-2215011 GCF_046254945.1 Alosa pseudoharengus
AGCATGAGACAAAAAAAGGAGTCGTTACTGAGTAGCCTGTTAGCATGAGACACAAAGGAGTCGTTATAGAGTAGCCTGTTAGCATGAGACACAAAGGAGTCGTTACTGAGTAGCCTGTTAGCATGAGAAACAAAGGAGTCGTTATAGAGTAGCCTGTTAGCATGAGACACAAAGGAGTCGTTACTGAGTAGCCTGTTAGCATGAGACACAAAGGAGTCGTTACTGAGTCTGTTAGCATGAGACACAAAGGAGTCGTTACTGAGTAGCCTGTTAGCATGAGACACAAAGGAGTCGTTACTGAGTAGCCTGTTAGCATGAGACACGAAGGAGTCGTTACAGAGTAGCCTGTTAGCATGAGACACGAAGGAGTCGTTACTGAGTAGCCTGTTAGCATGAGACACAAAGGAGTCGTTACTGAGTAGCCTGTTAGCATGAGACACAAAGGAGTCGTTACTGAGTAGCCTGTTAGCATGAGACACAAAGGAGTCGTTACTGAGTAGCCTGTTAGCATGAGACACAAAGGAGTCGTTACTAAGTCTGTTAGCATGAGACACAAAGGAGTCGTTACAGAGTAGCCTGTTAGCATGAGACACAAAGGAGTCGTTACTGAGTAGCCTGTTAGCATGAGACACAAAGGAGTCGTTACTGAGTAGCCTGTTAGCATGAGACACAAAGGAGTCGTTATAGAGTAGCCTGTTAGCATGAGACACAAAGGAGTCGTTACTGAGTAGCCTGTTAGCATGAGACACAAAGGAGTCGTTACTGAGTAGCCTGTTAGCATGAGACACAAAGGAGTCGTTACTGAGTAGCCTGTTAGCATGAGACACAAAGGAGTCGTTACTGAGCCTGTTAGCATGAGACACAAAGGAGTCGTTACTGAGTAGCCTGTTAGCATGAGACACAAAGGAGTCGTTACTGAGTAGCCTGTTACCATGAGACACAAAGGAGTCGTTACTGAGTCTGTTAGCATGAGACACAAAAAGGAGTCGTTACTGAGTAGCCTGTTAGCATGAGACACAAAGGAGTCGTTATAGAGTAGCCTGTTAGCATGAGACACAAAGGAGTCGTTACTGAGTAGCCTGTTAGCATGAGAAACAAAGGAGTCGTTATAGAGTAGCCTGTTAGCATGAGACACAAAGGAGTCGTTACTGAGTAGCCTGTTAGCATGAGACACAAAGGAGTCGTTACTGAGTCTGTTAGCATGAGACACAAAGGAGTCGTTACTGAGTAGCCTGTTAGCATGAGACACAAAGGAGTCGTTACTGAGTAGCCTGTTAGCATGAGACACAAAGGAGTCGTTACAGAGTAGCCTGTTAGCATGAGACACGAAGGAGTCGTTACTGAGTAGCCTGTTAGCATGAGACACAAAGGAGTCGTTACTGAGTAGCCTGTTAGCATGAGACACAAAGGAGTCGTTACTGAGTAGCCTGTTAGCATGAGACACAAAGGAGTCGTTACTGAGTAGCCTGTTAGCATGAGACACAAAGGAGTCGTTACTAAGTCTGTTAGCATGAGACACAAAGGAGTCGTTACAGAGTAGCCTGTTAGCATGAGACACAAAGGAGTCGTTACAGAGTAGCCTGTTAGCATGAGACACAAAGGAGTCGTTACTGAGTAGCCTGTTAGCATGAGACACAAAGGAGTCGTTACTGAGTAGCCTGTTAGCATGAGACACAAAGGAGTCGTTACTGAGTAGCCTGTTAGCATGAGACACAAAGGAGTCGTTATAGAGTAGCCTGTTAGCATGAGACACAAAGGAGTCGTTACTGAGTAGCCTGTTAGCATGAGACACAAAGGAGTCGTTACTGAGTAGCCTGTTAGCATGAGACACAAAGGAGTCGTTACTGAGTAGCCTGTTAGCATGAGACACAAAGGAGTCGTTACTGAGCCTGTTAGCATGAGACACAAAGGAGTCGTTACTGAGTAGCCTGTTAGCATGAGACACAAAGGAGTCGTTACTGAGTAGCCTGTTAGCATGAGACACAAAGGAGTCGTTACTGAGTCTGTTAGCATGAGACACAAAGGAGTCGTTACAGAGTAGCCTGTTAGCATGAGACACAAAGGAGTCGTTACTGAGCCTGTTAGCGTGAGACACAAAGGAGTCGTTACTGAGTAGCCTGTTAGCATGAGACACAAAGGAGTCGTTACTGAGTCTGTTAGCGTGAGACACAAAGGAGTCGTTACTGAGTAGTCTGTTAGCATGAGACACAAAGGAGTCGTTACTGAGCCTGTTAGCATGAGACACAAAGGAGTCGTTACTGAGTAGCCTGTTAGCATGAGACACAAAGGAGTCGTTACTGAGTCTATTAGCATGAGACACAAAGGAGTCGTTACTGAGTAGTCTGTTAGCATGAGACACAAAGGAGTCGTTACTGAGTAGCCTGTTAGCATGAGACACAAAGGAGTCGTTACAGAGTAGCCTGTTAGCATGAGACACAAAGGACTGAGTAGAATGTGTCCTACAGCGCTGTCCACCACTTGGTCAACTCAACAACATTATGAGGGCGGCCAGGGCACATGACCTAGTGCAGATGATGTGGGAATAGGCAGGACTCATGCCAAGCCAAAGCATTACAGTGTGTCGAATTTAAAGAAAGAGGACTAGAAAGAGCCCCACACACTATTTAATTTGCCATGTTCAGTTCAATTAGATGTAAAACTCTGTTTTTGATATAGGTCTAAGACACACACACACACACACAAACACACACACACACACACACACACACACACACACACACTATATTCAACCACATGCTACTGTATGCTAGCCCAGCTCCTTAACCACTACAGTACCACATGCTACTGTATGCTAGCCCAGCTCCTTAACCTCTACACTACCTGTACTGTATGTATCGCCACATTCATAGCCTAGGCCAGTGTTTTTCAACCTTTTTTGTGCCACGGCACACTTTTGACACTTAAAATGTCCCACGGCACACTAACATCCTGTGTGAAGAAAAAATAAACATACCATAGCCTAAAACTTCAAATAATACACAGATATGGCCTTATTGTGGCTTCTCTGCAAGACCTGCTCAATAAAACAAGCACCCTCTGTTTCATTTGTAGGTGACTATATCTAATTTAATTGTTGTTATGAACTGGATATGTGATGATTCTGTGAATACTGTATATGGGGCCCCCGTTGTACAATGCCTGCATACCACAAATAGTGCAATCATACAATCAATGAGAGCATGTGGTTATAAATTCTTTGATGCAACAGTTGCTTTTCTGGACCAGTGAGTGACATTTGGGTAATTTTCTGCGGCACACCTGATGATCTCTCACGGCACACTAGTGTGCCCCGGCACAGTGGTTGAAAAACACTGGCCTAGGCTACTGTCAATCTATCCAAACTTCGCAGAAATGTGCTCCGATGCTTTCGTTCTTATCCAGAGAATACGGTTATTTTGCTCCTGTGCGACGATTTCACCCGCTCTGGTTGTATGCTCATTACGTCACTTTAGCATTGATTTCGGAAAAAAGTTTATTACTCAGCCGTTAAGTCAATTACGAGGTTATGACGCCAATTACACAATGTTGTTTTACTCCGAAAATAGAAAAAGTTCATATAAAGGCTTAAAACGCTTCAGCTGTAACGTTATTTGATGTCAAAGTGGCGCCAACATTCAATGGACTTCAATGGGATGGCTAGGTGAACTGGTCTACTATTTAGCCTCAGATCAGCCATAGTGTCTACGCTCTCCGAACGTTCGCCTGCCCCCTTGAATCCTACCCGCACTCACTCTCTTGGACATGATTGCTGCGCGCGGCCGGTAGTTGTTAGTCGGTGCTGAACACCATGGGGTTGTTAAAGTGAACCAGACTAAACGCCATGGGGTTGGCAAAGTGAACCAGACTAAACGCCATGGGGTTGTTAAAACATAAAGAACCAAAGTGAACCAGACTAAACACCATGGGGTTGTTAAAGTGAACCAAACTAGACACCATGGGGTTGTTAAGGTGAACCAGACTAGACACCATGGGGTTGGCAAAGTGAACCAAACTAGACACCATGGGGTTGTTAAGGTGAACCAGACTAGACACCATGGGGTTGGCAAAGTGAACCAGACTAAACACCATGGGGTTGTTAAAGTGAACCAGACTAAACACCATGGGGTTGTTAAAACATAAAGAACCAAAGTGAACCAGACTAAACACCATGGGGTTGTTAAAGTGAACCAAACTAGACACCATGGGGTTGTTAAGGTGAACCAGACTAGACACCATGGGGTTGGCAAAGTGAACCAGACTAGACACCATGGGGTTGTTAAAGTGAACCAGACTAAACACCATGGGGTTGTTAAAGTGAACCAGACTAGACACCATGGGGTTGTTAAGGTGAACCAGACTAGACACCATGGGGTTGTTAAGGTGAACCAGACTAAACACCATGGGGTTGTTAAGGTGAACCAGACTAAACACCATGGGGTTGTTAAGGTGAACCAGACTAGACACCATGGGGTTGTTAAAGTGAACCAGACTAGACACCATGGGGTTGTTAAAGTGAACCAGACTAAACACCATGGGGTTGTTAAAACATAAAGAACCAAAGTGAACCAGACTAAACGCCATGGGGTTGTTAAAACATAAAGAACCAAAGTGAACCAGACTAGACACCATGGGGTTGTTAAGGTGAACCAGACTAGACACCATGGGGTTGTTAAGGTGAACCAGACTAGACACCATGGGGTTGTTAAGGTGAACCAGACTAGACACCATGGGGTTGTTAAGGTGAACCAGACTAGACACCATGGGGTTGTTAAGGTGAACCAGACTAGACACCATGGGGTTGTTAAGGTGAACCAGACTAGACACCATGGGGTTGTTAAGGTGAACCAGACTAGACACCATGGGGTTGTTAAGGTGAACCAGACTAGACACCATGGGGTTGTTAAAGTGAACCAGACTAGACACCATGGGGTTGTTAAGGTGAACCAGACTAGACACCATGGGGTTGTTAAAGTGAACCAGACTAGACACCATGGGGTTGTTAAGGTGAACCAGACTAGACACCATGGGGTTGTTAAGGTGAACCAGACTAAACACCATGGGGTTGTTAAGGTGAACCAGACTAAACACCATGGGGTTGTTAAGGTGAACCAGACTAGACACCATGGGGTTGTTAAAGTGAACCAGACTAGACACCATGGGGTTGTTAAAGTGAACCAGACTAAACACCATGGGGTTGTTAAAGTGAACCAGACTAAACACCATGGGGTTGTTAAGGTGAACCAGACTAGACACCATGGGGTTGTTAAAACATAAAACCAAATCAATGAGTCACATGAACAAACATGAAATGAACCCTTTTTTTCTCAGAGAGGTACATTTAAGTGTGTATGTGTGTGTGTGTATGTGTGTGTGTGTGTGTGTGTGTATGTGTGTGTGTGTGTGTGTATGTGTGTGTGTATGTGTGTGTGTGTGTGTATGTGTGTGTGTGTGTGTGTGTGTGTATGTGTGTGTGTGTGTGTGTGTATGTGTGTGTATGTGTGTGTGTATGTGTGCTACCCTTCTTATTGGGTGGTTCCTGAGTGACCCCTTTGTGTGTGTGTGTGTATGTGTGCTACCCTTCTTATTGGGTGGTTCCTGAGTGACCCCTTTTTGTGTGTGTGTGTATGTGTGCTACCCTTCTTATTGGGTGGTTCCTGAGTGACCCCTTTGTGTGTGTGTGTGTATGTGTGCTACCCTTCTTATTGGGTGGTTCCTGAGTGACCCCTTTGTGTGTGTGTGTGTATGTGTGTGTGTGTTAGTATCCTGATGACTGTCAGGATGTTATGTGTGGTGTGAAAAACTCTGACAGCATGCAGTGTGTGTGTGAGAGAGAGAGAGTTTATCTGTGAATGTGTTGTGCATATTTTTACTGTGTGTGTGTGTGTGTGAGAGAGAGTTTATCTGTAAATGTGTTGTGCATATTTTTACTGTGTGTGTGTGTGTGTGAGAGAGAGTTTATCTGTGAATGTGTTTTGCATATTTTTACTGTGTGTGTGTGTGTGTGTGAGAGAGAGAGTTTATCTGTGAATGTGTTGTGCATATTTTTACTGCGTGTGTGTGTGTGTGTTGCAGATCTCCGGGTTGTTCCTGAGTGACCGCGTCCAGTGGGTCGGCTGCCAGGGCAGCAGCGTGGCGTTGAGGGGGTACCCCTGCTCCCTCTGGACGCTGTTCCACGTGCTGACTGTACAAGCCGCCAAACGCCCTGACGCCCTGGCCAACACAGGTACACACACACACACACACACACACACACACACACACAGCACAGACACACACACCCACACCTGGCCAACACAGGTACACACACACGCACACACACACACACACCTGGCCAACACATGTACACACACACATACACACACCTGGCCAACACAGGTACACACACACACACCTGGCCAACACAGGTACACACACACACACACACACACACACCCAGCACAGAGACACACACACACCCACCCAGCACAGAGACACACACACACACACACCCAGCACAGAGCCACACACAAACACCCAGCACACACCCAGCACAGAGCCACACACACAAACACCCAGCACACACCCAGCACAGAGCCACACACACAAACACCCAGCACAGACAAACACCCAGCACAGAGACACACACACATACACACACACCCAGCACAGACACACACACACACACACACACACACACACACACACACACCCAGCACAGAGCCATACACACACACACCCAGCACAGAGACACACACACACACACACACACACACACCCAGACATAGTCTTCCTCTTTTAGTTCCACCTTTCCTCTCCTCCTTTCCTCTCCTCTGCTTTTCTCCTCTCCTCCTCTCATCTCTCCTCCCCTCCACTATCCTCTCTTCTCCTCTCATCTCTCCTCCCCTCCACTATCCTCTCTTCTCCCCCTTTTTGGATCAGATTCCAAAAAATAATTCTGTGGAAATGCATGGATTCCGGTTGCTTCCAGTAGCAGCAACTGGAATCCATGCATTTCCACTGAATTATGTTTGGAATCTGATCCCTTATCATACCTGTTCATTCGTACTCATCACTCGACTTATAGTGACTGAATTCAAGATGGCGGCAAACAGTAAACTTCATGAAGGTACTGTCTGTATAAATCGTCTTGTAAATAAACTACCAGAGCTTTTTCAAAGTTCTCAATGTCTCGTTTAAATGTCAAGGCCCTCGGAAGTCTACCAATAAAGTATGGAGCTACATTGAGCCTCGTAAATGGTGTAAAACAGTGATTTATTTGCATGGCTAGGCCGATGCCCGAGGCACCCCCATTGAAAAACTGTTGGTAGCATCGGCTAACTAGCGCCAGATTTCTGAGTGCAGGGGACAAGCCGAGATTAGCTATGAGACATACGTTCACACTCGGTGTCATGTTTCAACACACTAGGTCAATATCACACCGTAATTCTCCTTCAAGTCACTTCTCATTGGCTACCCCCCCAAATCTCTCTGTAGCTCTCGAGGACGACCCGCAGGCTGTGCTGCAGACCATGCGCAGGTACATCACCACCTTCTTTGGCTGCCAGGAGTGCGGCCGCCATTTTGAGGAGATGGCCCAGGAGTCCATGGGGGCCATCAAGACGATGGACGAAGCCGTCCTCTGGCTCTGGAGGAAGCACAACCAGGTCAACCGCCGACTGGCAGGTGGGTCGGAGGCCCTAGACGCAGATACACACACACACACACACACACACACACACACACACACACACACACACACGCAGATACACATGCACATATGTATGCACGCAGCATACATGCATATACACACACACACACACACACGCAGATACACATGCACATACAGTATGTATGCACGCAGCATAGATGCATATACACACACACACACACCCATAAAATCATGAATTTCCCCTTGGGGATCAATAAAGTATCTATCTATCTATCTATCTATCTATCTACCCACACACACACTACCTTGGTAGTAGCACTGCCAAATGTGAGTCCGTAGATTTAAGTTGGGCATGCACAAACACTTAAGCTTTATATTGACACATATCACGTTTTTAATTTGGGAAAATTTAAAAATAAGAGCATATTTGTTAGCTCTTACTAAAATGTAACCGAAATAACGACCGAATATCAACACCGTATTTCTGTATCGTTAATGTATGACTCAAATACGGCCGACTCACATTTGGCAGTGACGCTACCACGGAAGATCCATCATAGTTAGCAACTATGCTTTTGGGAAACAGACCCCTGAGTGGTTGTGTGTTGCTTACTGATGTTAGCCTGAGTGGTTGTGTGTTGCTATAACTGATGTTAGCCTGAGTGGTGTGTTGTGTAATGCTATAACTGATGTTAGCCTGAGTGGTTGTGTGTTGCTATAACTGATGTTAGCCTGAGTGGTTGTGTGTTCCTATAACTGATGTTAGCCTGAGTGGTGTGTGCTGCTATAACTGATGTTAGCCTGAGTGGTGTGTTGTGTAATGCTATAACTGATGTTAGTCTGAGTGGTGTGTTGTGTGATGCTATAACTGATGTTAGCCTGTGTGGTGTGCTGTGTGTTGCTATAACTGATGTTAGCCTGAGTGGTGTGTGCTGCTATATCTGATGTTAGAATGAGTGGTTGTGTGTTGCTATAACTGATGTTAGCCTGGGTGGTTTGTGCTGCTATAACTGATGTTAGCCTGAGTGGTTGTGTGTTGCTACAACTGATGTTAGCCTGATTGGTTGTGTGTTGCTATAAATGATCTTAGCCTGTGTGGTGTGCTGTGTGATGCTATAACTGATTTTAGCTTGAGTGGTATGTTGTGTGATGCTATAACTATGTTAGCCTGATGGTGCTGTGATTGCTTCCGTAGGCTCCATGAGTGAGGACCCTCTGTTCCCCAAGACGCAGTGGCCGACCCCTGACCTGTGCCCCACCTGCCATGAGGAACGCAGCGGCATCCACGTCTGGAACGAGCCCACCGTGCTCGACTTCCTCAAACGCCACTACGGCTCCGCCAACATCTCCCCCAAGTACGCCCTCCAGCCCGCTCCGCCCGCTCCCCCCAAGGACCCCCCCGCCGCCCCCCCCGATGCCCCCGACGCAGGCGCCGACTCCAACATTCCCGCTCCCGAGGCCCCTGCCCAGCCCGGCCCAGCACAGCCCCCCCTGGACGTCCTCCCTCGGCCAGAGAGCCTGGGGAACCACAGCGAGTCCCAGCTCCAGGTGCAGCCCTGGCGGGAGCTCCAGCGAGCGCAGCGGCAGGTGCAGGGCGTGGGGGCCCAGAGGGAGCCACGTGTGGGGCCTAGCGTCAGCTTCCTGGCCCTGGGGTTCTCCAGCGTGGACATGAGCCTGTGCGTGCTGCTCTACGCCGCCTCCTGCGTCTTCCTCATGTTCATGTTCTTCTTCTTCCGCGCACGCTCACGCCGCTGGAAGGTGCGCGCCAACCGCCCCTTCGTATAGCAGAGTGGCGAGGAGTGAAACAGCACCACCCACTGGTCACCGACACACTGGACTCCTCTGAGGCGAGGACAGGAGAGGAGAGGAGAGGGATGCATTTTTCCCCTCACTCTTACATCTTTATCATGATTCATCTCTTTAGTGTCTTCTTTCTTTCTTTCTTTCTTTCTTTCTTTCTTTCTTTCACTCACTGTGTATTTCTCTCACTTGTTCTTTTTGTCTTTTTTCTCACATTTTCTGTCTTCTATCACTTTTTGTCTCCTATGAAAAAGGAAGGCGTTGGAGGAAAAGGACTCTTATTTATTTGTTTGTATGTTTCCATGTTGTGTTTGTAGTGTAAAAGACAAGACCATCTTCAGTTGAAGGAGAAAAAAAAATCACCTTGAAGTGTACCAACAAGTCCTACGCCTTTGTACAAATATAATGTCAGAATTTAACATACACAAATTTAAATGGTTAAAAAATGAAAAGAAAATATTTTATTGATGACCAATTGTGCTATGTATGTCAGATTGAGCTATTTTTATGTGGACCTAACTACTTGGGTATTTGTAAAGATTTTTATGAGGTTGAAAGAACTCATGGTCCTCACCACAGTAGAACACAGTAGAACTCTCATTGTGCTGCCAGAACCTCAGCGGTTCCATGGGGTTCTGATAAGCGGAATGGAAAAAATGATAAAGGCCACCTTCTGCAAAATGTCAATGCAGAAACTCTTTACTTAATTATGTTGAAGTATTTAGCAGAATGAATAGGATGGATTGTTTGATATTATTTTATAGTGTGGTAGCCCCTTCTGAGATGCTGTGGAAAATGGCTGCAGGAACTCATGTGATTTTATTTGTTGCAACTCTGGTGGATATTTATTTACAAGCCATGCAAAACTACCGTCCGATTTCGTCACTTTCTGTTTACTAAAACGACTACAGTGCTAATGTAGTATTAATGGTGATTCATCGTTCTTGAAGTCATGTTGAAGCTAGTATTCCAGTTCACTCAGTTGCTATTTTAACGTAATTTTATGTTTTTCAATGAAGCATCAGTAGTGGGGTGTGGAGATGACTCCAGAGTGTGGTCATGCATTACCTACCATCAGGGAACGGCCGCTTCTGCTTGATGTGTGGTCAGAAATGGACCAAGCCATTGGGCGACGCTCAGGGGCGCCGGAACATTCTCTGTGGCGCCGGAACATTCTCTGTGGCGGTCACCTTTACAGTCAGCCTGCGTCCCATCATCAATGTGAATCCAGAAAAAGAGCAGTTTGGTTCTCTGAATGAATGAATGAACGAATGAAAAACTAACAGCAGACCTCTTTGTGTTCCAGATGAGTGTGTGTTGAAGGGATGTGGTGACATGGTGGACACCCTCACTTGAGTGTGTGTTGAAGGGATGTGGTGACATGGTGGACACCCTCACTAGTGGACAGTGTTGTTGGTCAGCGTGTGCCAGATGGATTAAGACTAGTCCCATTGTGTGTGTGTGTGTGTGTGTGTGTGTTCAGAGTAGTCTCACTTCAAAATGCACACCCAAGGATTGCGCCTGCAACAAGAGCATTGAGGGCAGTGGTGTTGTGCTAGTCAAGAGCTTTGAGGGTAGTGCTGTTGTGCTAGTCAAGGTATCGCTTTCCTCAGATATTTCCAACTCCTTCTACTTGAACATTCGGTCGACACTTAGATCTGAGGTGTTCCACTCCCTGATGAGTTTTAGGCTTTGAAAGGACCAGAGTGGAGCTGTATTTGTGAACCTGGGAGAGAGCAGTGAAGTCACTCAAGAGGCTCATTGGTTCTCTCGCCTCTGTTTGGTTTGGTGAATACTGCTCTGTTTCCGTAGAGAGCTGTGTGAGTGCTTGTGGAGGATGTTCGTCTGTAAGGGCAGAGTAAAGTGACCTTTTTGAGCTGCTCCAAATTATCTATTTTGAATCTCATAGCATCTTTTTTTTTTTTTTTTTTTAGTTCTTTAACAGTATGATATTTTTATGTGCAGAGTATATTTTGTTTTTTGTATATATGTGGTCTTGTATGTTCACATAGGGAATTCTCGCATTTTGTATATTTAACAAAAATATGCTGTGATTTTTGTCTCTGAAAATAAAGGATATTTGCATCATTCATCGGTATATTGTTACTTCAAACTGTTTATGTGTGTGTGTGTTTGTGTGTGTGTTTTCGTTTTCAGTGTGCTAGCCATGTTTATCATATGTAAGGTATGGTTGCTTAATTCACCTAAAGAGCTTATGTTTATCATATGTAAGGTATGGTTGCTTAATTCACCTAAAGAGCTTATGTTTACCATATGTAAGGTACGGTTGCTTAATTCACCTAAAGAGCTTATGTTTACCATATGTAAGGTACGGTTGCTTAATTCACCTAAAGAGCTTATGTTTACCATATGTAAGGTACGGTTGCTTAATTCACCTAAAGAGCTTATGTTTACCATATGTAAGGTACGGTTGCTTAATTCACCTAAAGAGCTTATGTTTACCATATGTAAGGTACGGTTGCTTAATTCACCTAAAGAGCTCATGTTTACCATATGTAAGGTACGGTTGCTTAATTGTTCCTAGAGGGAAATGTATCTTGTGCTCTGGCCACTGCATCACATGACTGGTACTGGTATGACATCACATGACTGGCACTGGTATAACATCACATGACTGGTACTGTATGACATCACATGATTGGTGACTGGTATGACCATCACATGATTGGTGACTGGTATGACCATCACATGACTGGTACTGTATGACATCACATGACTGGTACTGTATGACATCACATGACTGGTACTGGTATGACATCACATGATTGGTGACTGGTATGACCATCACATGATTGGTGACTGGTATGACCATCACATGACTGGTACTGTATGACATCACATGACTGGTACTGTATGACATCACATGACTGGTACTGGTATGACATCACATGACTGGTACTGGTACTGTATGACATCACATGACTGGTACTGGTATGACATCACATGACTGGCACTGGTATAACATCACATGACTGGTACTGGTATGACATGAAGGCCCAGCGGTGGCAGGTATGTTCTGAGATTTCATTCATTTGTGCTTAAGTGTAGCCTAAGGCTGGGCTCACACATACACACAGGGTCTGTCCGAAACTTAGAGGGCAGGAGCTTTTTTCTGTTTCGGACACAACCGAGCTGTAAATCCATGAATGGCTAAAAGGGTATGCCCAGGATGACCAACCAAGTTTGGACACGATGAAAACTCCCATGTTTGGACAGGATGGAAACTCCAAGGTAAAGATTTTAAAAGTAAAGGAGAGAAGAATCATACGAACACTCAGACCACTCTACAAACTCCCATTGTGGGGGCGCTGTGGTGCGACTGTCTACCATGTACGTGTCCCAGTGTCCACGAGGACCCAGGTTCTAATCCGACCTGCAGTCATATCCCGATCACACCTCATCTCTCTCTCTTACATTCGCTTCCTATCCGACCTGCAGTCATATCCCGATCACACCTCATCTCTCTCTCTTACATTCGCTTCCTATCAATCTGGGCAGCCGTGGCCTACTGGTTAGCGCTTCGGACTCGGACTTGGGGGGTTGCTGGTTCGTACCCCGACCAGTAGGAAGCGGCTGAAGTGCCCTTGAGCAAGGCATGTAACCCCTCACTGTTCTTGAATTTCCCCTGGGGATCAATAAAGTACTCCTATTCTAACTCTAGTATCGTTTAGAGTGCGTCTCTATTGGCCTCTAACCAGTCCAAAAACTCCCATTCTAGCTCTGGTATTCTGAGTTCCCATCCTTTGACCCTTTCCTGTGATGCCTAAACTGCTGATGGCACCTCCCTGGGCTCAACACCACCTAAGAAAGGCCCTGCTATGTGCTTAGCCTTCAGTTATTGTGGTTTCATGTAAGGCCCTGCTATGTGCTTAGCCTTCAGTTATTGTGGTTTCATGTAAGGCCCTGCTATGTGCTTAGCCTTCAGTTATTGTGGTTTCATGTAAGGCCCTGCTATGTGCTTCAGTTATTTTGCTTTCATGTAAGTTTACCCAGAGACTTTCTAATGTAGAGACACAGCACTCAAGAAATCCTCCATAGAAATGCATGGGGCTAGTTTGTCACGCCAATATGGCCGTTGTCTACACATATCCCACCACTTCCTCGGCAAAACGTCGACATGTGAATACATTGAGCCAATCATGTGGTGTGATGTGAATACATTGAGCCAATCATATGGTGTGTTGGGAAGACATCATGCCAATCATCTGTTGGGATCTCGCCGCTGCAGCAAGATTGGTGTTGTGAAGCCTTGCGCACGCGCATTTCTGCCGAAATGGATGCCCGACGAGTGCCCAAAAAGCGTTGCAATATGGCCACCGAGTGGAGGGACTTGCCTAAAAGGACTTTGGTTTACCTTTGTGTCCTGACCTCTCTCAACTCTCCATGTCTCCTTCATGGTGTGATAGGGTCTCTGTCTTGCCGTTCAACTAAACTCCCTCTTCTCCCCCTCTCTCTCTCAACTCTCCCTCTTTTATCTTCTCTCTATAGTATAACACTATATATAGTACCATTGATATATTAATACTAACCATCATGTAATACTAACACACTATATCTCTCTTTCTTCCCCCTTACCATCAAGGTGTAAGGTCTGGGAACTTACCATAGGCAGTGCCAGTGCTCATTCCAAGGGGCGGGATAAACGGGTCTTTCAAATTTCCTCTGGATAGCGCTACAACTCATGCATTTTCCCACCAGCGGAGCTTGTTGGCTAGTTGATCAAACTTTTGGCAATTTAAAAAAAGTTTAACTCAAGTCACGATTTGAAGACCGCTGTTTGCCAGCAGCAGCATCCATCTTCTTGCATGCTAGCCCAGTTTCTTAGCCACTACGCTACAACTGCATGCTAGCCCAGCTCCTTAGCCACTACGCTACTACTGCATGCTAGCCCAGCTCCTTAACTCATTGAGTGCCAAAAACGTAATATTACGTTTTTAGCTTTTTTTTTTTAAATTACGAAACTAGACACTCTAACACACCTTATATGTGATTTTGGGAACTCTGTGATAAATGGAAATGAAATATATGACGATCGAAAACTCATGAAAATGCACAATCTGGACATTTTATCATAACTCGTTTGCCGCTTTGGGTCGAATCAGTGACGCATGCACGTCATCTCAAAACCAGGCCATTTTCGTGGGTCTATCACTAGGTGGCAGTCTTGCCAGGTCTCGCTGATCAATTCCCCGGAAAGTTTACAGGCAACACTTCATATTTCATGAAAGACGTTATATCTCCATTTCTAGAAAAAAAACAGCGATTTTGATGAAAACTAGCCACTGTTTAGCTTGAGATTTCTCAGGAACAAGAGGCGTGTAGAAATACACGGTTTGCACCCACTGAGATCTTAAAGTCTCACCTTTTAAACGAGCCATTGTATGTGTTCATAGCTATAACACAGAATATGCTGTGGCTGTACAAAAATCATCAACAATGGTCTAGATTGCTGGCACTCTAGGACAAAGCTTCCGAAAAACAGCTTGACATTCAATGAGTTAACCACTACGCTACTACTGCATGCTAGCCCAGCTTCTTAACCACTACGCTACTACTGCATGCTAGCTCAGCTCCTTAGCCACTACGCTACTACTGCATGCTAGCCCAGCTCCTTAGCCATTACGCTACTACTGCATGCTAGCCCAGCTCCTTAGCCACTACGCTACTACTGCATGCTAGCCCAGCTCTTAGCCACTATGCTACTACTGCATGCTAGCCCAGCTCCTTAGCCACTACGCTACTACTGCATGCTGGTTGCCCACTGGTTAGCACTCTGGACTTGTAACCGGAGGGTTGCCGGTTCGAGCCCCGACCAGTGGGCCACGGCTGAAGTGCCCTTGAGCAAGGCACCTAACCCCTCACTGCTCCCCGAGCGCCGCTGTTGTAGCAAGCAGCTCACTGCGCCGGGATTAGTGTGTGCTTCACTTCACTGTGTGCTGTGTGTGTTTCACTAATTTACGGATTGGGTTAAATGCAGAGACCAAATTTCCCTCACGGGATCAAAAGAGTATCTATACTTATATATACTACACACACACACACAGACAGAGCACGTACTGGACCGCTCATTAGAGCACCCTGACTGGACGCTACTGTGCCACCTTCAGCTGACCTGACCTGACAGAGGGCCTACTGTGAGCTGAAGGTGGCACAGTAGTGTCCAGTCAGGGTGCTCTAATGAGCGGTCCAGTACGTGCTCTGTCTGTGTGTGTGTGTGTGTGTGTAGTATATATAAGTATAGATACTCTTTTGATCCCGTGAGGGAAATTTGGTCTCTGTATTTATCCCAATCCGTGAATTAGTGAAACACACTCAGCACACAGTGAACACACAGTGAGGTGAAGCACACACTAACACAGCGCAGTGAGCTGCTTGCAACAACAGCAGCGCTCGGGGAGCAGTGAGGGGTTAGGTGCCTTGCTCAAGGGCACTTCAGCCGTGCCTACTGGTCGGGGTTCGAACCAGCAGTGTGTGTGTGTGTGTGTGTGTGGATAGGAAACCAAGATGGCCACCGGATTAATGAAGCGAACGAAGAGAAGTCCAAAGAATGTGTTAAGAGTAGTAATTTTCGTATTGATTGAAGAAAAGTCCAAAGAATGTGTTAAGAGTAGTCATTTGGGGCAGCCGTGGCCTACTGGTTAGTGGAGGGTTGCCGGTTCGAACCCCGACCAGTATAGAGGGAGAGCAGATAGCTAACAAACGTTCAGAAAAAGTCCTGTTGGCAAATTTGAGGAAAAGTCGGTAAAGGGGCTATTTCACACAATTTGAGGGTGCTGAATTCAAATATTTTGTTTACCAAGATCAATTTTGAGTTTTAAGCTTGCTAATTAGCATAATTAGTATAATTCACATACTTTTTGGTTTTGCCATCAGATATCATAGGAATTGCAAAAAATAAGGCATTAATATACTCTTTATGTATCAGATATGTTGTAGGACAGGACAGGAATTACCCCAATGACCCTCAAGTAGCAAATGAAAATAAGATAAAATTAAAATATAAATTGAAATAATAGCTAAAATTCAGTATGATGTTTAGAAGCAAAATAGATTCCTTGATAATAAATTGATAGAATAGTAGGTGACTGCTCACTTTTCTGTAGAAAGTACTTTGTCACTAACTATTATGAAGAGTTGTCAGTCTTGGAGGATTTACACTGTATTTTTTTTTTACTGTAAAGTCTCACTGGTGCTCTTTCCTATCATTCAAATCCCAGCCATGCAAAAAAGTTGTGTGCATGTTTGAGGGTTGCTGAAGAGTGCTATGGAGATTGCATTATTTGCAAATAAAAATAAAATTTAGACAAGATATCCTTTATAGTGCAACCAAAAGAAACATTCTCCAGTGCATCATTACTGCATATGATGCTGAAAGGAAAGTGGACCTAGGACAAATCCTCAGCTATGAACTGATTAATGTCCCTGTACTGTAGCTATTGCAGATAGAAATGGTTATTTGTGAAGTGGAAATAAGTCATCCTCACTCAAGTGCTGTCTAGCAATGTGGAATGTCCAGTAGTGATCACTGTAAAAACTGCTCATTCAACACTGGTAATAGACGCTCATAGTTATGTCTTTAGGGCACCCATCTGACTGCAGCACATTAAAGAAGTATGCAGGAAAGTTTGTAAAAAACTTTTGTATTGTTATTTGGTATTTGTTATGTGGTAGCAAATGTTGACTATCAAAGAAATAGACCTAATGTAGGAATGCACACAGATATTGCAACAGATACGCTCAGACCAATCCAAACTTTTCTCATCTGTTGTTCCTCGTTGGTGGAACACACTGCCAGTTCCTACAAGGGCAGGGTCATCCCTCTCCATTTTCAAAAAACTCCTGAAGACCCAGCTCTTTAGAGAACATCTCCTCTCATAGCATCGTAGACTTTATAATAAAGAAAGTTAAGGAGATGATTTGCACCTCCGTTCACCAAATAAAGGCTGTGGTTGTGTTTCTACAATATGTTGGCACAAAACGTAATTTCTGTCAGAAACCAAGTAGGCTAAACGTTTTCATTGTCATCGTGAACTATGACGATACCCATGTTCAGTAGGCTATGTGTTTCATTTATTCAAGCAGTGACATTAGGTTTGATGCATGGGGTAACGTGAGGTGCGTCAGAAAAAATATGGGCCTGTCCCTCTCAAAACATGTTAAAATAGCGTGATTAGCAACCAGAAAATTAAAAAAAAAAATCTTGGGGGAGACACCCCCGGACCCCCGTGTTATTATTATTAGGCTATTATGACTGGCCTGCCCCCACTGCTAAAAAAAATCTAGGGGTCACGGTCATCTCAAAAATGGTGGGAACGTCAAATGTAACAAGTAGGCCTATTCATGGGTTTCATCAGGTCCCTTTCCACAGGTGTATAAAATCAAGCACCTTGATTATCAATGCAGGCTGCATGGTGCTTTGATACACCTGTGGAAAGGGACCTGATGAAACCCATGAATAAGTCAGAAGAGCTACATATGCGACTGATTACACATTTAATTCACCTGAACAGTGTTTGAATCCTGTTTGTACTCACTGGAAATCTTGGACCTAGCAGTACTGTGCAAAGCACAGATTCCATTTGTGTTATCTGTTATCACAGATTTCATTCCATATTAGCCACCATCAACCAGCCAATGATGTTGTTATGCATGTACAAAATACAACATTTGAACACCCATATTGCTGCTGTTGTAATTCATTGTATATACAGCTGTTAATGTGATTACTCATATTTCAAGCCGCATTTCTCCGGCCCCTCAGTTGTGATGCTTTTCATGAACTGGCCCCCATTACAAACTAATTGAATAGCCCTGGTGTAGGCATATCTGATTAAGACCCAAAGAGTGGTTGAAACATACTTATTAAATTACACTGGGAGCAAAGAAGACTATCATCACTTTTTTTCCCTTTGCAACTGTTAAAGAAATCCCATAAACACAGGAAGGCCTAGGGTAGCATACATCAGATGGCCTAAAGATTAGGCTCTTCTGCATAGCATTAAGTGATTTGCATGCAGTAATTTGAACACTGACCTTGATCTAGCCTACTTTGGCTATTTAAAGGTAATTTATTGCCAAAACATCACACAATATAAATGAGCTATAACAAACAATAAAGGACTTAATCAAACACAAACTACTATTTTACTGACTACAAAAATAATAATTATGTAGGAAGTTTAGAAGTTTGAAACCCAGAATTGACCAAAAGTGCACCAAATTCAACACAAATGACTCAATACACTTGGAGGAGGCCTGTGTCCTTTCTTTTCCAGATATTTTACGATTTGGATATCGCTTCAGTATCGAGTATCAAGATATTTATGGCAGGTATTGTATCGAAGTCATAATTTTGGTATCGTGACAACACTATGAGCCACTCTGTTTTCTAGATGTCGAGGATCGGAGGCTCTACCACCAACAAGTGATGCTGCTCACTGGCATATTAGAAGAGCACATTATCAAGCTCTAGTATGGAGGCAAGCACACATACCAAATCCAGTGTTACTAGAAGTAAAATGTTTTTTACTTGACGGTTGTTGCTGACGGTAGATGCAGTTCTGCATAAGGCTTATTCCCGCTATCTAAGTTCATATGTACTGTAGGATATATTCTGAGTTGAAGGTTATCTGTGCAATTTGTTATTGTGATTAAATGCATTTAACACAACGAGTGACTCACTATGTTAGCAATAAAAATATGGTTGTGTTTTGATTAGAATTTCCGAGTTTATTACATGTTAACTGTAATCATGTTCCCATTAAATACGTTAATAAACTATAGTATGGCTTATTTAATGCTCAAACATGTATTTAGATAACACTTTTATTTGGTTTTAGTGATTACTTTTGAAATCAACTAGCCTGGCCATTTGCCATCCCCTTGGTACGCTTCGCTTCTACAAGGAGTCGTGGAGGGAGATGAAAATCGAGCGGAAGTACGTAGGAAGGCAATTAAGGCCAGGCTAGAAATCAACCCAATTTAGGGAAAAATAAGCAAAAATAATCGCTATTTTATGTTAAAATTCTGATTATGCAGCTTAGAACTCAGAATTGAGCTTGGTAAACAAAATATTCAGAATCAGCACCCTCAAATTAGGTAAGAAGGGTGGTTTACCAACTTTTCCTCAAATTTGCCGTCAGAAGTTCTCTTCTGCGAAGCTGCTCTCCCTCTAGCTCAAGGGCAAGCAAGGCACCTAACCCCTCACTGCTCCCCGAGCGCCGCTGTTGTTGCAGGCAGCTCACTGCGCCGGGATTAGTGTGTGCTTCACCTCACTGTGTGTTCACTGTGTGCTGTGTGTGTTTCACTAATTCACGGATTGGGATAAATGCAGAGACCAAACTGGATTTCCTCACAGGATCAAAAGAGTATACTTATACTTATACTTATTTTCATATTGAGTGAATAATAGTCCAAAGAATGTGTTAAGAGTAGTCATTTTCATATTGAGTGAAGAATAGTCCAACGAATGTGTTAAGAGTAGTCATTTTCGTATTGAGTGAAGAATAGCAATTTATTATTCAGCGAGTGA
>NW_027468848.1:2220011-2222511 GCF_046254945.1 Alosa pseudoharengus
GTCTGTGCCTATAGCCTCTCTCCCTCCCTGTTACATACTGTAGATGTTGCATCGATTGCACACAGACACACACACAGACACACACACACACACACACACACACACACACAGAGTGAGAGAGAGAGAGAGACACGCAGGCAAACGCATGCACGCACACACACAGACACAGACGCACACACACACACACACACACTCACTCACACACACACACGGCGACGGGGCAGCTTGGCGAGCTCTGGCTGAGTCTGCAGCGCTGTGCTGGAGTGGGTGAGATGCCGGCTCGACTCGGCCACCTCTGCAGATCCGTCGAGGCAAGGAGTTTGTCCGCCAGCGCCGCCGTCGCTTCTCCTGCTCGTCCTGGACACCACCCACGCTAAAGGTCAGACCCTGGGCTTGTTCTGGGCGGTGCGGTGCGCTGCGGTGCGGAGGGTTTGTCGAGGGACTTAGCATCGGAGCAGGAGCGTCTCCTCTGAAGCCTAGTGCAGTGTTGGCTAGCTGGTAGTACCCGAGAAAGAGAGGGAACGAGAGAGAGAGAGGGAGAGAGAGAGGGAGAGGGAGAGAGAGAGAGAGGGAGGAAGAGAGGGAACGAGAGAGAGAGAGGGAGGGAGAGAGAGGGAGGGAGCTTGACAGAAAGAGAGGGAAAGTGAGAGAGATCTTTTCTCTCGTCCGACTCCAGATCTAGCATGAATATTTCAACCTTGAGTCTGGCTCCAGAAGTCCGAACTTGTTTTGATGTCTTTTTTTCTCTTCTCTTCTCCTCCTCCTCTACCTCTTCCTCTCCTCCGTCCTGGCGTCTCTGTGCGTTTGTTCCTGGCGGGTCTCAGATGCTCGCTGCTCAACAGGTTGTGATTGTGGGCTGAGAGTGTGGAGAGTTTTCCTGAGCTGACTCCAGAGCGCCGCTTGACCACCATGTCTCACCTCCTGCACATGGAGATCCCCAACTTTGGGAGTGCCGTGCTGGACAGCCTGAACGAGCAGCGTCTGCTGGGGCAGCACTGCGACGTGGCCATCATGGTCAACGGCCAGGCCTTCAAGGCCCACCGCGCCGTGCTGGCCGCCAGTAGCCTCTACTTCCGCGACCTGTTCAGTGGCAGCGGCCAGGCACTCTTTGAGCTGCCGTCGTCCGTCACGACCTCGTGTTTCCAGCAGATCCTGTCCTTTTGCTACACGGGCAAGATGACCGTGTCGGCCAGCGACCAGCTCATGGTCATGTACACGGCCGGCTACCTGCAGATCCAGAACATCGTGGAGCGCGGCATGGACCTGATGTTCAAGGCCAACGCGCCGCCATACTGCGACTCCCAGACGCCGGCCGGCGACGACTCAGCAGGGGGCAGCCCACCTCCGCTGCCCGACAACCAGCACCCGCCGCCCATGCCCACCGCCATGCCCGCCTGCGACATCAAGCAGGAGAAGGTGGAGACGCCGCTGTGCTCGCAGAGCGAGGAGGCACGGTCAAGCAGTGGCGGGGGCGAGGGGAGGGGAGGGGGGTCCAGGGGCATGGTGCCAAGGGGCAGTGCCCTCTTCTACAGCGGCGTGGGCGCCAACGGGGGGCTCCTGGGCGTGTACCCGTACGACCTGGTGTCCGGCGAGAACACCAGCCCCGGAGCGTCCAGCCTGCCCGCCACGGACAGCCCCACGTCACACCAGAACGAGGACGAGGACCTGGAGGAGGACGCCTACGACGGCCTGCCCAGCGCCAAGAAGCTCTACGGCTACTCCATCAACCCCTACGGCAGTATGTGTCTGCATGCGCTAGCTGTGTGTGTGTGTGTGTGTGACCTCTCTGCATGCGCTAGCTGTGTGTGTGTGTGTGTGTGTGTGTGTGTGTGACCTCTCTGCATGCGCTAGCTGTGTGTGTGTGTGTGTGTGTGACCTCTCTGCATGCACTAGCTGTGTGTGTGTGTGTGTGTGTGTGTGTGTGTGTGTGTGTGACCTCTCTGCATGCGCTAGCTGTGTGTGTGTGTGTGTGTGTGTGTGTGTGTGTGTGTGTGTGTGTGTGTGTGTGTGTGTGTGTGTGACCTCTCTGTCTTGTCTCCACTTGAAATGACAAACCCACTGTCTCTCATGTCGGCCATCTTTGTGTGACCTCCCACTTCGAATGTCATTTCTCTCTCTCTCTCTCACTCTTTCTCTGTCCTCTCTCTCCCCTCATATCCTCGTCCATCCATCATCCATCCATCCATCCTTCCATCCATCCTTCCATCCATCCATCCATCCATCCTTACATCCTTCCTCCATCCATCCATCCATCCCCCATCCTTCCATCCATCCATCATCTATCCATCCATCCTTCCATCCATCCTTCCATCCATCCATCCATCCATCCATCATCCATCCATCCATCCATCCATCCTTCCATCCATCCTTCCATCCATCCATCCATCCATCCTTACATCCTTCCTCCATCCATCCATCCATCCATCCTTACATCCTCAATCCATCCATCCTTCCATCCATCCTTCCATCCATCCATCCATCCATCATCCATCCATCCATC
>NW_027468848.1:2227511-2232511 GCF_046254945.1 Alosa pseudoharengus
ACAAAGATATTCCCACACACCTCACACATCCCCCTGGTTATGACACCGGCAACAAAGATATTCCCACGCACCTCACACATCCCCCTGGTTATGACACCGGTAACAAAGATATTCCCACACACCTCACACATCCCCCTGGATATGACACCGGTAACAAACATATTGCCACACACCTCATACATCCCCCCTGCCATTAGAAGAGCTAACAGTCACAGTACGACAAGCACCAAGTCACATTTCACAGCAGATTTACACAGAATCAAAACAGCGTTTATTCCAATCTTACAGTTCCTCAGCAGTCAGGATAAGCAACAGTCAGAGCATAGCACATTTCACGTCACGGTTTTTAGGGTCATTTTCAACGTTTCGCGTGTCCAACATCTTCTTCTCTATCCATGTTCTGTCGCTGTCCTCAGGCGTTCTGTCCTCCACTGATAGAGCTTCTCCGTGCACTCTGCAAGGACAAACAACAAGCACCCAATTACAGAATAGAATGAAACAGTGACAACAACAGACAACTACCACTCTGATACACATACATACATGACATATAGAGTTCAGGCTACATGACATATAGAGTTCAGGCTACATGACATATAGAGTTCAGGACATATAGAGTTCAGGCTACATGACATATAGAGTTTAGGCTACAGGACATATGGAGTTCAGGACATATAGAGTTCAGGCTACATGACATATAGAGTTTAGGCTACAGGACATATGGAGTTCAGGACATATAGAGTTCAGGCTACATGACATATAAAGTTCAGGACATATAGAGTTCAGGCTACATGACATATAGAGTTTAGGCTACAGGACATATGGAGTTCAGGACATATAGAGTTCAGGCTATATGACATATAGAGTTTAGGCTACAGGACATATGGAGATCAGGACATATAGAGTTCAGGCTACATGACATATAAAGTTCAGGACATATAGAGTTCAGGCTACATGACATATAGAGTTCAGGGGCCTCATTTATAAAAGGGTTGCGTAGAAACCATCCTTCATTTGATCTTAGATCATTTCTGAAATGATCGTACATGTGATTCAGAGAAAACGAACGTACGCACAAAAAAACGTGCGTACGCCACCCTTCCAGATGTGCCCATTATAAATCACAAATGAACGTCAACTTGTGCGCAGCCGGATGGTTTTAGGTCTCCGCCTTGTAAACACCCCCTCATCAATATCATTAGCATATGTGTTAATGAAATCAATGGCCTAAAAGCTGTAGCTTATGTAAAATTATATATTGAAAACATTGTATAGGCCTAGCCTTTGCCATCTGATGTTAACTAGCCTATATGCGTCAGTTCGAATAGCTTAACTAATTATGTTTTTTCCAGCAAAGCTTTCTGGAAAGAGATCGTATGCATCCATGTCTATTGCCCTCTGCTCGCTTTCATTCCTTTTTCTTGCAGTAATGTGAATAATCAACATTTCGTATGTTTAGGCCTACTTTGTAGAAAAAAAAGGGTAGGTCTATGAAGGAAAGACCTCTAGGCCTATATAATCCTGTACGTTATGGTACAGTAGGCTACGTATCCAATATGACCCAGGGTAATATGCTGATTTAGCCTACAAAACAGAGGACTAAATTATAAGCGTGATATGTCATGCAGGCTTAACGTTTCTTTTAGGGTAGGCTATGTTTTTGCTGAAAAAGTAGCCTAGTTCGCCGGTCATTTTTCATTCATTCTGCATATCTTTGCTATCATTTTCTTTCAATAATGTCCAATGGCTTAAACATTGTCCTTTATTGTTTGCTTTAGGCTTACCTTTATATTTTATCCTACATTATTCAACTCACGTATTGTCATCTGATCTTGGGCACTGCCAGTCAAAAAAAGCAAGCCTCTTTACGCAACTCCGACGCAACACTAAATATGAAGATGCCCTGCTTTCAGAGGATAACTTCCGTCCCTTGGTTGTGTAGGCTATATATGATATAAAATATCTATAGCCTACATTGTATAGCTTACAGTCAAATATTACCTTTTTGTTACGAAGCTGGGAATAGGCCTATGAGCGCAAATTAGGATGTAGTGGAGGCTAAACGCGAGTAAACGCAGTTTATCCACCTCTGAAATTTCATAAATAGAGTTTAGGCCTACCCACCTCTTATTAGAGTTTATCCACCTCTCAAAAAAGTTTATTCACTTTTAACATTCAAAACTGTATGATCAAATACTATCCTATATTCCCAATACTGCACAACAACCTCCAACATTATCAAACTGTTCGAATGCCTTTTTGAATGCCTTCCTCTCCTAAACGAGGGCAATTAGACATTTGATGGTCAATATTAGATTGGTGAAAACACTAAATATACTAGATCACCTTCTAGTATATTTAGAAGACATCTTAAGTGGGCTATAGTTCTCATTAGCAGTTTTATGCCAAACCATGACACAATAAGCTGCGTCCAAAAACGTCTTTAAAAATCTTCTGATATTGATCATGCATATGGCAAAGAAAGACATGAGATCGTTGGTCTTGGAATTTTTAAAATGCATCGCACCTCAGATTACTTGCAGTACCCTGGCATTACCACAAGGAAATGGTCGTACGTCAAGTTTGAACCTGACGTGGAGATAAGCACTTTTCCACGTCAAAGACGGTTTTTATAAATCTGAGCCTTGGCATGGATTTGAGCGTACGCACAGTCTAAGATCAAATCTGTGCGTAAGAACGCTTTATAAATGAGGCCCCAGGACATATAGAGTTCAGGCTACATGACATATAGAGTTTAGGCTACAGGACATATGGAGTTCAGGACATATAGAGTTCAGGCTATATGACATATAGAGTTCAGGCTACATGACATATAAAGTTCAGTACATATAGAGTTATATAGAGTTCAGGCTACATGACATATAGAGTTCAGGACATATAGACTTCAGGCTACATGACATATAGAGTTTAGGCTCAGGGGCTCCATAAAGCATCTTGAGACGATTCTTTTTCATTTCAATTCTTTTTGACGCTATAAGTAAATAGTGGTGGAAGTGAATCTCCTTTAACACTGTAGGGCAAAACAACACAATGTAACTACAGCACACAACTCTGCAGGGCAGAACAGGGTTTTCAGGCTAAAGGCCTCTGCAAAGCGTCCTGAGACTATTTCAGCTGTCGTTGGAACTACTGTAAGGGAAAAAAACGAAACTGGACAAAAGCCTAGAATGAACAGTGACAACAACAAAAATATGAGGCTACACTTTATTTAGATAGTCCCATTTAGACTATTTAAATTTAGATAGTCCCCTTTAGACTACTTAGATAGTCCCCTTTAGACTATTTAGATAGTCCCCTTTAGACTATTTAGATTTAGATAGTCCCCTTTAGACTATTTAGATAGTTCCCTTTAGACTGTTTAGATTTAGATAGTCCCCTTTAGACTATTTCAATTTAGATAGTCCCCTTTAGACTATTTAGATAGTCCCCTTTAGACTGTTTAGATTTAGATAGTCCACTTTAGACTATTTAGATTTAGATAGTCCCCTTTAGACTATTTAGATAGTTCCCTTTAGACTGTTTAGATTTAGATAGTCCCCTTTAGACTATTTAGATTTAGATAGTCACCTTTAGACTATCTACAGATACAGATACAGATAGCTTATCAACAAGCGATCTGTTGACACTCTGTTATGCACATTTTATGGTAAAGGTTAGTTTAACCAGTTTAATTGTTTAACAGCAATTTTATATACTGAACTTGAAGGGCAAGAGATGGTCTGTAAATTCTCTGTGGGCGGACTATCCAAGTAAAGTGTGTTTGTCCGTGTGTGTCCGTGTGTGTGTGTGTGTTACCCAAGATTATACTTAGGCACCTGCAGTTACAGAAACAGTAGTTTACTCCATGCCAGACCACAAGCAGCTGATCGCACACGCACGCACACACACACACACACACACACACACACACACACACACACACTCACTGGGTTGGTGCATTTTACACAAAGGTAAGCGATTTGTAATGCATTATAATGTATGTGGTCTTGTTGTAGATTCAGACTCAGCTCCTGACAGGTTAGTGAGTTAAACATTCAGGCAGATGTGCATGGTCTCAGAGTGCTCGGGATTTACCTGCTCAAACAGGTGTGCAGGAGTGCTGGGGATTTACCTGCTCAAACAGGTGAGCAAGAGTGCTGGGGATTTACCTGCTCAAACAGGTGTGCAAGAGTGCTGGGGAAACATGCTCAAACAGGTGTGCAAGAGTGCTGGGGATTTACCTGCTCAAACAGGTGAGCAGGAGGGCTGTGCAGGAGTGGTCTGTGGGGGTTCTGCAGCAGTCCAGGTTCTGGTTCTGCTGACCCGGGCCCGTCTCCTCCTGGTTCTGGTTCTGCCTCCACTCCTGCAGGACGTGCTCTGGCAGACACGCACAGGATTCTGGGAAGTCCACGTCTCTGACGGCACGCATCAGCTCACAGTTTCTCAACTGCTCGCTCTCCAGACGAAACATGTTCCACACACACCGTCTAGACGGAAAAACAGGAAACATGTTCCACACACACCGTCTAGACGGAAAAACAGGTAACATGTTCCACACACACCGTCTAGACGGAGAAACAGGTAACATGTTCCACACACACCGTCTAGACGGAAAAACAGGTAACATGTTCCACACACACCGTCTAGACGGAAAAACAGGTAACATGTTCCACACACACCGTCTAGACGGAAAAATAGGTAACATGTTCCACACACACCGTCTAGACGGAAAAACAGGTAACATGTTCCACACACACCGTCTAGACGGAAAAATAGGTAACATGGTAACATGTTCCACACACACCGTCTAGACGGAAAAACAGGTAACATGTTCCACACACACCGTCTAGACGGAAAAACAGGTAACATGTTCCACACACACCGTCTAGACGGAAAAATAGGTAACATGTTCCACACACACCGTCTAGACGGAAAAACAGGTAACATGTTCCACACACACCGTCTAGGCAGAGAAACAGGTAACATGTTCCACACACACC
>NW_027468848.1:2237511-2242511 GCF_046254945.1 Alosa pseudoharengus
AGTAGCAGAGGTAAATGTTCTACAGATCTACAGCAACTTCTGGTGAGATTACAACTTACATGAGTAAACGAGACGAGGGGTATGTGGCCTCAACCAGAGCCTGTCTAGAAGAGCCTGTTTACTTTCATTGTATCGAACCTGGTTGCAGTTTACTCATTGTTCCTCTAGGGGCCGCCGCTAGCTAGTGCAGAATGAATGGGAGTCTATGGGGCTAGACGGGTAAAATGTATCTTTATTATCGTCTTAAGCTTAGTTTTCTCTAGACTCAACCATAAATACATGCCTGTCAGTTGGAACAACCCAAAAAACTAGATAATTGCTTGAGATTTTGACGATTTATGGTGATTTTATTTTCGCTAGATCTTTGCCCAGATTGACGCTAATGCATTATAGAGGAGTGGATCACTGAAGCAAGATGGCGTCTCGATTGACGCATTCGTTCCAATGAACAGCAGTAGTCAAGGCGACATCTAGTGTATATGTCTATGGTAGATAGTTTGGTAACCTAGCAACAATAAACACTTGACCCGCAGCACTATGAAAGGAGCTTTACTAGATGGAAAGGGGCGCTGTCCGGAGCTCTGTTCTAGAATCTTTGTCTGTCAGTGCAAAAATAGCGATGTGGACACAGGCTCACGAGTCACTGGCAACAGCAGACAAGGTTACCAAAAACGTCTGCCAGCCAAACTGTAATGCATGTTCTTTTTGGAATGTTGCTGGAATGCTAGCTAACTAGCCAACATACACTACTATACTCTTTACTCTCTCACATACACTACTATACTCTCTCACATTCACTACTATACTCCTTCACATACACTACTATACTCTCTCACATACACGACTATACCCTCTCATACATACATGTAAAATGACTATAATAGTGAGTGTGCATGAGTATAGTGGTGTATGTGCAAGATTATGATAGTGTGTGTAAGACCAAGTATGAATTAAGGCCTAGACGGCCCCTCATATGTGTGCGTGTGTGTGTGTGTGTACGTGTATGTGTGCGTGTGTGTGTGCGTGTGTGTGTGTGTGTGTGTACGTGTGTGTGTGTGTGTACGTGTGTGTGTACGTGTGTGTGTGCATGTGTGTGTGTGTGCGTGCGTGTGTGTATGTGTGCGTGCGTGTGTGGGTACATGTGTGTGTGTGTGTGTACGTGTGTGTGTGTGTGCGTGCGTGTGTGTGTGCGTGTGTGTGTGTGTGCGTGTGTGTGTGTGTGTGTGTGTGTATGTGTATGTGTGTGTGTGTGTGTGTGTGTGCATGTATGCGTGTGTGCGTGCGTGTGTGTATGTGTGCGTGTGTGTATGTGTGCGTGCGTGTGTGTGTGTATGTGTGTGTGTGTGTGTACGTGTGTGTGTGTGTGTGTGTGTGTGTGCGTGCGTGTGTACCTCGTGCGTGTGAACCTCATGTGTGCATGCGTGTGCGTGTGTGTATGTGTGCGTGTGTGTCTGTGTGCGTGCGTGTGTGTGTACGTGTGTGTGTGCGTGTGTGTGTGTGTGTGTGTGTACGTGTGCGTGTGTGTGTGTACGTGTGTGTGTGTGTACGTGTGTGTGTGTGTACCTCGTGTGTGTACAGCAGTTCTGTCCTCAGGAGTCCGTGGCCCTGCAGCAGAGTCCAGTCCATGCGTAGGTCCCAGCTCACACACACCAACACACTGAAGCAGGTGGACACAGCCCACAGGTACACACACACATTCACCTCCCACACCTGGCCAGGGTGTACACCTGGCAAGTACACACACACACACACATATAATATGCATGCAAATAAACACATATGTACAATGCACACACACACATACATGCACACACACTACAGTGCTGTAACAGTGTGATAGGTGCAGGTATAGTGTAGTGCTGTGAACACACACACACACACACACAGTGTTGGGAGGGTTACTTTCAAAACGTATTCCGTTACTGAATACAGAATACATGCCCAAAAATGTAATCTGTAACGTATTCCGTTACGTTACTCAATCTGAGTAACGTATTCTGAATACTTAGATTACTTCCGCATTGAATTGCATTTTATAAGTGTAGGAATGCGGCCATCAAATCCTGCTTAGGCCTACTAAACAGGCCTATTCTGGTGTGTTCTTCTGTTCCAAATGGCTGAAGTGTTAGGCCCACATTGGAGAATGTAAAGTCAACTAAGCTACCTGATACAACTTTAAAATAGCAAGGTGACCACTAAAACTACTGTACAGCAGGCACTAGGCTAATTAAAACAAACTAAATAAATAGGCTACTTTAAGGGCGTAGCCAGAAAATATATTAGTGCCTGTGAGATTTTTCGGTGGCATCAACCCAGTACAAGGCGCATATGACAGGTGGAACGCAAATGACCTGTAAATGTAAACACTATAGGCTACTGTATATCAGTGCTCTCAAAATGAACGTGATTGCGTAATGACAATCAAAAACCGCACGTTAAAATATGCTACTCGCAAGAATAATTCTTCAGAGGCTGCACCATATAATTCATTTTAAAACGTAAATGTAGATCTAATTAGAAAAAAAAAATAATCCATAAAGCTATTTTAAGTTAGAATAAAAAACTTAGAATGCAGTACCTATTTTAGAGATTGGTTTAATTGTAGGTCTAAATCAACACGTGAACTAGGCTCTGTTTATTGATTAGCAAACTGTGTAACCGATTGGCCGAAGTAGCCTGAGCTATTAATACTTGGGAAAATATCCTTTGAACAGACATCAGGAACCGCGATCAGTGAGGAACAGGAGTTAGCCTACCTCCACTTACTTTACTCCTCCGATGACGCGTCCATAATGCGCGCTGGCTGCGTTTTGAGGCTAGTGCAAGACGGCGCGGCTTGGATTTAAACATGGAAATCATAGATTGCTTTCAGGAGCTTCTGGGAAATGGAGTTGCCTTAATTTATTTAGAGAGTGAATAAACTTATGAAACAGAGAAGTATCGTCATGTAATCCATTGATTTTAACAATGTAACTGTAACTGTTCTAAATACCAACTATTTAACTTGTAACTGTATCGGAATACAGTTACTCATAATTTGTATTCTGAATACGTAACGCCGGTACATGTATTCCGTTACTCCCCAACACTGCACACACACACGCACACACACACACACAAACACATCGTTGTCCAAAGCATTATGCATCTGTTTGCATTAACGGTGGCAATTACAACGGGTGTGCGGCCTGGATTTAGGGTAGTTTAGAGGAACTCTCTATACATCTCACATACACACACACCCCTCACATACACACCTCCATACACACGCACACACCCACACATACGCACGCACACACACATCACATGCACACACTGTGGGTGTGCGGTCTGGATTTAGGGTAGTTTAGAGGAACTCTCACTACTCCCAACTCAGCATGGACGCCATGATGGATGCGCGCACGCACATACACACGCACACACACACACGCTCGCACGCACACACACACACACACACGCACGCACGCACGCACGCACGCACGCACGCATATACACACGCACGCACACACAGACGCACGCACGCACGCACGCACGCTGTGATAACTATAATCTGCAGGTAATAGTGTAGTACTGTGATAAAACACACAAACACGCACACACACACACACACACACACACTACATAAACTGCAGGTAATAGTGTAGTACTGTGATATAATCCCGTAATAAATGTCGTGTAGTGCTGTGATAATTATAATCCTGTAATACGTGTCGTGTAGTGCTGTGATAACTATAATCCCGTAATAAGTGTCGTGTAGTGCTGTGATAACTATAATCCCGTAATACGTGTCATGTAATGCTGAAAATGCCGTGTCCACATCTGAGGCGTCGTCCACCTCTGGCTCTGTTGTAGAGTCCGGCGAACATGACCATGAGGAAGACCGTGGCGTATTTGCCAGCGTTGAGGAGGTGGACGGTGTCTCTGCTGTCCCAGAACTGCCTCAGGCACTGGGCGAGACGCAGCCAGGGGGGGAAGCACTGGACCAGACACGTCGCCGCCAGGGCTGACAGACCACAGCTCGCCTGCTCTGGACCACAAACAACAACAATAACAACAATATAAACAATAACACAAACACAAACATCAGCGCAGGATCAGACAGGTTGCCATCAGAGGTGCTGACCGCAGCCCACCAGCTCAGCACAACACAACAACACACACACACACACACACACACACACACACACACACACACACACACACACACACAATACCTTCTCAGCAACCCTCTACCACAACACAACAACACACACACACACACACAAACACACACACACACACTACCTGCTCAGCAACCCTCTACCACAACACAACAACACACACACAAACACACACACACAAACACACACACACACACATACACACACACACACAACTTTTATGTCTGCTTTTAAAATGGCAATATAAACAGTACTGAACAGTCACACACACAGTAAACCTAATTTTTAGACCTATTTATTATTATTATTTATGAAATTAATATAACAAAGCTTTTGCACAATAGGAGAGAGATGAACAACAATGCACCTTTACTGTAGTGGAGCTTACGAGATGGAAACGAAAGGGAAAAGGTTTTTAAGATGCCCATTCAAATTGTAGCCTAATGCACTCCATCGTGTTTTAAATCCGAAATAAGGAGGAATGTGAGGAGACTGCTATTAAGAATGCTTCTGCAATCGAAGCACTAAACACAATTGCGGGAAACACTGCTAAGGTCGGGCGACGGTAGATCAGAGGCAGCAAATGGGCATCTGTCATCTTGTCTGCAGTCACACACTGCATTTGTCACACAAGATCAACAGAGGAACGCAAGTAACAAATACATTTAAATTTCAGTAATTGTAATTGTGTGACTAGATTTACAAAAATACTTTGTTACATGACTGTTACCACTATAAGTAGTGGAATTACAGTAACGCCTTACTTTGTACTTTTCATCTGTAACACTTTACTTAACACTGACAATGACTGTGTACGACTGTACTATGACTGTATAACTG
>NW_027468848.1:2252511-2257511 GCF_046254945.1 Alosa pseudoharengus
TAAAACTGACTCTTTCTAAGGGGAAAATATCCAAATAACGGTTTGCTATATTCATCCCACCTCTAACTTGTCCATGAGCTGCTGAGTTCCGTGGCTGTCGGTGTTGAGCAGCGAAGTGTCCAACTTCTCCTTCATCCATCGCTGACCCCTCTCCGACACAAACTTGGCGTCATACTTCTTCATGATCTTGCGGAAGGCACTGCAGTTCAGCTGCTAAAAAACAGCAACAACAATGTCACACACACTAGTGATGGAATGACCACAGCATCAACACTGTCACACACTCCACTAGAGATGGAATGACCATAGCATCAACACTGTCACACACACACACTAGAGATGGAATGACCACAGCATCAACACTGTTACACACTCCACTAGAGATGGAATGACCACAGCAACAACACTGTCACACACACACACTATATGACAACAGCATCAACACTGTCACACACTCCACTAGAGATGGAATGACCACAGCAACAACACTGTCACACACACACACTATATGACAACAGCATCAACACTGTCACACACTCCACTAGAGATGGAATGACCACAGCAACAACACTGTCACACACACACACTATATGACCACAGCATCAACACTGTCACACACACTAGAGATGGAATGACCATAGCATCAACACTGTCACACACAAACGCTAGAGATGGAATGACCACAGCATCAACACTGTCACAAACTCCACTAGAGATGGAATGACCAAAGCAACAACACTGTCACACACACACACTATATGACCACAGCAACAACACTGTCACACATACTAGAGATGGAATGACCACAGCAACAACCAGCACATGATTAACACCAATAGCACTTTACACCTAAAACAGAAGTTTTGCGCTTTGAAATTGACCCCAAAAGAAGTACTGCAGGGGTCGTTCCTGCGATGAGGTCATATACAAAGATGCCAGAACCCCTAAAATAGCCCCAACGTTCCTGCAGTGGAAACGAGCTTATGGTTATGGCCAAACAATAACCCACACAGAGTGGTGTGATACCCTGAAGGGCTCCCCCTGTAGGTGCACCAGGTTAAGGTGGACTTCACTAGCTCTGTAGGTACACCAGGTTAAGGTGTACTTCACTAGCTCTGTAGGGTACAACAGGTTAAGGTGGACTTCACTAGCTCTGTAGGGTACAACAGGTTAAGGTGGACTTAACTAGCTCTGTAGGTGCACCAGGTTAAGGTGGACTTAACTAGCTCTGTAGGTGCACCAGGTTAAGGTGGACTTAACTAGCTCTGTAGGTACACCAGGTTAAGGTGGACTTCACTAGCTCTGTAGGGTACAACAGGTTAAGGTGGACTTAACTAGCTCTGTAGGTGCACCAGGTTAAGGTGGACTTCACTAGCTCTGTAGGTGCACCAGGTTAAGGTGACTTCACTAGCTCTGTAGGTGCACCAGGTTAAGGTGGACTTCACTAGCTCTGTAGGTGCACCAGGTTAAGGTGGACTTCACTAGCTCTGTAGGGTACAACAGGTTAAGGTGGACTTAACTAGCTCTGTAGGTGCACCAGGTTAAGGTGGACTTCACTAGCTCTGTAGGTGCACCAGGTTAAGGTGACTTCACTAGCTCTGTAGGTGCACCAGGTTAAGGTGGACTTCACTAGCTCTGTAGGTGCACCAGGTTAAGGTGGACTTAACTAGCTCTGTAGGGTACACCAGGTTAAGGTGGACTTCACTAGCTCTGTAGGGTACAACAGGTTAAGGTGGACTTCACTAGCTCTGTAGGTGCACCAGGTTAAGGTGGACTTAACTAGCTCTGTAGGGTACACCAGGTTAAGGTGGACTTCACTAGCTCTGTAGGTGCACCAGGTTAAGGTGGACTTCACTAGCTCTGTAGGGTACACCAGGTTAAGGTGGACTTCACTAGCTGTGTAGGTACACCAGGTTAAAGTGGACTTCACTAGTGGTCAGATGAGAGAATTGGAGTGGAAGGGGAGAAGTGAGGAGAAGTGAAGAAGAGAAGAGAATTGAAGAGAAGAGAGGAGAAGAGAATTGAAGAGAGGAGAAGAAAAGTGAAGAGAAGTGAAGAAAAGAGAAGAGAAGTGAAGAGAAAAGAGGAGAAGAGAAGTGAAGATAAGAGATAAGATACGTTGAGGGCCCCCCTACCTGGTAGCTCTGCAGGTAGACCAGGCTGAGGTGGAGTTCACTGGTGGCCAGTTGAAGCTGGTGGAGATCAGGGTTGCCTTTACACACTCTCCACAGGTCAGATAACGAATCAGTTTGGGTCGCGGTCTGCATGGTCTCTGAGATAGAGCAGCAATGTGCGGTGGATCCAAAGCCGCCCATCTTCCTCTTAGCTTCCCTCAGCTTCTCTGGGAGATAGGAATGGAACATTACCAAACACACACACACACACACACACACACACACACACACACACACAGATGAAAATCAGACACATAGACACGCATGTCCACTAGAGAGCACTTCATCTGTGTTCACCTGAGTAGAAGAGTGTCACTTTAGTCAGCTCAGTCTCACAGCATCTGAAGAACTCCTTGTGTGCAGCTTTGAGATGCTTCTGATCTGCGTACATGAAAGAGGGGAGGAAGGGAGAGAGAAGGAGAGAGAGAGAGACAGGAGAGAGAGAGAGGAGAGAGAGGAGAGAGAGAGAGGAGGAGAGAGAGAGGAGGAGAGAGAGAGGAGGAGAGAGGAAAGCAATGGAAGAGCCAAGTGGGAGGTGAGAAAAGAGGAAGACAGAAGAAAAGAGAAGAGAGGGAAAGAGAGGAGAAGATGAGCACGCTGTGTTGTATGAGAGCACTGGGGAGATGGGAAATGGGAAATGGGAAACTGTGTTGTATGAGAGCACTGGGGAAATGGTAAATGGGAAACTGTGTTGTATGAGAGCACTGGGGAAATGGGAAATGGGAAACTGTGTTGTATGAGAGCACTGGGGAGATGGGAAATGGGAAACTGTGTTGTATGAGAGCACTGGGGAGATGGGAAATGGGAAACTGTGTTGTATGAGAGCACTGGGAAATGGGAAATGGGATACTGTGTTGTATGAGAGCACTGGGGAGATGGGAAATGGGAAACTGTGTTGTACGAGAGCACTGGGGAGATGGGAAATGGGAAATGGGAAACTGTGTTGTATGAGAGCACTGGGGAAATGGGAAATGGGAAACTGTGTTGTATGAGAGCACTGGGGAGATGGGAAATGGGAAACTGTGTTGTATGAGAGCACTGGGGAGATGGGAAATGGGATACTGTGTTGTATGAGAGCACTGGGGAGATGGGAGATGGGAAATGGGAAACTGTGTTGTATGAGAGCACTGGGGAAATGGGAAATGGGAAACTGTGTTGTATGAGAGCACTGGGGAAATGGGAAATGGGAAACTGTGTTGTATAAGAGCACTGGGGAGATGGGAAATGGGATACTGTGTTGTATGAGAGCACTGGGGAGATGGGAGATGGGAAATGGGAAACTGTGTTGTATGAGAGCACTGGGGAAATGGGAAATGGGAAACTGTGTTGTATGAGAGCACTGGGGAAATGGGAAATGGGAAACTGTTGTATGAGAGCACTGGGGAGATGGGAAATGGGAAACTGTGTTGTATGAGAGCACTGGGGAGATGGGCATCTACCAGCACATCTCTGATCCTGGGCAAATGAGCTGCCGTGTGTGTGTGTGTGTGTGTGTGTGTGTGTGTGTGCGTGCATGCGTGTGTGTGTGTGTGTCTATGAATATGTGTGTGTGTCTATGAATATGTATGTATGTCTGTGTGAGAGAAATGGAGAAATGTTAGTGTGTTTGGGTGGCCCATGTCTGAGGCCTCTTAAGCCCTCTGTGCATGATGTGTATGATGTGTGCAGAGATCAAGCCTCCCGCCCACAGCACACGATCACATTACTGTGTGTGTGTGTGTGTGTGTGTGTGTGTGTGTGTGTGTGTGTGTGTGTGTGTGTGGTGTGTGTGTATGATGTGTGCAGAGATCAAGCCTCCCGCCCACAGCACATGATCACATTACAGTGCCATTAAGCATCCATCACTCTCAGCTCCTCCCTGTCATGCAGCAGCCGTCCTGGCTGAGCCTCTGCACGTTTATGAGGTGATCCATTATTGATCTGACCTCTGTTACCTGGCTGAGCCTCTGCACGTTTATGAGGTGATCCATTATTGATCTGACCTCTGTTACCTGGCTGAGCCTCTGCACGTTTATGAGGTGATCCATTATTGATCTGACCTCTGTTGCCTGGCTGAGCCTCTGCACGTTTATGAGGTGATCCATTATTGATCTGACCTCTGTTACCTGGCTATGACTTCCCCATAAGCATTCAAAGTCAGAGCAGTGTTCTGTTACAGCAGGAATAATTAATGGGATCATAGTACAGCAGAGTGGTCAAACATGGGGAAGTGACACCCGTTCTCCTTCACGGGGGAGAGAGAAGTGGAGGGAGAATGCACCGGGTGAAGAGGGTAAGCAACCTCAACAGTACAGTTAGTCTGAAGAGTTTATTTTAATTAACTTGTTACAGCATGAACAGATAACAAGACGTTAATATTGTGTCTTTTAGTGTTAGTGTTAGTAGTAGTATGAGTGTTAGTGTTAGTAGTAGTATTAGTGTTAGTGTTAGTAGTAGTAGTAGTATTAGTGTTAGTGTTAGTGTTAGTAGTAGTAGTAGTATTAGTGTTAGCATTAGTATTAGTGTTAGTGTTAGTAGTAGTATTAGTGTTTGTGTTAGCAGTAGTATTAGTGTTAGTGTTAGTAGTAGTATTAGTGTTAGTGTTAGTGTTAGTGTTAGTGTTAGTAGTAGTAGTAGTATTAGTGTTAGTGTTAGTAGTAGTAGTAGTATTAGTGTTAGTAGTAGTATTAGTGTTTGTGTTAGTAGTAGTATTAGTGTTAGTATTAGTGTTAGTGTTAGTAGTAGTATTAGTGTTAGTGTTAGTGTTAGTAGTAGTAGTAGTATTAGTGTTAGTGTTAGTGTTAGAAGTATAATTCCAGTTATTTTCTCGTAAATCAGACGCTCTCA
>NW_027468848.1:2262511-2270011 GCF_046254945.1 Alosa pseudoharengus
GTATTATTCACTAGTCTGCTAACATCTCTACAAGTAAAGTAAGTCAACTGCAGTATAAATGTGCACCGACTTTCACCTCATGAACTCACTGACTCTTAGCGATATCATTATGATTTCCGTGCTGCATTTCCCACTGTGTATGAGCAGCGTCGGGGCCGGTCTACAGATGAGTGGAGATTTGTGAGACGCGTATGGCTGCAGGAAGTGCTGATGATGCAGAAGAGAGCTCAGCTCCGGAGGAAAGTGGAGCATTGTGGTCTATTTCAGAAGCAGGCCATTGTGTTCCTGTGTACAGTGAATGGGGAGATGCACGGGGAGATGCACGCATGTTCAGGAGATCTTATTTATATCCCATTAGCTCACACCTCTACGTTGGACGACAGTGGGGCCATGTGTAGCAGAGTGTGTGACTATGAGTGTGTGAGCACTAGCACACTGAGTTGTGTAGTAGAGTGACTATGAGTGTGTGAGCACTAGCACACTGAGTTGTGTAGTAGAGTGACTATGAGTGTGTGAACACTAGCACACTGAGTTGTGTAGTAGAGTGACTATGAGTGTGTGACTATGAGTGTGTGACTGTAAGCGCTTTCAGACATACGTGTAAGACCGGAGGTTCTGCGGATGTTAAACGGTGGGGCCGTATATCTGAACGACAAAACCGGTCATATTTATATATTCCGAATTTAGCCGGTTGTTCTACTACTCCCCCCCTAGTATTTCCTCCGGACATTATGTAAATGTACTGTGTCTGAACGAAGTGTAGAACATGCAGTTAAAATTCACACCTTCAGAGGGCGTGTCAGTGACGTTTCTTTCGTGCGTCCATGTGGTTAAATCTGACTTAAATGCCTGAGAAAATGAAAACAAAGAAAAGCCAACTTTGTTCCAAGCTCCTAAACGTAAATACAATAGACACATGGGGAGAGGATGCTTTTGGAAAAATAAACCATGAAAAAACGAACCACTTCACTGTTATGTTAGTATTTTGTTTGTTGCTTAAAAACGTTGTATATGATGGCCTTGAAGTCTTGAGTTATCTTACTGCAGTGGTCCCCAAACTTTTTCTTCCGAGGGCCAGCTCACTATGCCTGGCTCTAAGAGAGGGCCAGAGACTCGGAGTATATCAGTAACCATAAATAGCTTAGTGCCTTGAACAACAACAGTCTACCTTAGTTGAATATTCCATTACATTTAATCATAGGCTACTGTAATTTAATACCATTGTTAGCTGTGTTTATATTGCCATCATGGCATGTAAAATGTAGCTCAAATGAAATAATATGAATAAAAAGACTTTAGCATTCCCAAAAGTATTGGCAGGGAGTCCCAAAAGTATATTTTATTTATAATGTGTGAACTCTGAACTCTGTGTCTTTGCATACACAGCTCAAGTTGTGAACAAGCAATATCCTACAAATAATTTAAAGTTCTCAAACTATGAGAGTTTTATGAAGTGCTGGCAAAAACATCTGAAATGACCACCATTCTAACTTTCACTCACCTGATGAGAACTTTGTGAATTGTGAATTTGGATTAACATTTGAGCAAGTGAATAAAAAATGGAAATAATTATCCCAGGAAGTCCCAGAAATATGACTTGAATAGAAGTTAGTTAGTTATTAACAATTAATTGATAAACTTTTAGAATACTTTGAGCATAGGCCTCTTACATTGTTTGCAGGTAGGCCTACATTTCATTCCGTTTTCGATGGTAAACGCAAAACAGCGCCAAAACAACCACCAGTGGACAAAAAGAGTATTACACGTGTACTGTTAAGACTCGCCATAGAGAATGAATGGGGGAAATTACAGAGGTTATAGTTTGACGATGTCGTACTCCTGTGCGGGCCAGATGCTATCAGACATGTTTTGGGGGGCCACCCAAAATGAGGTGGCGGGCCGTATCCGGCCCTCGGGCCGTAGTTTGGGGACCACTGGCCTACTGAATTGGCTGGTAGGTTACCATAAAGTTCGTTCATGCTCTCCAACACAAACCAGATTTGGGGTTCCATAGCCAAGTAATTCTGCTACATAACTTTATTCGAAGCACACATGTAGGTCAATTTCAAGTGTGCATTTACGTGACTACTTCAAGTATTAACCTACACACAATAGATTTTTTTTCTTTAGCCTACATAATGCATACACTTTGTAAACAAACAGCAGCTGTGACAGTGGCCGCATATATTCTGCGTCATATCTCACCTCTTGTGAACTCTACAAGCCCCCACCCCTCACTCGACAACCACACGGATATTCTGTAATGTGCGTGTATGTCGTTCACACATAGGTCCGTATAAGGTCAGTATAAGGTCCGCAGGTTAGCATCATATCTGAATCATCCGAAGGGTAGGACCTCCGTTTGACAAACCTCCGCATATACTCCGGAGGTTATATCTGAAAGCGCTTTATGAGTGTGAGCGCTAGCACATTGATTTGTGTCGTAGTGTGACTATCAGTGTGTGAGCGCTAGCACACTGAGTTGTTGTGTAGGAGTGTGACTATGAGTGTATGACTATGAGTGTGTGAGCACTAGCACACTGATTTGTGTAGTAGAGTGTGTGACTATGAGGGCTGTATTTTGCACACTGGCGCATGGCGTAAAACTCGTTTTCCACCCGGCGCAAAGTTTAATTCCTTATTTTGCACGTTTATTTTTTAAACAATGCGCCCAGGGGTGTGGCAATTAACAACTTAGGGAGTGGCTTAGCGCATTGTCTAAAAATCGCTATGGTACACCTGGTCAGAAGTCTATGGCGAGTTGTTTATATGTTATTTTAAGAGCGCATTGTCAACAGTCATATTGGCGGGTGCACCTATCATCCATGAACACACATCAGCCACGTGCAAGCAAAACAGTACAAATTGCACGATTACAATGGGAAACATAATTAGAATAAAGATATTACGAAATACTGTACATCTCATGATGAGTAGTTTATTCACCATCATTTGCAAATTGGTAATGACGGTTAAAAGTGATTAGGGGAGAGGCGAGAGACACGTATGGAGCACAGCTGAAGATGCGCTGTCACGAGATATAAGCAACTCCTCTGCAGGATAAATGCTGTTTCAACACGGCCAAAACGCAACGCCGACGGATTTGCCGCTTCTTGCAGCTAAGAGAAGCCGGCTTCCATTGAAAATGAATGACTTCCAGTAACTTTGAAGCTCAAGTCGGCAGCGCTGTGTACGTACAGAAAACATGCTTACCATAAACAGACTAACTGTAACCATACCAACCATAACTCTGCAAGAAAATTCATTGATTATGTGTAAGGTGAACAGATGAGTCTTTACACATTTCTTGAAAATCCCAAAACGAGTATTTATTAAACAAACATACTGTAGGGCAGTCTTTCACATTAACATCACGTCTCCTCAGGCCAGAGTGACCACGTAACTGATGAACTGAGGTCTGAGTAGACCTGAGACTGATTTGAGCCAGAAGTGAACCACACCTGAGACTGATTTGAGCCAGAAGTGAACCACACCTGAGACTGATTTGAGCCAGAAGGGAACCACACCTGAGACTGATTTGAGCCAGATCTGGTCCATATCTGTTTTAGCGGTATCTGTTGTCAGGGATCTATAGAGCAGGGAATGCAGAATGTTCATGGAATACATATTGTGTTTAAAAGGTCCGCTAGACCAAACACATTGTATATCCAGGGATGTTAGACCAGAGGCAAATGGAATAGTTTAGTTTAGTTTATTTGTTTAGCACAAATTAGTACATCTGTGCAAGGCGGGAACGAAGCCTAGAGGCTTGTAAAGAGTTCCACGCCTAAACATTGTGTTTAAAAGGTCAGCTAGACCAAACACATCGTATATCCAGGGATGTTAGACAGGCAAATCGTGGATCATGATTTTACATTGTCAATGTGAGGTTTGAACTGACGAGATTCGGATCTGATTTAAACGTGGAGTAAGGACAAGAGGGATTGCTCTCCTGAGGAAATGGTTGAGCATCATAAATGTAAACATCCTATCAAACTGTGTTCATACAAAAACATTAGCACAGTTTTACTGCATGCATAAAAACACTCTCCTGTTGCATAGATTAACACTGAGCTCATTTAAGGCATAAACACATTTTCAGGGAGATTATTTCAAGGCTTTATGTGAGGTTTCACAATACTTTGTTCAGTGCATCTGTAAAGTTTTAAAGTTTTTATCTATAAATTTGAAAAAAGTTGAAACATTTTACAAAGGACTAAACACATACAACCCATTCACGCTCTGAGGTATTCTTTAGGAAAGTCACAGGAAACGATCCAAACAACCGTTTTCTTTTGAACTTAGCATTAACATCTCTGCTTGAGAATGAAATTAAATCAAGTATAAGTATACTCTTTTGATCCCGTGAGGGAATCATGATGACATTACAGATGATGAGAGATGAGGTGCATATCTAGACACATTCTGCACCCCAGGCTATACAGATGAGGTATAGTATAAGTATAGTATATAGTATATATCTATGAGGTGCATATAGTATCTATGAGGTGCATATCTACACTGTGCACCCCAGGCATAACGACAGCATCTACTCTGGTGCCATTAATGCTCACCGATTTTGCAGATCGTTCACAGTTTAGAGTTGTCTTTGAGATCATAACTAAATGCTCATGTAAACGTAATGGCATTGCACTTTGACAGCATGACCTAGTATGTTAGCACTTGGATGACTCCTGTATACACTAGGCCTACTGCTGGGAGTGCTTGAAAGGGCTGATTTCGTTGACCAGAGAAGACACAGAAAGCTCTCAGATGGAATACAACCCCATGAACAAAAACAGTATGTGATCATCTGCAAATCACACATAACGCCATAATAATACTCCTCGGTGTACAATTGAGAAGAATTTGGGGATTTCATCATTGATAGAACATATCATCACAAACATTTCAGAAAATATAGTGGCACTTTGTAGACAAGGGATGGCTCATATGGCACTGCGTTAAACCTGTTTCTGTTCTGAATGGACTCTGGAAAACCTCCCATAACAATTGTCTATGAACTTGTTAGTCAGTTAGACAGTTCAAAAGCCAGCGTGTGTGATGGTATGTGGGTGCATTAGGGCCTATGGGGGTGCATTAGGGCCTATGGCATGAGACGCGTGGGCATGTGTGATGGGGGTGCATTAGGGCCTATGGCATGAGATGCGTGGGCATGTGTGATGGTATGGGGGTGCATTAGGGCCTATGGCATGAGACGTGTGGGCATTTGTGATGGTATGGGGGTGCATTAGGGCCTATGGGGGTGCATTAGGGCCTACGGGGGTGCATTAGGGCCTATGGCATGAGACGCGTGGGCATGTGTGATGGTATGGGGGTGCATTAGGGCCTATGGGGGTGCATTAGGGCCTATGGCATGAGACGCGTGGGCATGTGTGATGGTATGGGGGTGCATTAGGGCCTATGGCATGAGACGCCAGCATCTGGACAGGCACAATTAAATGAGGCTAATGCTGCACATATGCATTTGGCACATGCTAGATAAGCACAGGTTTTGAGCAACATATGCTGCCCTCCAGACCTGTCTTTTTCAGGTAAGGCCTTGAGTATTTCAGGAAGGCAATGCCCATGGAACTAAAAACACACACTGATATGGAACTAAAAACACACACTGATATGGAACTATAAACACACTGATATGGAACTATAAACACGCTGATATGGAACTAAGCACACACTGATATGGAACTAAAAACACACTGATATTGAACTATAAACACACTGATATGGAATTAAACACACACTGATTCTTACTTCAATATATAGTTTACATGTTTTGCAAAACATAGCATTCTGTTTTCATTTACATTTTATTTTCCCTTCACAACTGCTTTGCAACAGGGCTGTAGTATGGCTCGGGAGGTAATCTCAGTCATGCCCGTATATGGACATGGCTCGGGAGGGCATCTTAGGGATGCCCGTATATGGACATGGCTCGGGAGGGCGTCTCAGTGATGCCCGTATATGGACATGGCTTGGGGCTTGGGCGGGCGTCTCAGTGATGCCCATATTCACCCCTTGCATGTGATGTCACGTTTTGTTCGCGCCACAGCAAAATAGCCTAGTGGACGGCAAGAACACGAATCAAATCAATGGGTTGTAACGGGACAACGCACAGCTAGGAGATTATAGTGAGATTTAACCGTAGTAATGCCCTTCCACGACTGTTGGCTTATTGTTTGGAATACAACAACATCCCATTTCTTGCATAGATATATTTTGGTTTGTTTTCTTTGTGTTTCGGGAGTATTTCAACCACAATTGCACGGTTATCTCGTCAGTGTATGAAGCGCAGCAGGGGTTGCTATAGCAACCATAGACTCTGAACAGGACGGCAGACTACAAGCCTGCTACAAGCACTTAGGCAAAGTCTATGGCAAGACCTGAATGTAAACAGATAATACCGTTCAAGCGTTTTCTTTATTTCCTATTCCTTTCAATTCTTTAACTTAAGACATGTAAGATGTAAGCTTACTTATTCGCTGGGCAACGTACAAACCGACGAGTTACATTAGCCCTAGCACTAAGAGCTACGATAAACGTTAGCTAGAATAGCTAATAAGTGTGGCAGCTAACTGCTAAGTTATTATTTCATGTTCTGATATGACATTCTTAACATTTTGATTATGCTGATAAAAGCATGACAAATAAAGTAAACAAATCGCTTTGCAATATTTTAGTCCAGAAATACTTATGGGTATTCATTTACCATAATGTTAATTACAGTAATGTTACGACCTAACGTAATCTTCCCTTGCTGTTACCACCAGTTTTAATAACTATTTACATTTGCGATCATGACCCATTTCATCTAACAACACCACTGGCATCTTTCTTTGACTATCAGACCCCAAACAGCAATACATTGAACTACAAAGATGTTATAGTAATGGTGTTCAGTTCATCATAATCGTTATGACATCATGTCATTTGCCCTCCGTCTCCTATCTTTTTGCCCTCCAGCATGGAGCCGTCACGTGACTTAACGATGCCCGTATATGGACATGGCTCGGGAGGGCATCTCAGTGATGCCTGTATATGGACATGGCTCGGGAGGGCATTTCAGTGATGCCCGTATATGGACATGGCTCGGGAGGGCATCTCAGTGATGCCCGTATATGGACATGGCTCGGGAGGGCATCTCAGTGATGCCTGTATATGGACATGGCTCGGGAGGGCATTTCAGTGATGCCCGTATATGGACATGGCTCGGGAGGGCATCTCAGTGATGCCCGTATATGGACATGGCTCGGGAGGGCATCTCAGTGATGCCTGTATATGGACATGGCTCGGGAGGTGTGTGTGTGTGTATCACGGTGTGTGTGTATCAGGGTGTGTGTGTGTATCTGGGCGGGATGACCGTGTGTCTATCAGGGTGTGTGTGTGTATCAGGGTGTGTGTTTGTATCACGGTGTGTGTGTGTATCAGGGTGTGTGTGTATCTGGGTGGAATGACCATGTGTGTATCAGGGTGTGTGTG
>NW_027468848.1:2275011-2310011 GCF_046254945.1 Alosa pseudoharengus
GTGGATAAGTAAATCCTTCGCAGTTCTATTTTATTCCGTCCTTGTCCCAATAAAGACTGAGCAGGTTCCCCGGCGTGTAATGGTATACTTCAGCTGTTGCGCCCAGCTTTTTTTATCCAAGCGGCTTTGCACGGACATTGCCTAGGAAAGCAGATGATTGCTGGGAAATGTAGTTTTCAAGGCTGTCCAAAAAACATATTGTCCGCCTCACGTTAAATTTCAGATATTCGTTGCACAATATGTTTACACTTGTAGAGTGGTTTAAATGAGAGGTGACATTTTCCATAGTAGATTGATGTTACAAGTGGACATCATCCTATTCGCTTGACACAATATTTTTTACGAGGCCAAAAGATTCTGCTCTCTCATTGGTTGCCGAGGGTGTCCATCACTCCCGTTCTCTGCTTGGAGCGCAGTGCGCGCGCCATGTGGGTGCGTTTCGGAAGAAAGCCAGTTGTCCTGGCTATTTATAGGACAACTGGAGAAGAAGTCGCAGGAGTTACTACAGCAATTTCTGACCAGATAGACTCATTTTGGTCTATCTGCTGTTGTGCACACAGTACATTTATTTGGACGGTCAAAAACCTATCACTGGTTATTCAATCAAGATGCCAGTGACAGGTCGATCCAGGAGGGATCGGAACAATGTTCTGAACCGACCCGAGTTCATATCACTGAACCAGCCGTTAAGGACTAATAACGCAGAAGTTCGAGGCTCCGGTCGCAGGGCTCCTAAACAGCAATGTCAACACCAGGCGTCCGAGAGCGCTCCACAAGAGTCCTCCGAGAATAACAAAGAGCGACGGGAATCTATCAAACTACCCGACGAGGATTGCATGCAGCTTAACCCGTCTTTTAAAGGCATCGCTATGAACTCACTCCTCGCTATCGACATATGTATGTCCAAGAGAATGGGGATCTGCGCGCACAGCACGTCTTCGTTCGGCAGCATGCGCTCCATGGTGAAACTGTTGGCCCTGACCGGCCATGGCATCCCCTGGGTCATTGGCACGATCTGGTGCCTGACCAGGAGCAACACGTTGGCAGGGCAAGAGGTTCTGATTAACTTGCTTCTGGGTAAGACTGTCGCTCCAGTTGTGAATTGTTCTCAGTAGCCATGTTGCACTCTCAGATTCTCAGAAGTTGTTTGGCACTTCATGAGTAGACCACTCATCATCGTTATTTCTGTTTTGGCCCCAGACATGTACTTATCCCTGTAACGTTAATAAACACTTGATGGAAGACTATTTCATTTAATCAGACATGCCATAGGGAAAAAAACACTGGATCAAATATCACAAAGGGAGATGGCATGGGACCTAATTTGGCCAAGGGAGCAGGTGACAGGTGTCTGTCTGCTCTTGATCACATGTGTGTGGGTGGCTCAGAGCCAGCTGTCCTCTTTGAGTCACGTGGTGAGACAACCACTGTTGACAGTAACACAGTTATGGTACTGGTGTGAAATCATTGCATTCTGTAGCATACAATAGAACTTATAACTAGTCATGTTTTTTATGATACCAAATATGGAACCAGTTATAACGGTCATGGAGATAGTGTAGTAGAGGAAGTGATTGTAGTCATGGAGATAGTGGCATACACATAGTGATTGTAGTCATGGAGATAGTGGTGTAGAGGAAGTGATTGTAGTCATGGAGATAGTGGTGTAGAGGAAGTGATTGTAGTCATGGAGATAGTGGTATAGATGTAGTGATTGTAGTCATGGAGATAGTGGCATAGATGTAGTGATTGTAGTCATGGAGATAGTGGCATAGACATAGTGATTGTAGTCATGGAGATAGTGGTATAGAGGAAGTGATTGTAGTCATGGAGATAGTGATTGTAGTTGTTGGTGTTGATGTTGGTGAGGAGCAGCTCTGTGGATGTGAATCAGGCTGCATTGTGAAGGGTGAAATGAACAGCCGGATCAGCTGTTTCATCAGTGGTGCCTTTTCACTATTTACATTTTCTTGGGCCGGCGTTATGCAATAATTCTACAGTTAATAAATATAACTGATCGAAGAGGCTTGTAGATGTATAGATATGTAGTTGAAGAGGCTTATAGATGTATAGATATGTAGTTGTAGATGTATAGATATGTAGTTGTAGATGTATAGATATGTAGTTGAAGAGGCTTGTAGATGTATAGATATGTAGTTGAAGAGGCTTATAGAAGTATAGATATGTAGTTGTAGATGTATAGATATGTAGTAGAAGAGGCTTGTAGATGTATAGATATGTAGTTGTAGATGTATAGATATGTAGTTGTAGATGTATAGATATGTAGTAGAAGAGGCTTGTAGATGTATAGATATGCAGTTGTAGATGTATAGATATGTAGTTGTAGATGTATAGATATGTAGTTGTAGATGTATAGATATGTAGTAGAAGAGGCTTGTAGATGTATAGATATGCAGTTGTAGATGTATAGATATGTAGTTGTAGATGTATAGATATGTAGTTGAAGATGTTGGACAGCATTGAAATCTCAGGGCATCTTAGTTTTGACAACATGTCAGTTAGGCTATGACTTGACAACATGTCAGTTAGGCTATGATTGATGCTTGAAGGCATTTACATCCATTGAGTTGGAGAGACAGTAGTTGATGTGTGTGTGTGTGTGCGAGCGTGTGTGTGTGTGCAGTTTGAGAGCTGCGCTGTAGGATGCTGTTGGGTTTGTAGGCCAGTGGTTGTGGGAATACAGGGAGCTGCAGATGGGAGCTTTGTCATGGGCTGGCACGTGTTTAGGACCCAACTCAGCTCCTCCCCCTGTGTGCAAAGCTTTACACAATGGCCCCTCCCCCTGAGCTCAATGGCTCCTCCCCCTGAGCTCAAAGCTTTACACAATGGCTCCTCCCACACAATGGATCCCAGCGAGTCAAACCACACGGTTCACAAGGCCGTTGCAGCATCTGCTGCAGAACTTGGCAGTATTGCTCTAAAACTAGCACACTACCTACCTTAGAGTCAAGCAGAAACCTTGCACACACACCACCCACAGCACATCCTATAGCCCGATGGCTGGCGTTGATAGAAGCTTCCTAGCACGCCTCCGTATCTCTTGGTCAGACTGCTGCTTGCTGATGCCCAGGAGGCCCTTGTGTTCTTTTCCTGCAGTATTCCAATCTAAACACTACAGCTACTAGAGCACAGAGAATAGTCATCAGCCAGCCAGCACAGCTGTGTTCATCAGCCAGTATAGGAAATAGCTGTGTTCATCAGCCAGTATAGGAAATAGCTGAGTTCATCAGCCAGTATAGGAAATAGCTGTGTTCATAAGCATAGGAAATAGCTGTGTTCATCAGCCAGTTTAGCTGCATGTTCATCAGTCAGTATAGCTGTGTTCATCAGCCAGTATAGGAAATGGCTGTGTTCATCAGCCAGCATAGGAAATAGCTGTGTTCATCAGTCAGTATAGCTGTGTTCATCAGCCAGTATAGGAAATAGCTGTGTTCATCAGCCAGTATAGGAAATAGCTGTGTTCATAAGCATAGGAAATAGCTGTGTTCATCAGCCAGTATAGGAAATAGCTGTGTTCATCAGCCAGTATAGGAAATAGCTGTGTTCATAAGCATAGGAAATAGCTGTTTTCATTAGTATAGGAAATAGCTGTGTTCTGTCTTTCCCATGTCCATATGGAAGTTCATCTGAAGATGCCAAAAGTCATTATAATAACATATATATCTCTAATTGCAATAGACTCTAATATAAATCTCTAATAGACTCCTCTTTGTATGTCTAGTTAGTTATTTGCCCTTCATCCAAAGTGACTAACCAGTGAGGTTTCCTCCTTCATATATTTCCTGAATGCAGGCTACTGTTAAAGGGATATTCCACCATTTGGGGAATTACACTCATTTTCCACCTCCCCTTGAGTTAAACAATTGATTTTTACCTTTCTCCAGTTTATCCAGCCGATACGGTCCAGCCTAGCATAGATCATTGAATCGGATTAGACCATTAGCATCTTGCCTGCTAGCATCACGTTTAAAAGCTACTAAGATTTCCGGTAATTTTCCTATTTAAGACTTGTCTCCTCTCAAGTTAGAAAGTGTGATAAAACCAACGGAAAATGAAATGTGGCGATTTTCTAGGGATTTGACATGGAACTATACTCTCAATCATCTGCTGCCTATTCGTCTGCTGCTAGCCTATGGGGACTATTTTCAGGTGCTGCATGATATTGGGCTGCTTTGCCCATGGTGTTCCTTGATTACTACGCTGGAATGAGAGTAGAGTTCCATGTCAAATCAGCCTAGAAAATTGCCACGTTTCATTTTCCGTTGGTCTTATTACACTTTCTAACTTGAGAGGAGAAAAGTTTTCAATAGGAAAATTACCGGAAATCTAATTACCGGTTTAATCATTTTTAAATGTGATGCTAGCAGACAAGAAGCTAATGGTCTAATCAGATTCAATGATCTATGCTAGGCTATGCTAAAAGTGGTATCGCCAGACTCAGAGAACGACTGGATGAACTGGAGAAAGGTAAAAATCAATTGTTTAACTCAAGGGGAGGTGGAAAATGAGTGTAATTCCCCAAATGGTGGAATATCCCTTTAAGGTTGTAATGCTGCCATGTAATTGGCTGAGCACATTTTCCCCAGACGAATGATGTTGTGTTCCTGCCTGCTCTCCAGCGCTCCTGCTGGACATCATGACGGTGGCGGGGATGCAGAAGCTGGTCAAGCGCAAAGGCCCCTGGGAGATGACGCCCAGCTTCCTGGACTACATGGCCATGGACGTGTACGCGTTCCCGGCGGCCCACGCCAGCCGAGCCGCCATGGTGAGCAAGTTCCTGCTGGCGCACCTGGTGCTGGCTGTGCCGCTGCGGATCCTGCTGGTGCTCTGGGCCGTGCTGGCGGGCACCTCCCGCGTGCTGCTCGGCGGACACCACCTCTCGGACGTGGGCTTCGGCTTCGCCCTGGGCTACCTGCACTACACCCTGGTGGAGATGGTGTGGCTCTCGTCCGCCACCTGCCAGACCATCATCGCCCTCGGCTCCTTCAGCTGGATGCCCATCTAGCCCCTCGGCACCACCCAAGCCCCATCCAGCACCACCCAAACCCCATCCAGCACCACCCGAACCCCATCCAGCACCACCCAGCACCACCCAAGCCCCATCCAGCACCACCCGAACCCCATCCAGCACCAACCAGCACCACCCAAGCCCCATCCAGCACCACCCAAGCCCCATCCAGCACCATCCAGCACCAGCCAAGCCCCATCCAGCACCACCCAGCACCAGCCAAGCCCCATCCAGCACCACCCATCCAGCACCAGCCAAACCCCATCCAGCACCACCCACCCAGCACCAGCCAAACCCCATCCAGCACCAGCCAAGCCCCATCCAGCACCAGCCAAACCCCATCCAGCACCAGCCAAGCCCCATCCAGCACCACCCAAGACCCACCCAGCACCAGCCAAGCCCCATCCAGCACCACCCAAGACCCACCCAGCACCAGCCAAGCCCCATCCAGCACCACCCAAGCCCCATCCAGCACCAGTCTGTCTGTGCCTGCGTTTCTTTGTTTATAGTTGTTTGTGTGTTTGTTTATTTTGGTTTCATTGGTTTGTTGATGTTGTTTAGGCCATTGTGTTACCCTGTTGTTTCCACATTCTAATGTTGTTTATACTCACTGGCAGCAAATCAAATGTTCCAAACTAACTACCCAAACAGTCAATCAAATGTTCCAAACTAACTACCCAAACAGTCAATCAAATGTTCCAAACTAACTACCCAAACAGTCAATCAAAATTTCCAAACTAACTACTTAAACAGTCAATCAAATGTTCCAAACTAACTACCCAAACAGTCAATCAAATGTTCCAAACTAACTACCCAAACAGTCAATCAAATGTCTTTTAGGTTACTCGTCAAGCAAAGGAAAATTTCCTTTTTTATTACAAGTGCATTGTACACAAGTAACATAGGGGCATAAAGCATGGCCCAAATGTAGTCCAGGTTTGGCCCAGTTCTGGGAGAGACTCGGCTCAGTTCTGGGTGAGACTCGGGTCAGTTCTGGGTCAGTTCTGGGTGAGACTCAGGTCAGTTCTGGGTCAGTTCTGGGCCAGATCCCATCCATAATCTGCAAGTGTTCAGGCTGTTGTGTGTATGCTGGTTCTGTGTTTAATCTGGTGATATATGCCCAGCTCTGACCGTGCGTGACTAGTGCGTCTACTGTCTCTACGGCTTGTAAGGGCTTATGAGGGTTTGATAAACAACCTGGCCGTAAATGAAGCGTTTGTCTGTAAATGACTTGTGTATGTGAGATTTGGTGTGTGAGTGTGGAACTACTCAGGGACTTTCATGCTGAACATTGATTGGACATAAAATGTGATTCTTCTCAGAGCTTTTCTCATCCAAAGTGTGCTTTGTACATGGATTTACACCGTATTTACAGCACAAGGTGCGTTGGAAGACGGAATGCCTTTATCACATTTGTGAAATCAAGTCCTTAATATTTTATAAGTGTTGCCAATGTAGTGCCAGTATTTGCGGGCTCTTACCCGTAAAGTCACAGAGGAGCATTTTTGATCTCTGACCTGGCTTTCTGAAAGAAATAGCGCATATGTTGGGTTGTAACCATTCCTTGTGGGACCGTTCTTTGTGTCAGTTGTTTGGGTGGAAAGTCAACAGTATCAGAAAAATGACAGAATCATCAAAGCCTACATACCAAGCACACTTACGGACATACTTGCAACCTTTATGAGACTGCTGGACTTTTAGAACTGTACAACAGTAACCAAGATTTTGGTGATTTTTGGTGAAAAAAAACGCGCGCACACACACACATAATTGGACCTTTTGATATTTTTTAGTATGATGATGATGATCTTTACAAGAGGTCATTAATCTATTTTGCACCAGGAAGTAAGTCAGTAAAGGCATGCTGGTAATTGCTCATATGAGGATATTTTTCCATGAATATATCATTAGTGTGTGAGTTATGGCCCCTTGTCCCTTGTCAGCTACCTTGTTTCATTTCAAAGACTTTTATCCAAACTAAACTAAAAAGAAACACCAACTTACCTCCTTGATGATGGGACTGGTGGAACTATAATGATTTTAACAGCAGCATGTGTGAGGGTTTGTGAAGGTTGTATTACTGCATTCACGCTTCATTTAAACAGGCAATGAGTTGTGATTATGGGTTAAGCCCACAGCTGGCACATGGCTCCTCTTCTGTCTGTCTGTCTGCCTGTCTGTCTGCCTGTCTGTCTGTCTGTCTGTCTGTCTGCGTTGTCTTTGTCTGGGGTTTTGTCCTTTGGCTTTTGGAAGTGTATAACTCTCCATAAGAGTTGAGTGTAATTGAATCTGATCATAAAATATCTTTGACAGAAGAGTTTATTTAGGCTCAGTTTTTCTTTCTCCCATGAATACACACACCCTTTCAGTAGGACAACAACAACATGAATACACACGACACACCCTTTCAGTAGGACAACAACAACATGAATAGCCTACACACACCCTTTCAGCAGGACACTGACAACATGAATCACAAGACGCCATTTTCAATTAAAAAAAAGGGTTCTTATACCTCCTTCCTGTAAGTAACCTCACTGGATTACATATATTCTGAACTATGTGTATAAATGTGTACACGGAATGGGTATGTTAAGAGTTGCAGCATATGAAATATATGTATAAATGTGTACACGGAATGGTATGTTAGGAGTTGCAGCATATGAAATATATGTATAAATGTGTACACAGAATGGTATGTTAGGAGTTGCAGCATATGAAATATATGTATAAATGTGTACACGGAATGGTATGTTAAGAATAGCATTGAGCAGGAGTTGCAACACAGTGCCTTTGCAGTGATAAAGCTGTTGTTCTCTTGACTATCGTCCAGCCCTAATCTGCACAGCCCTAATGTCCCCCCAGCCCTAATCTGCACAGCCCTAATGCCCCCCCAGCACCTGCTGGTCAGCCCTAATGCCCCCCCAGCTCCTGCTGGTCAGCCTGGTGGTCGCCTCGTCTGTGTGACTCCTGGACGTCCCTACGTGGACCGCAGCTGTTGGTGTCACTCGTCCTCTCCGCACCCCGTTTATACCCGGCTGCGATCAGGTAACTGCGCTGGGGCGGCGAGCACCTGACTCAGCAGTCTATAAATACCATCTGGGCAAGAGAGGGCAAGAGAGGGCAAGCAGGCGCGGGCAAGCAGGCACTCGGGCGGCCAGGCAGGCCGGCAGCAACGCGTTTGGTGCAGACCACAGCTATCAACACATCAAGCCCTCTCTCAATGGCTGCTCCCTGGGCTGAGAAAAGTGCAGACTGGGGTAGTACACTCTACAGACCGGGGCAGTACTACAGGCCAGGGCAGTACACTCTACATACAGGGGCAGTACTACAGGCCAGGGCAGTACACTCTACATACAGGGGCAGTACACTCTACATACAGAGGCAGTACTACAGGCCAGGGCAGTACACTCTACATACACGGGGCAGTACTACAGGCCAGGGCAGTACACTCTATATACAGTGGCAGTACACTCTACATACAGAGGCAGTACTACAGGCCAGGGCAGTACACTCTACATACAGGGGCAGTACTACAGGCCAGGGCAGTACACTCTATATACAGGGGCAGTACACTCTACATACAGGAGTAGTACACTCTATATACAGGGGCAGTACTACAGGCCAGGGCAGTACACTCTACATACAGGAGCAGTACACTCTATATACAGGAGCAGTACTACAGGCCAGGGTAGTACACTCTATATACAGGAGCAGTACACTCTATATACAGGAGCAGTACTACAGGCCAGGGTAGTACACTCTATATACAGGAGCAGTACACTCTATATACAGAGGCAGTACTACAGGCCAGGGCAGTACACTCTATATACACTCTGCATTCATCTGGTCATTGCTGAGCGACGTTGGAGATGACTGGTCCAGTAGCCTACTGTCAATCACATGGACCAGTTGGACCGGTGGAGATGACTGGTCCAGTAGCCTGTCAATCACATGGACCATTTGGACCGGTGGAGATGACTGGTCCAGTAGCCTGTCAATCACATGGACCAGTTGGACCGGTGGAGATGCCTGGTCCATGTGACTTACTGTTAATCCACATGGACACACAGAGACACTGGGCACTCTCTAGCAGATGCACTTAAAACTCGGCAGGTTTAAAACTCGGCAGGTTTAAGGACTGTTACTTGACTGACCTTGATTTTGCCACCCATTCTTCCTTCATCAAAACGTAAAGGAACCATATGTAGGATTTTGGCCAAAACTGGTACTACAATCACTTTCAAAATACTGTAGAGCGGTGTACACCGCAGATGTGGTAACTAGAGCAGAGCGGGCAACCCATATGCCTAAACACTACTGACTTTGTGATTACTAGATAGGTGGAGGGTGGCGGATCAAGCTAAAACACAAATATGTAAACATCAACATCAGTTGAGGGCTGCAACTTCACTTTTTTAAATGATGATATCCTGGCCGGACTACTGTTGTCAGTGATATAAGTATTTGAAATTAGCATGATTTCCTAATGTCTAGTGACATCAGGGCCATTTTATGATTAATTGAATTACATTTCTTACATACGGTTCCTTTAATCTACAACAGCATTTACCGGCATTCACACGGGTTTGCCCAGCAGGGTGTGACTCGACTCATAACTAAACTCTAAATATGGATCAAAGCTAGGACGATGTTGGTGGGAGCACTTCACATATTTCTCCCGTACAAGTGTGTTACAGCTACAGAGGGTGTACATGAGAGATATGAAATCAAATAAAAATACTGTTTTCATGCTTTGTTTTAAAATATGTTTTGAATGAAAGTTATTTTCTGTTCTAGTCTAGTACTCATTGTTTATGTAAAATGTCATAGCTATTGCCCAACTATTGCCAGGAATTCATTGATGAGTGAATGCCAAAGTTTCATAACTCCACAAGATGGTTAGACTTGGCATAGGCCTAGCCACAGTGAAGTTTGTGTAGAAAAAAAAATCAGGAAGGATTTAGATGGAGTCCTAGCCTAGAAATCTAGACGCACCCTAGCGGCGGCAAATTAATTTGCTCAGCCTATACGTCTAGTATCAAACCATAGGGATTTCTATTGGCTGACGCCGTGGACGTCATCCAATCACAGCGCTCTATTTTGTTAGAGAGTCTTAAGGCGGGCTTAACAGGATAACGACAGTCCTGCGACGGTGAACAACAAGGAAGGTGGCTATGGCGAACGAAGAGCGGTTGTTTGAATCGGCGTTGGCGTCAACTTTGGAGGAGTTGGACTTTTTTTTTTTTGAAACACAATGCACTTAAGTCATTCATTTCGAAGAAGGATGTATTTGCCGTTTTGCCGACCGGATACGGATATGGTCGTAGCGCTGGCCTATTGCATGCCTAGGCAGTTTGAAAGACAATTCTCTGCCCGCCCCTTGGATTAAGTGAGGTGAATGGTTCGATTCCAGACTATACATTTTAATGATATAGGATGGCCCGCCAGGCTAATGGAGTCCATCTGGAATAATTTGCTGCATGATATTGAGAGTGATTGGGTCAGATTCAGGTTGTTCAGATTACAAAAAGACACAGTAGTATAGTCAAGTCATGTAATTTGCTTAATCAAAGTGAGCACCAATAGGCCTAATATAATTATGCCCATAATTATTTAGGGATGTTCAATGTCAACATGGTCGACACAGAGTGGTCTATATTCATTAGAATCAGAGGGGTGCGCAGTTTTGGCCATTGCAGGCGCACTGCGTTGAGTATGCGACGTTTTCACCAGGCGTGCGTATCCAATGACGCACACACGCCCGTCCGTTTCCTTGTTTAGCATTTAGCAACGTGCATTGCAGCTCACACTTGCTGGCTGTTTAGGGGCCTGATAAGTTATCCAAGGTAGCTTCTGAGCAACCGTTTGGGGCCCATTTGTGAATACTTATTTTTATTTACATTAAATCGGAATTTAGGACATGGCTGAATGCGACTGGGATACAGTTACTGTCCTAAGAAAGAAAGGTTCTGCGGCACAGTCGAAATCCAAACAGGTAACGTTAAGTTAGCCAGCTGGCTTTATACTAGCTAGCTAGACCAACGTTAGCCATCTGTTTTAGTAGCATGTTATGTAGCAATAGCTAACTAGTTGCTGGCGTAACGTTATCATTTGGTGTATTTTCCGAGATTTGCCTTAAGTTGGCAAATTTGGCTCTCCAGTCTGGTGAAGTTTATCAAGCCTTTGTCTCTTGACCTTATACTCTTTGTTAACATTAACGTTACTGTTTAACGTTAGCTAATACAAGTTAACTTAAGCTCAGTGTTATGACAACAAGGCTGAGTTAGCTGAGTTAGCTATTTTCTTGCGTGAAGTTGTAATGCTGGTTTATGTCCGCATAGAAGTGTGAGAGGAATGAAGATCATTGCTCGTTTGTCGTTTGTTTATCTTCACGCACTCTTTATTGGTACGTAAACCATTCGGCCAGTAACATTAGGACATCACATGTATCAAAGGTGCATTAGCCTCACGCTAACGTTACCGTTCTGCTTGCGGCGTGTCACTCCTGTGAGCCACCATCATGTGGATACTGCCAAGTTACTTCGGTATTACATCAGTTTACTAATGAGAGTGAAACGTTGTGAGTTAATGGTTTTGTAAGTTTAGTTAAATAACACAACACGAAAAGTGCTACCGAGCTGGACATTTAAATATTTGCCCTTTGCCGTTGTTTATTATAGGCTGTGACTGCTGCTCAGAGGAAGGGGGAAGACATAGAAACGTCGAAGAAATGTAAGCTCTCACACATGCATCCGATACGGTTACTTTTTATTTTATTTCTCTCTATGTTCTTAATTTCAGTGGCAAGGGCTCCGAGTCCTTCTTCACATCTTGTTCCTCAAGGCTCAAGCAGACCTCGATTTTAAGTTGATGCACAACATAATGTTTCTAAGCTGTACACTACATAGCTAGCATTACAACAGAAACTATAAAACAATTAAAAACTGCACATATCATAGGCATTACAACTACAACCCCAAATCAGAAAAAGTTGGGACGTTGTGTAAAATGCAAATAAAAACAGAATGTTTTTTTGATCTGCCAATCTCAAACTCAAAAATGAGACAGACCCAATTTTTTTAAAATGACAAATGTGACTGTTTCATGGAAAATATATGTTAATTTTGAATTTGATACCAGCAAAATTTTTCAAATAAATTGGGAGGAGGGTAACCAAATGCTGGAAAAGTTGTGTGATGATAAAGAAAACAAAAGGAGGAATGTTTCACGACTAATTAGAGTTACTGGCAACACGATTGGGTATGAAAAAGAGCATCCCAGAGAGGCAGGGTCTCTTAGAAGTAAAGATGTAGGGGTATTCATCACTTTGTGTAAACCTGTGTGACATATGAAACAATGTAACTTTAACGCTTCTTAACATGAAATTGTGAAGGATTTGGGGAGTTCATCATCGTCAGAACATAATCTAATGAAAACATTCAGAGAATCCAGAGACATTTTTGCGAACAAGGGAGCTGAAAACAATATTGGATTGCTGTGGTCTTTTGAACCTCAGATTGCACTGCATCACAACCAGACCTGTTTCTGTAAATAAAATCATTGTATGGGCTCAGGAAAACCTCTGATAAGTAACCATTATCTATGTGCACAGTTTGATACTCAATTTAAAAACTTAAAACTATGCAACAGCCAAAATTGTATTGAGTAGGGCTGGGATAAACGATTATTTTTTAAACGATTAATCTAGCGATTATTTTTTCGATGCATCGATTAATCTAACGATTCATTTTTTCAGTCGATTTCGATTCGATTTCGATTCGATTTCGATTCGATTCTCGATTATCTCCCCATTAATTCACTAATAGCAACTTATACATCTGAATGAAAAAACATGAATTCTTTAAACTATATCTGAATGAAAAAACATGAATTCTTTAACATTGCAATATATGTTTATTGCTCTTAAGATTCCAAAATAAAAGACTATACAAGTGCAAAGTAATGCATTCTTAGTCAGAGGTAGCATTCAATAAAGTTCAGTAGTGTTTGTCTAATTGAGTGCCTGTCATTTTAAGACGTTTAACACAGTTAAAAGGCTGCTGATGTGTGGATGCAATTCATAACGTAGTTAGTTCAAATAACGGTTTGTTCTTCTCCTTTGGACAAGCACTTTTGAGTCTTGGAAAACACTTTTCCATTTACACCGGGATTTTGCAAACATTCAGAGTCAATAAAATGAGCCCTGCATGAGTAACGAATACAAGCAGCAAGCAGTAAGCATGCTAAACTTGACATCCAAACAGTATTCTAACGTTAGCTTTGAGATACTGCTTGATTGCATACTGTAACTTAACTTAGTACATTAAACTATGTTGTGATAAGACCTTAGCAGAATTTACTTTAACTTTAATGCAGCAGTTTTGAACAAATTTGTGCAGCATGGTCACGATGCTAAGCGGATTTAATAGCAATTTAGCCCACTGTGTTCTATGCAGTGCTTCTATGTGGCAACAACAATCGTGAATATTTTGTTAAATGCACATGCAGAGGAGGAGCGTCTATGAGGAGGAGCAGCGGGCTCGTTACGAGAGAGAGCGGGCGGGGCGAGGAAAGGCTGTGTGAGTAAAGAGTGCAGCTCAATGAAATTATTTTATCTTATCTTTAATTTAAATAGTAGGCCTACAACAGAACATCAATGTGTGGTGGCCGGTTTTGATTTCGTGGTGCCCAGCCACAGATTAGTCAACGTATGGAAAACACTGAAGGTGTAAAGTTAAAAATATTTAGCAGCACACGTTATGCTTGACGAATCGACGCTCATATTTTGCGTCGACGTATTTTTTGCGTCGACGTCATCGATTACGTCGACGCGTTGTCCCAGCCCTAGTATTGAGACATGATACAGAAAATACCATGTATTACCATAAACCATATAAACCATACCATGCATGTGTGCTTGTGTGTGTGTGTGTGTGTGGCAGGGTCCGCAGGACAGAACAAGCAGCACCTGGTGACCAAGAACACGGCGAAGCTGGACCGAGAAACGGAGGAGCTGCACCACGACAGAGTTCCGCTGGAGGTGGGCAAGGTCATCCAGCTGGGTCGCCAGAACCGAGGCCTCACGCAGAAGGACCTCGCCACGGTGAGGACACACACACACACACACACACACACACACACACACACACACACACACATATATATATATATATATATATATATATATATATACACACACACACGCACGCACGCACGCACGCACACACACACACACACACACAGAGGCCTCACGCAGAAGGACCTCGCCACGGTGAGGATACACACACACACACACACACACACACACACATATATATATACACACACACACACACACACGCATATATATATACACACACACACACACAGACACAGAGGCCTCACGCAGAAGGACCTTGCCACGGTGAGGACACACACACACATATATATACACACACACACACACACACACACACATGTGTGTGTGTGTGTGTGTGTGTGCAGGGTGCGATTTGTGTAAAAACCAGAGGGGGGGATGATTTTAAATAAGTTTGTAAACCCCCCCCCACCACCACCCAAAAAAAATGAACGAACGATTCATAGCCTAGTAATGTCATGGCTAATAATACCCTATATTATTTTTGCCACCTTTGTAACGTTTTAGTTTTAGTTTACCGTGGTGTATGACTTTAAACAGCGATTGTGCTTGGTATGATGATCAGCTCCTCTAATGCAGGGTAGGACTACGTTTTGACAAGCATACAAATTCACCTTGTTCTTGCCCCATCTGAAATTACTTCTCTACTTTTGCTGCCTCCATCCTTTCTGTATTTGTGTTGTAAAAAACATTGTATATGATGGCACTGAAGTCTTAAGTTAGTGAATTGGCTAACAGTGTTAGTTGGTAACCAAATAGCCTACACATTGCGCTACACGCTGCGTAGGCTACGTGCATTCTCTCTCCTGCTGATTTCCGTTCAGTAGCCAAGTGCGTAATATTGCAAAAGTTGAAAAAATAAATGTGTTTATTGTAGCCTACAGAAAATAAATAGCCCATCATACTGTCAGTTAATTGTGCAGTGAAGAGTTTGGAGAGTAAAGTTATAGGGCAACTTGAAGTTTTATGAAAATAATTTACGAACCAGAACATAAAGACCATGAAGCTTCTATTTCTTGCAGCTGTTAAAACACCGCTAGATAGTTTAAATACCCACCAACATTCGTTTTTGCAGTACATATTATTTCTAAAAGTTATTTGTCTACTACTGGCTGATTTATCAAACGAGTGCTTTCTCGTTCGTCCTCCGCAAACTACAGGTGTTTCGGTAGAGAGCCATTGAATAAGCGATGCCAAGCAATTTCTGTAACACTTTTTGTGACATTCAGCAAATATCTCCTCATTTAATGTAAGTTCCTTCGGACAATAGGCCTACGTTCTACTCTACGTGCAGTTGTCCTCCATCTCAGTTGCATCAGTTTTCTAATTTTGAAGGTTCTAAAACATTATTATGCTTCACTGAATCCTTCTCGTTTTCTTTCATTTGTCCAGCTAACTTTTCCATTGAACCTAGCTATTTATGATGGATTACACAGTCGACATTCTGAAATGTCCTGCACGATCAAGGCCAAATTAAGTTATCACGCAGCCACTGTGTCAGCAGCATCAGTGCTGACGGTGCGTTTCTGATGTCAGATTATTATGTAGGCTAGCCTACTAGACTGTTCTCACGTTGCAGCGCTTTACTTATATGAAGTAGCATTAATCAATATGAGGGGCAGAGGGGGATAAATGTTGTCCCCCCCGACGATAAAAATAATTTAGCAGAGGTAGGGATAGGAAAACCAGAGGGGGGGAAATCCTCACCATCCCCCCCTACAAATCGCACCCTGTGTGTGTGTATATACACACACACACACACACACACACACACACACACACACACACAGACACAGAGGCATCACGCAGAAGGACCTCGCCACGGTGAGGATACACACACACACACACACACACACACACATATATATATACTCACTCACTCATTTCGCTTGCTGAAGTCATTCTGCTTTTCCCTGCCATTGCTCTCACACACACTCTCTTTCCTGCCATTGCTCTCACACACACTCTCTTTCCTGCCATTGCTCTCACACACACTCTCTTTCCTGCCATTGCTCTCACACTTAGTTGCCATCACTTGCTTCTACTCACTCACTCTCTCTCTCTCTCACTCACTTACTCACACACACACTCTCTCTCTCTCTCTCTCAACCTTCTCATCTTCTTTCAGTAGTTCACTCAGTCTCCACATTCAAACATAAGATTGGTCATTGTTTTGTTTTTCCTACAGAAAATCAATGAGAAGCCTCAGATAATCGCAGACTACGAGGCAGGAAAGGCCATCCCAAATAATCAGATCATGGGAAAAATTGAGCGTGCTATTGGTGAGTGTGTGCATCTCAAATGAGCAGTCATGCAAGCCAACACTAGAGCCAGTTCAGGCTTCACTATAGAGGTTTGGTAATCGACCTCAGGGCAACTCCCCAAAGCTCTTTACCTGTGTGGCATGTGTTGTCCCTTGGCCTGGGCAGATACGGGTTTCTAAAATGGATAGTGTCAATATTTGATGATAGTTGGCTAATCTGCGTTCAAAGCCACAGTAAAAGCACTCTGCAAACACCTGCAGCTGTAGTCCATGGTTGTTACCGTGCCAAACTCCTAAATGAGATTCTGCATAACCTTATTTTACGTTACGTTGGTGTGATGCAAGTAGAGATGTAACGGTAAAAATGTAACATGACTATTATAGTGAGCGAAATTATCACGGTTGATATTAATGCGGTATTTTTCGAATGTTCTGAAAATGAAAGAATGGCATAGTGTCTTGTCATGAGAGTGGTGTGGCTCATTTAAGAGTAAAAGACTTCTTTTGTGTTACTCGGTGTGTGTTAGTGCAGAGGGAGACTAATGAGTTATATGGGCTGGCCACTGAGAAACGTATACGCAAAACCAACAGGAGTTACATGGGCTGGCCACTGAGAAACGCATACGCAAAACCAACAGGAGTTACATGGGCTGGCCACTGAGAAACGCATACGCAAAACTAATCGGACAATGAAACACTTTTTAATTAAATGTCATTTACAAAGAGATCGTGCCTCATTGAAAGTGGATATTTTGTCACTAGCAACCTACATCTATCCTCTGTCAAATACTGTTGCCCGGTGTATCACCATAAGTTCTTTATGGCGTAGTTTTTCCATAAGTTCTTTATGGCGTAGTTTTTCCATAAGTTCTTTATGGCATAGTTTTTCCATAAGTTCATTATGCCGTTTTTTCCCAAACGTTCTTTATGGTGTATTTTTTGCATCCCCTTCATTTGTTTGCATTGTAATTAGTGGGTTGATATGATCTTGTGTTTCTGCGCAGGTTTAAAGTTGCATGGAAGGGGCATTGTGTTTAGTGGGTTAATATGTTGTTGTGTTTAGTGGGTTGATATGTTGTTGTGTTTAGTGGGTTGATATGTTGTTGTGTTTAGTGGGTTGATATGTTGTTGTGTTTAGTGGGTTGATATGTTGTTGTGTTTAGTGGGTTGATATGTTGTTGTGTTTAGTGGGTTGATATGTTGTTGTGTTTGTTGTGTTTCTGCACAGGTCTAAAGTTACGTGGGAGGGAGATTGGACAGCCCATGGAGCCAGGGCCCAAGAAGAAATAAGAATAAAATCCTCGAAAAACATTCTTCACTTTCGCCTTTATTTTCATCTGGAAAAGTCCTGACCGAAGACGAGGTGACAGAAGATCAGGCATCCAAGCTAACAGTCAAGAGCGGATAGGCTAAGGCTTTGAATACACTGCATCGTCAAAATCACACGCACAGCGGCGTCTCCCTCTCATTCTGTGCATCTAAGTTAATTCACCATGGATGAGAAGAACCTTTAGATAAATCAACACAGATAACATTTCTGAAGGTAATGATCAACTATTGCTCATTCATGTTAAGCATTGGACTTTGGTGAAAGTCATGGAATGTCTTTTAACATAATAAACACAGCGTTTTGATTACCAGTGTTCTCCAAACTGTGTGTCTGGAATTTAAAGTCCACAAGAGCAGTCGGGTAACCGCACACCGTTGCCCTGATCTCGCAATGGGGCAAAAAGCAAAACAAAAACCAGTATCCGGACCTTAGTATGACCAGCAGTTTTGAAGTCATGTGAGTAGACAGGCATGACTGAGAGAGATGGATCTGATGCATGGGAGAGTTAAGTATCTGGTATGACATGCTGCTTGTTTGTATAAAATTACATGCAGCGGTTCCTAAACGTTTTCCTCCGCGTACCACCACCTACAGACACGTAAAAACGACAGATAAAAACGTAACAAGTTTTATTGACTCATTCCAGGCATCATGTTTAATTGACATAACAACTAACAAAATCAAAATGTGCAACTGGTCTGAGCTCTCACACTAAAAAACTGTGGAGAACAACATTATGAAACACAAAGAACGAAGAGAACATAGGCTTGAGATTTTTTTTTAAATAATTTTTAACACCTTTCCGCCATTGCCCTTTTCATCTCGCGTACCCCCTTAGTGGAAGCTCACGTACCACCGGTGGTACACGTACCACAGTTTGGGAATCCTTGGTGTAAAGGGAGTGTGTGTGTGTGTGTGTGGTTATCAGTGATGCGCAGTTTGGGAATCCCTGGTGTAAAGGCAGTGTGTGTGTGTGTGTGTGTGTGGTTATTAGTGATGCGCAGTTTGGGAATCCCTGGTGTAAAGGCAGTGTGTGTGTGTGTGTGTGTGTGTGTGTGGTTATCAGTGATGCGCAGTTTGGGAATCCCTGGTGTAAAGGCAGTGTGTGTGTGTGGTTATCAGTGATGCGCAGTTTGGGAATCCCTGGTGTAAAGGCAGTGTGTGTGTGGTTATCAGTGATGCGCAGTTCGCCCGAAATGGAGTGGTCATAAGTCATAAGAAAATATTTTAATGATATTCCGGGCGGGTCAGTTAAAATGAATTAAATATATATATATATTTGTAAAAATACTTCAAGTATCACGAGAAGGTTAACATCAATATTTAACTCATAATTGCTTTTCAAAGATATCATTGATTGTAGCATACTTGCTACATAGGTGGAGATGGTAGAGATGGAGGAAGCATACTTGCTACATAGGTGGAGATGGTAGAGATGGAGGAAGCATACTTGCTACATAGGTGGAGATGGTAGAGATGGAGACGGTAGAGATGGAGGTAAAAAGCTGAAGAAGCGAGAAGTTAAAATAATAGACACCCCTCCAGGAAAAGCCATATATGGGAAATATTTGGAAAGGTTCTTAAAGAAGATGACCGTAGTGCAAGTTATGTTCTATGCACTTCTTGCAGAGCCGTTTAAATGTATAACAACCACAAAACAGGCACGGCCAACATACAGTAACTCGTCACAAACACGGCACGCGTCGCTGGGGCCGTACCCTTTAGAACAGTGTTTCCCAAACTTTTTTTCTGGGGACCCACTTTTTAAAAACGACAGACCATCGCGACCCAATTCACTTCAGATCTAACAACCACCAAATACTGCCCAAATTGTTGATGTTTTAGACCATGGCTTCTCAAACTTTTCTATGTTTGGCCCCTTCAAACCATTCTACAATGGATCAGTGAAGATCAGAAAAGATCAGTTTTAATGCGCATCCGAGAGTTTGGGGATATTCTCGCATGCTACAGTACGAGTCACTCTCAGCATAATAAGCTGTTCCTGAATTTCTAAAGAGAGATGTTAGTCTGTTGCAGACATTTGGATCCATAACACCGTGACGTCGATTCGGATGTAAACATAGCCTATGCAAATAACTCAAGTCGTTATATTGTAGCTTAATTGTGGAGGTTTCTTTATTTAGAATTTAAATCCGCATTTTCCGCATTTTTAACATGCAAAACATGCATGCAAAAATGCACAGATTGAGTTATGACAAAAAACATGACACCACTAGACTGGTAGTAAACGAACTAGATCCTAAAAGAAAGGCGCTAGCTTCCCTGGATGAATGGTAGGCTATAAGCTATTATCCTACTCAACATAAATTGTGACTATGCTGGCGACCCAAATAAAATCTCCTGCGACCCACCTTTGGGTCGCGACCCAGTCTTTGGGAACCAATGCTTTAGAAGAACAATAATGTACCCATGTGTATCCTAGCCATCTGTACCCATGTGTACCCTAGCCATCTGTACCCATGTGTACCCTATCCATCTGTACCCATGAATGCAGGTACTTTTGTGTACCCTAGCCATCTGTACCCATGAATGCAGGTACTTTTGTGTACCTTAGCCATCTGTACCCATCAAGGTACACAAATGTACCTTTATGTATCATTACCGCATAGTACCCTTTAAAGTTACTAATCTGTACTATAAGGGTACAACCCCTGTGAAAATGTAAGGTGGTATAAGTATATGCACAACAAATAAGTAAATTTAAATGTTCTGGGAGGGGAAAAAAAACACTTTCAGTGATATTACACACAATATTGCTGCATTTGACTGAAAAGGCATGTTTATCTTGTGTCCTTGTCTGTTTCTATAGCAGAATAATACGGTTTCATTTTATACATTCATTTTATACAGCTGTAGCCTACTGTTAATGCAGTGGAACATTTTGTCCACGAGATGGCACTTACCATTTACAATAGCCATAGACTGTTGACACATGATCAAACAGAACTGCATGGGTAGCCTAGTGCAGTGGTTCTCAAACTTATCACAATGAGTAGCCTACCACCTCAGAAAACAATTCTCTCCAAGTACCACCATTATGACTGACATTATTAAAATACAGTAGTGTAGACCAAATAAACTACATATATTATATTGTTTTACATAACACCCCCCTCCAAGAAAGACAAAAACTAGTTTAAATTTAACTTCATTGATAAAGGATTTTTTTATTGTATACATTTTTATATATTTTTGAAGTGATTATTTAATCTTTATGAAAGACAAAAAACATCTCGGACACACCCGGAGTAGGCTACCTACAGAGAGAGTCCTCGTACCACAGTTTGAGAACCACAGGCCTAGTGGCTCTGCTGCTGTTCAGTTGCTACTGCATTTTTCGCTGACTGAATTTGGGTCTAATTATGCAACTGGTAACCTTGTTAATACCTCTCCAGCTATTACGAATCTTCAAGAATATAAAGCTAATTAATAACGTCAACAGCACGTGATGAGAATGATACAGCAGGACAAGGGCGTAGGTTTGGTCTGAGCTTTGGTGGGGACACTACCCACTAACACCATCCCCCCCCCCCCAAAAAAAAAAAGCCACTCAACTCTTTCACCAGCCACTATAGATATATATAATGTAATGATTAAAATGTGCTACTGTACAACTACTATCCATGATTAAAATGTGCTACTGTCCAACTTGATATATACTGTGTAGCCTACATAATCTGATTTTAATATGTACAGATATGTAGGCTATATTTAACATTTATTTTCTATTTGGTCTGTTATGAAATCATGCCCATTTAAGCACAGCTCAGTTTTAAGAAACTTAAATACATGCATGCTTAGCATTTTGTGAAAAGAAATCATTAAGGCTACATTGACAAACTCTTAACCGTGAGCTGCCTGTATATTCTCTGATTCTAATATTTACAGATATATAGGCGATGTAAGCACAGCTCAGTTTTAAGAAATGCTTAAAGCCGAAAGACCATGTTGAATTTTGCTACAATTTATTTCAAAACCGGATTACTCTGGAACAACTAACTATACACGGGAATGCCTTTGTGTTTGGTAAGGTCTGCTGTTTATTCTGATATATGGCTTGTCATGTTGTAGGCCTATATGGCTTATGTTGCGTGAAGAGTGTGTAGGCCTACGATATTCCACCGAGACGCATGGATGTGGAGATGGGCGCAGAGAATAATTAAGTGTGCTTGCTGAAAGCAGCACACTTATTGTTGTTCTTAAGTTTTATTATTCCCGTCTCCCTCATTTTTTGTCAGCTCTAGCGCCTAGGCCCTTTGAGACAGAGACACCGTTCCAACTTTAAAACGTCCGGTCAGTAGCGGTGTAAGTTGGTCGGGAAGATGACGTCAGGTGGGCGTGTCGTTCGTCCGCCATATTGGTTGAACAGAAAGCAAAACTAAATTTTCACAGGTCACAAATTTGGTCCGAACGCCACGAAACTTGACGTACATTATCCTTGGACCAAGCCTCACAAAAGTTACCGGAAGGATTTTTGATTTTCGAAAGCGTTTGCCCGTCACAGCCAAACGAAATCGGCGGCGAAGCTCCAAAACAGGAAGTCGTCCATATCTCAGGAACACTGTCACATATCGACAGGGTGCGATTTGTGTAAAAACCAGAGGGGGGGATGATTTTGAATACGTTTGTAACCACCCCCCCCCCCCCCCCCCCAAAAAAAAAAAAAAAATGAACGAAAGATTCATAGCCTAGTAATGTCATGGCTAATAATACCCTATATTATTTTTGCCACCTTTGTAACATTTTAGTTTTAGTTTACCGTGGTGTATGACTTTAAACAGCGAGTGTGCTTGGTATGATGATCAGCTCCTCTAATGCAGGGTAGGACTACGTTTTGACAAGCATACAAATTCACCTTGTTCTTGGCCTATCTGAAATGACTTCTCTACTTTTGCTGCCGCCATCCTTTCTGTATTTGTTGTGTAAAAAAACGTTGTATATGATGGCACTGAAGTCTTAAGTTAGTGAATTGGCTAACAGTGTTAGTTGGTAACCAAATAGCCTACACATTGCGCTACACGCTGCGTAGGCTACGTGCATTCTCTCTCCTGCTGATTTGCATTCAGTAGCCAAGTGCGTAATATTGCAAAAGTTGAAAAAATAAATGTGTTTATTGTAGCTACAGAAAATAAATAGCCTATCATACTGTCAGTTAATTGCCTACACTGCAGTGAAGAGTTTGGAGAGTAAAGTTATAGGGCAACTTGAAGTTTTATGAAAATAATTTACGAACCAGAACATAAAGACCATGAAGCTTCTATTTCTTGCAGCTGTTAAAACACCCGTTAAATACCCACCAACATTCGTTTTTGCAGTACAGATTATTTCTAAAAGTTATTTGTCTACTACTGGCTGATTTATCAAACGAGTGCTTTCTCGTTCGTCCTCCGCAAACTACAGGTGTTTCGGTAGAGAGCCATTGAATAAGCGATGCCAAGCAATTTCTGTAACACTTTTTGTGACATTCAGCAAATATCTCCTCATTTAATGTAAGTTCCTTCGGACAATAGGCCTACATTCTACTCTACGTGCAGTTGTCCTCCATCTCAGTTGCATCAGTTTTCTAATTTTGAAGGTTCTAAAACATTATTATGCTTCACTGAATCCTTCTCGTTTTCTTTCATTTGTCCAGCTAACTTTTCCATTGAACCTAGCCATTTCTGATGGATTACACACTCGACATTCTGAAATGTCCTGCACGATCAAGGCCAAATTAAGTTATCACGCAGCCACTGTGTCAGCAGCATCAGTGCTGACGGTGAGGGTGCGTTTCTGATGTCAGATTATTATGTAGGCTAGCCTACTAGACTGTTCTCACGTTGCAGCGCTTTACTTATATGAAGTAGCATTAATCAATATGAGGGGCAGAGGGGGATAAATGTTGTCCCCCCCCCCGACGATAAAAATAATTTAGCAGAGGTAGGGATAGGAAAACCAGAGGGGGGGAAATCCTCACCATCCCCCCCTACAAATCGCACCCTGCATATCGATACCAAATTTTGTATATGAACTGGGGACTCCAGTGTGAGGGTGCATAAGCTAAAAAAAAAAAAGAAATATTCCAAAAGTGTCCATCATTTGGCAAACCACCCACAGGTATTTGGTAACTCTCACCATTTACCTTTGCACCATTCACCTTCTCACAATGCCTTCCAAGTATGCTCAATGTCGCCGGGTCAGCCTTGCCCAATCATGAAATCCTTGCTCTGCCATGGGATAGTATGGACTTACTAACTGAAATAGCAAGGAGAACAGTAGCTATATATAGCTTACATAATAGAGTTGTTTTCACATTGATGGTATTCAAATTACATTTTTCCTTATTGTTAAATATCATGATGGGAGACTATTATTAAAAATGTTCCAAGTATGCAAATTCATATGTTATGGGAAATTAGGTTTTACTGGGTTGTTTTGTTGTAAAGACATGCAAGGCATTCTGGGCCATGTAATAGACAAACAGTGGTCGGCAGCGTTAACTTGATTTCCATACGTATTAATATGAATAGGTGTTTCTGTAAACCTAGGTACAATAAACAGCCATCTCTGTTACAAAAACGACCAGGTAATCGCTCACTGAAGAGGAAACTATGACAAAAACATTGTTTTCCTCAAAGCATGGATTTGACGACAGTACAAGCCGGACATGTCACGTTAATGTTAAATACATCCGAACACTAGGTGGCAACGTTGTACTACATTTCACATATATACGGTGACATCTTTAGAATTATGTGAGCTTCACAATTAAGGAAGTTGCAAATATTATGTAATTTATAATGGGGAAATTATTGGAAATGTTATTTCCTCGTTTATTCTAATTGCAAACCACACACATCCGTTCGTAATCACACGTACACATTTAATACTGAAAGACCCTAATTTCGTTTATTTGATGTTGCCCCTAGCAACCCTGGTGGGTGCAGCCTACAGTAGTCCAGTTTCAGAGTGACGAGTTCATGGCCAAACAAGTGCCCAAAATATCGGTTTCCATGTGTAGAACTGTGCTGGATGGTGTGCGTCCTTTATGAAACTAAGTGTTTTATAGAGTTACAGACATGAGTCATGTTGTAGTGGTCAACATAAATGTGCCCCTTCTGTTATTAGAATGCTAAGCGGAGAAGCATGCTAAGCAGAGATTAACTATCATTACTTGTGTGGCTAGATAGGGAAGAGATGTATGTTGCTAATTGGGATTTATGTTGCTTAGCGTAATGCCATGTTCATTTGATATGAGATGCTTGTACTCGTAACTTCGTCACTCGTAACTATTTGTACTTGTAACTTCGTCACTCGTAACTTTAGGACTATTTTTTTTCACTAAGAGTAATTCATGAAGCATTTTAGCCCTAAAAGTAGCGCCTGAGTCTGTGACAGCTTAAGCGAGGGCTCCTAATAAGACCGATTCACAAGCAATGTTTTGTGGTGGTCTAACAATCACGAGGGAACAATTTTGCATTGTAGGCATAACTAAGGGATGCAGTAACACCACCAACAACAACCAAAACTAGCCTACTCATTGTTTACATGTACATTAAATGTAACGTTTCATTGTGAATCAAATTAAAAGATTCTCCTCTTTGCAAACGTTGGCATAGGCATATGGTGACAGATTCATTTAATAATGTTGCTGCGTGAATCACGGTAAGCGCGAATTGAAGTGGCCACTTCTTAATAGGAGTCACTGTATGGAAGTAGGCTAAGTAAAATAGAGATGTTTAAAATAAGATCAAGTTAGCATATGCCCGCTTGACAACGGCAGAGATAACTGGCCTTTGGCCATAGCAACCATCCATTTAGAACGACTGGCCTTCATAGCAACCAAGGATCTTAGCTGTGATTCATGTAGCTACAGTATGCATACAATGTAATGCAAAGTATAGAAAGGTGATGAAATATACAGAGACAGGTCAAGAAATATAGTGCAATGTAGACAGTAGTATACAGTTGATTTACAGAAGGTGGTTTAGAGTAATATGAATTAAATATAATGTGCAGTGTATTAGCAGTTATCTCATACAATAAGTAGAATAATGTATGTAGTAACATTATAATAGTAGAAATAATAATATAGATATATGCAGTGTATTAACAGAATATAATAAAACAGAATAAATATGGATATTCAATATGACAAATATATAACAGATATGTACATAACATACAGCTATGTGCAGTGTGGAAACAGTGTCATTGTAGTGCAGAAACAACATTATAAGAGTAGTAAGAATAAGTTTATGTGCAGGATGAATAGTATAAAGATCAGTAGAATAACTATGTATAAATGTAATTACAGTAGGCCTATGTACATTTGTAAATAAATAGAAAACTATGGGTGAGAGGGATAAATAATTTTTTTTTAATCGTAAAAAAAAATTGCATTCAATTAAATTGCAATTAAAAATCTTTCCAGTAAGCTTTAATGTCACGCAAAAAGTACAACCAAAGCTGAGCTTGATCAACTAGTACGTCTAAAGAACCAGAACTTGAGTGTAGTTTTTTGCTGGGTCCCAGGCCATGTTGGTCTGAGGGGAAATGAGAAAGCGGACAGTGCTGCTAAGCAAGCCCTCAATGAAGAAGTCACAGAATGTCAAATCCCTGCCCCAGACCTTAAACCTATACTGAACTCTTACATCTCAGATAAGTGGCAATCTGAATGGGATTAATGTACCAACATCAAGCAAGGAATGTGAATTTTGGCACGTTTTCATGATCCACTGGGGCGTTATGGGCCACACAAAATACGGTGTTGCTAAAAGTACTCCTATTGTGGCTATTAGAGACATGCGTTCATGAGTATCCAGCTACATTCAATGAGTTAAGTAAAATACATTCACACACAAAAAAAACATCACTAATGTTGTGGACATTACTTTATTCTGAGATACATCAATAGGCTCTCAAAACAATCCCAATCAGACATAAGGTCTTTATAGAGCAAATCCATATAGATTATTTGTCAAATAAACCAGGAAAACAGAATTAGGGGATGGAATATATAACATTCACACTCATAGCTCATATTTTTAAAATAAATCAGTGAAAAAGTATCCTGACAAACAAGCAGCTTTTTAATGCCTTTAGTCATATTTCATAATTTTTTCTCTAGGTTACCTGATAGCCCAGTTTGAGAGGTGCAAAATGCGTGACATTATTTATTTTTGCAGCCAATCACTGCTGTTGTTTTATTTTACTGATTTGATTTTAGTCAAATAGTTGTAGAATAGTTGAATAGAGCTTTTGAGGTATTGCTACTGCTCCAACACTGAAAGGCACTGTTAGAATGCTTGGATCAAGCCAGGTTCAGCATAGCGTATGTCACTGTCTGCTCACGTTGGTGACCGGACCAGGGCAAGCACACTTTCGCAGTTCCCGCCGGAAATGCAGTCTAGTTATATATAAGTTTTTTTTCTCGCGAACTGTTTATCACAGCAAATCGTGGCTAGCTAGCACCGTTTAAAAGCTGAGAAAAGGCTCTTTCATGTGACACATGTGTGATGAGTAGCCTACTTCTCCAGGAGTTCAACAGAGAAGAATGGGTGAATTTGGACGCACTTCATACTTCATATAGTGAAGTAAAGCTGAAGCGCTGCGCCATGCTGCGCAGGAGACTGCGGCTCACTGGTAGTTATTATCTAACTTCAAATCAGCGCGATTTACCCTTATAGGCTACTGCACATTACACGATCTGTACGAGATAATCCGCAGCACTGAAGTGAGACATGATTTAACTCTTTGTAGAACATGTGAGCGCCCCTGCAGCAGGTGGGGAGTAGCAGGTCCTGGCGTCAGTTCACTGGTAGTGATTGCTTGACTTGTGGGATCTGGAAAAAAACATTTTGACCTCACGGCACTGAATGCATTAACTCCTTTAACTCAAGTGCTTTAATGCTGTCACAAATTATAGATACTAGGTAAAATAGGCTAGTCTCCAGGAAATTGAAAAAACTTGTGAAATAATATTTGTTTTACTGATTTTGTTCTTAAACATTCAGTCATAAAGGGCATAGCACTAGGCTGTTGCGACCACGTGTGCCAGCCATAGGTGCCAGCACACGCTTTCTCCTGACGCAGCCTCTGCCCGGCTGCTCTATGCGGAACGGTTCGTCAGCAGTAGAGGAATCTCCTCGGAAGAAAATAGAAACGGCCTTCGTTGCCATAGCAGACGAAGCTAACCTCACGCTAGTAACGGAGCACAGTTGCGAGACAAATTTGTTTACTGTAACCTTTTACTGTCAATGACTGTAACAGGCGTCTGTATATAAATAGTGTTTGCATCATGGAATAATGACACCTGTGAACATCTGTCGGCACCATTCCTGAAGACAATTTGAACGCACCAGCCAATCGTTTGCTTCGGAGCGAAACGGGACTAACGTTAATCCACCCGCTGGGAATACACTAACGTTAGCTTTGAGCTAGCTGCTAACTGTTCTGTCTAATCAAGAGGTTTTCCTGGAGCACGTCTTCATGCAATAATGTTTGGCCGTGTGTTCGGCACCTTGGACATTTAACTGGTGAATGTTGCTATGGAGATGCCACACATCAAGTAGAAACGGTAACTTAATGTCATCATAAACGTTATGGTCAAAATGTCCACACCAGTGGGATTGTGGATATCAGACAAAATATGTTTACTTCGCACAGAGCACACCTTTACTGTCTGACTGATACAACTTCGGGGAAATGGCTGAGAGATATCCGCTGGCAGAGAAGGCTATGTCGGAGGGCTATGCCCGTCTCAGGTACAACGACACGTCGCTGCTCATTTGGCAACAGCAACAGTTGGAGCTGGAGAAGGCGCCCCCCGCCAACTACCTCAGCCGGAGTCAGAGCTCCTGGTACAGTCGGTACGGAAACCAGGCTGTGGTTGTACGGGACAGAAACAAGCTAGACGGCACTTCCGAATCTGGACGCTCAAAAATATGTCTGATTATGTAATCGTGTTTGTCATCTGCAGTGTTCATGGCCAGCGTTACGGCAGCTAATCTTGTTACATCCAAACTAGGAGCATTGAGATGATTAGTCTGGGAATTATTGCTCCAAATTAGGAGCAAGGCCTTAAATGTGCAGACTGTAAGCTTTTTATTCCTAAAGCAGTATTCCCCCCTGCCCCCCATCCCTGGAAATGCAATACTGAATTATAACAGTTATGAGATTTGTTTGAAAGCCATCATAAACGTGAAAGCGACCAGACATTGGTATTTTTTCTTGGTTTATTTACGAAAAACAGGAGGGCTCAGTGAGTCCAAATGTCAGGTTAGCTTTTACATCAAACATTAGCTCTATAAGTCTGCCCCGCAACCCCTCCTTAAATGTCCATCTTACATCTATAATGAGAACCAGTTGGAGAACTATTAATCTGCAGATTAAGACGGACATGTACAGAATATAAACAGCTCAAAAAAGTTTAAGAAAGATTTTGTAAATTGGCATGCAATACACAAAAAGGTTTTGTTTTTGATTTTCCTCATATAAAATAAACTAATATATCTCGACCCAGGACTAAAAACAAACTAATATGTGGTGAATATACATTTAAGATTTATAGCATATATTTAGATCTCAGTCTGTCCACTCTACTGCCACCACTCAGGAAAACTCAACTTTATTATTCCAGAAGACAGGGCTTCCAAAAGATACATGGCTAGAAAACGTGTAGGATATATGTGTGTATATATCACAGTCATTTGTTGTCATCTTTTTTTTTGATTAATCATCTTAATTAGACGTAAGGTCAAACACAAATAAAGGAGTGGTCATCAGGTTAACACAGAACATCCTTAACAAAAACCATCCTGAAGCCGCAAGGAAGGAAGACTAGATCGTGTTACTCAGAAGACACCAATCCAGAATAGCTTCAAAGGTCTCAAAATGTCCCAATGTCACAGAAACATCATTCTGGCAGAGTTCACTCGTCTTGATTACTGCTAAGGAGAATGCCATCTGCTCAGTTGGAGAACGTTTAATGTCTTACCATTGAAACTTAAGGCAACAATAACACACACATTGATAACTCAAGAAAGAAAACATTATTCAATGTTTTGTGTACTGTGTAGAGCTAGATAATGCAATCCACTGGAAATCTGCATAATCTAATGAGAATGCAACACTTGCAACTGAAACATCACTACATTCATCAGTATGAGAAATGACTAGACAGGGTACATGCCAAACGAGGGGCGTGGGGAGGGTGTTAACAGGTAAAGCTGCAGAACTGAACAAATGTCCAAGTTGATCAAACCCCATCAACAAAATGTTGAGTAGGGTGATGTTAGTCTGAGAAGCCCGGCAGGTCTATGTTGGAGCCGTCATGGCAACACCACTGCGATTGAAATGGCACTCTTGTCGTGAATGTTTTGATTCGTCGTCAAGGGAACAAGCCACTTGTTACCATGTACAGGAAGCACAAAATTAATCAGCTGTTTGGGCCTGGAGACGCAAGCACCCGTTAAACTCATACCAAGGCTCTGCTAAAATCATGGACAGATGGTTCTCAGTGAGCTCGCACTCTTGTGATTGTACCATTACTGAACTGGAGAGATGAAGGGCTTTCAAACAAAGTCAGTTTGAACAACTACATATGCCATCAACATACTTGTAAAATCAGATACTTAACCAGAAAAACCATATATAAAAATCGAAAAAACAAAAAAACAACTGTATATTATGTATGATATACTTTTGACAAAAAAAAGAAAGAAAGAAACAGATTTGACAAAATTATACATCAAATACTGACAAACATGAGACACGAGCACCGGAAGAGTTTTACAATCGGTGTAGTTTAAAAAATCAAAAATAAAAAGATGCCAAAGATCAGTGTTGAAACAGGTCGTAACTTCACTACTGCTGCAGAGGCAGTCCGAGAGAGAGACCGCGCCAAAGGCCATCCCCTCCCACGTCTGACCAGCACTACCAAGTCCAAGTCCAGGAGGGGTTAGGGGTGGGTGGGGTCAGCGCTCCAACTGAAACGGTCGCCGCTAAAACAGCTCTCAGAGTCACTTTGTTTTGTTTTACTCCAGCGATGACCTGGGAATTAGCCTGGTGGGAGTCAACGTTACTTTGTACTGTTAACTGGCTGGAATGTGGCGTGGGGTCGAGCGTGGCCGCGAGGCCCACACTCCCCTGCCGTACACCGCGTTGGTCTGCTCGTCCAGGCAGCGCGTCGGCCCATTCGGCTGCTTCCCAGGACGAGTCCTTCGCACAGATGCAACTAAAGAGCTCTTAGTCATGTGGAGCTTCTTGGACTATATGCACGTGTGAGTTTTTAACTATTGAACAAGCAGCAACTCTTTTACCTTTTTTCATGTTTTTTTTCTTTTGTTTTGCTTTCACCGCTACAACTAAAATAATTCAAAAATATTTTTTTTTTTATCTGGTGATCCCAGGCTTTTCCCTTTGAGGGCCAGCAAAATAAACCCTGACATGGTTAAGTCAGCTATACTTTCATACATATCTTTAGCTCTGTGTGTACGGAGACGTCTCTAAACACATTTAAAATCTCCGGGCGCTGCCATGCTGCTGAAACAGCCATGACACCACACCACATATTACTTCTTTTAAAAAAAAAAAAAAAACATGGGGAAAATGTAGTCTGAAGTACATAAGAGGTTGCGGGCAGATGCACACACACACACACACGCACACACACGCACACACACACACACAAGCAGACACATACAGGTTTCACTCCCTGGCGTGCGGGCTTGGACACCCTTGCACACATATTCTGCGCATGCGCGCGCACACACACTCACTCACTCACACACGCACCAGGTCGGGGTGGGGGGGTCGGGGGTGTGTGTGAGAGCTCAGTCTGAGTCGCTGCTGTCGGAGCTGGAGCCGCTGGAGCTGGAGCTGGAGTCGGAGGAGCTGCTGCTGGCACTCAGTCGAGACGGACCGCCACTCGCCACCGCCAAACCCTTCTCTGCTGGGGCACACACACACACACACATTACACACACACACATTACACACACACCACCGCCAAACCCTTCTCTGCTGGGGCACACACACACACACACATTACATACACACCACCGCGCCACCCTTCTCTGCTGGGGCACAGGGACACGCATTAGACACACATTACACACACACACACACACATTACATACACACACACACACATTACATACACACACACACAGGGACACGCGTTACACACACACACACACACACACACATTACATACACACACACACACACTCAGGGACACGCGTTACACACACACACACAGGGACACGCGTTACACACATACACACACACACACACACACATTACATATACACACACACAGGGACACGCATTACACACACACACACACACACACACACACAGGGACACGCGTTACACACACACACACAGGGACACGCGTTACACACACACACACACACACAGGGGCACAGGGACACGCGTTACACACACACACACACACAGGGGCACAGGGACACGCGTTACACACACACACACACAGTCACACGCTTACACACAGGGACACGCGTTACACACACACAGTCACACGCTTACACACAGGGACAATAGTTTTACACACGCGCACGCACGCACACATACACACACACACACACACAGGGAAACAGGAACACGCGTTACACACACACACATTACATAAACACACACACACACACAGTCACACGCTTACACACAGGGACAATAGTTACACACGCGCGCACACACACACACACGCACACACAGGGACACAGGAACACGCGTTACACACACACACACACACAGTCACAGGCTTACACACAGGGACACACGTTACACACACACATTACACACACAAACAGTCACACACTTACACACAGGGACAAGCGTTAAACACACACATACATTACATACACACAGTCACACGCTTACACACAGGGACACGCGTTACACACACACACATTACACACACACACACAGGGACACGTGTTACACACACATACATTACACACACACACACACACACACAGTCACACGCTTACACACAGGAACACGCGTTACACAGACACACGCTTACACACAGGGACAAGCGTTACACACACACACATTACATAAACACACACACACACACACATTACATTTTCATATACACACACACACACACACACATTACATTTACATATACACACAGTGTTGTCACGATACCAAAATTATGACTTCGATACGATACCTGCCATAAATATCACGATGCTCGATACTGAAACGATACTACGGCGAAATCCTAAGATATCTGGAAAAGAAAGGACTCATACCTCCTCCAAGTGTATCGAGTCATTTGTGTTGAATTCGGTGCACTTTTGTAGTGTGCAGGTCAATTCTGGGTTCTAAACTTCCTACATAATTATTATTTTTATAGTCAGTAAAATAGTAGGCCTACTTTGTGTTATTAAGTCCTTTATTTTTTGTTATAGTTCATTTACATTGTGTTGTGTTTTGCCAATAAAGTAGCTTTAAATAGCCAAACTAGGCTAGATCAAGGTCAGTGTAGAAATTACTGCATGCAAATCACTGAATGCTATGCAGAGGGGCCTAATCTTTACACCATCTGATGTACAGTATAGGCTTCCCTAGGCCTTCCTGTGTTCATGGGATTTCTTTGACAGCTGCAAAGGGAAAAATGTGAGGATAGTCTTCTTTGCGCCCAGTGTACAAGTACGACGTTCCAACCACTCAGGTCTTCGTCAGATAGGCCTACATCATTACCTGTTGCAATATGTCTGTGTGCATTCCTACATTAGCCTACGTCTATTTCTTTGATAACATGATTTGCTACCACGTAACAATAAGCCCCTATTATTATTAGGACTCAGGACTAGGTGGTATTATATGCTGTGGGCTTTAATTAGCGCATTTCGGGTATCCTATCCTACATCTGGGCAATACTTATTGAACAAATTGCAGTCTACATGCCATGACAAATATTACCAGTAGTACTGACTGAACATGAAATAGATTGTTTATGGTAATGTTATTCTGGCGTGAACATTGCGCTTTCATCACGTTAGCACCCTATGATTACAGCTCGTTATGTCTCGTCAAAATGATTACAGCTCGTTATGTCTCATCAAAATTCATTGATGAAGGAAGGTTCGCTTTATCCCAGAGAACCATACTCGTTTCACTTAGGCTAGACTAAAACAGAAGAGAAGAACTTGGCACTAACCATGTAGTCGTGTTTTCTATAGCATATTCGTTAACCTGTCGTTATTTGAACAAAAATGTTGGGATATGTCTGCGAGGTGTTTAGCCAAGTTTCATGCGTAGCCTACTGCTTTTAAATGACTTTGAAACATATTTCACAAACGGGCCTCTGTGTACCTGACGGCTTGCCTTCACTATTCGCAATGTATCCGAAATAGTTGCAGATTTCACTTCACCTTTTGTTTTATCCACAAGGCCGTGGACGGTCGGCAAAGAACTACTGTATGTTGATGTTGGCTGCGCACTCACTCACTCACTCAGAGCTGCCTGCTTGACACACCCACTTGCCTAGATGCGTGCAAGGAGCAGTGAGAGCAGCAGTTCACGCAGACACAGAACGTTAATTTTAATAAAGTATTGATTCTAAAAATGTCGGAAATCGTATCGTTTTTTGCGTAAAGGCATCGTGATACCTTTTTAGTATCGATACACCGTGCAACACTAACACACACACAGTCACACACTTACACACAGGGACAATAGTTACACACGTGCACACACGGACAATAGTTACGCACGCACGCACGCGCTTACACACAGGGACACAGACAATAGCTACACACACACACACACACACACACACACACACACACACACACACACACACACACACACGTGTGTAAGGTGCAGACACCCATAATCCATCCCTGGGGACACAGGCTGGGCTGGACTGCTCGCTGCATGACCAGATCACCCTCATCACGTCCTGACCTCTCAAAGGGGCAGGGTAAGGTCAGAGGTCAGAGACTGTCTGAAGAGCCTGAACGCATACATTTAGCCTACAGCTACAGCTATTAGTGTGTGGTGGATTAGTGTGCGGTGGATTAGTGTGTGGTGGATTAGTGTGCGGTGTGGTGGATTAGTGTGCGGTGTGGTGGATTAGTGTGCGGTGTGGTGGATTAGTGTGTGGTGTGGTGGATTAGTGGATTAGTGTGTGGTGTGGTGGATTAGTGTGTGGTGGATTAGTGGATTAGTGTGCGGTGTGGTGGATAAGTGTGCGGTGTGG
>NW_027468848.1:2312511-2320011 GCF_046254945.1 Alosa pseudoharengus
CCTCCCCAATGACGCGACACACCTGTCCATCGTCTGATCGCACACCTCCCCAACGACGCGACACACCTGTCCATCGTCTGATCACACACCTCCCCAATGACGCGACACACCTGTCCATCGTCTGATCGCACACCTCCCCAACGACGCGACACACCTGTCCATCGTCTGATCACACACCTCCCGTCCATCGTCTGATCGCACACCTCCCCAACGACGCGACACACCTGTCCATCGTCTGATCGCACACCTCCCTAACGACGCGACACGCAGCACTACCGAGCCTCGAGCGTCTTCCCGACGTGGCGCGTTGGCCCCGTCCCTCGACCTCCTGGCCAGGCTCCGCCTCCCCCCAGCACAGGTACCTTGTTTGGGCGGTTTCCTGGCCAGGCTCCGCCTCCCCCCAGCACAGGTACCTTGTTTGGGCGGTTTCCTGTACCTTGTTTGGGCGGTTTCCTGTTGTGGTTGAGCTGGCCGCTGACGTCCTGTAGCCGTTTCTCTAACTCTCTCTTCTTGTCCTGCACCAGCTCCTCTTTAGACTTGCCACTCTTTTTCCCCCTGCCCGCTGCAGAGCAGACACACACACACACACACCGGGCGTGCGGTCAGTCAGGGCCCCCACACACGCCACTGTGTCAGGGCCACCACACACACACACAAACACTAGGGCTGGGACAACGCGTCGAGGTAATCAATGACGTCGACGGAAAATATGAGCATCGATTCGTCAAGCATAACGTGTGCTGCTAAATATTTTTAATTTTGCACCTTCAGTGTTTTCCATACGTTGACTAATCTGTGGCTGGGCACCATGAAATCAAAACCGGCCAACACACATTGATGTTCTATGTTGTAGGCCTGCTATTTAAATTAAAGATAAGATAAAATAATTTTATTGAGCTGCGCTTTTTACTCACACAGCCTTTCCTCGCCCCGCCCGCTCTCTCTCGTAATGAGCCCGCTGCTCCTCTGCATGTGCATTTAACAAAATATTCACGATTGTTGTTGCCACATAGAAGCATTGCATAGAACACAGTGGGCTAAATTGCTATTAAATCCGCTTTAGCATCGTGACCATGCTGCGCTTGTTCAAAACTGCTGCATTGAAGTTAAAGTAAACTCTGCAACATAGTACATTGAGAAGACTAAACTAAGTTAAGTTACAGTATGCAATCAAGCTGTATCTCAGAGCTAACATTAGAATACTGTTTGGATGTCAAGTTTAGCATGCTTACTTGCAGCTGCTTGTATTCGTTATTCATGCAGGGCTCATTTTATTGACTCTGAATGTTTGCAAAATCCCGATGTAAATGGAAAAGTGTTTTCCAAGACTCAAAAGTGCTTGTCCAGAGAAGTACGAACCGTTATTTGAACTAACTACGTTATGAATTGCATCCACACATCAGCAGCCTTTTAACTGTGTTAATGTTAATTGCAAGGATTCCCACATGAACGTCTTAAAATGACAGGCACTCAATTAGACATAGGCCTACACTACTGAACTTTATTGAATGCTACCTCTGACTAAGAATGCATTACTTTGCACTTGTATAGTCTTTTATTTTGGAATCTTAAGAGCAATAAACATATATTGCTATGTTAAAGAATGTTTTTGTTGATGAATCATGTTTTTTCATTCAGATATGTAAATAAACATGTATAAGTTGCTATTAGTGAATTAATGGGGAGATAATCGATAATCGAATCGAAATCGAATCGGACTGAAAAAATGAATCGTTAGATTAATCGATGCATCGAAAAAATAATCGATAGATTAATCGTTTAAAAAATAATCGTTTATCCCAGCCCTAACACACACACACACACACCGGGCGTGCGGTCAGTCAGGGCCACCGCACGCACGCGCACACACACACTCCACTGTGTCAGGGCCACTTCTCAATCACACTCACAAACACACACACACCACTGTAGTAGGGCAACATCTCCTCCACACAAACTGTTCCAGGATGCATCTCACACATCTATACTAACACACACACACACAAAACTCAACAAGTCAGGACATCTAAAAATCCACACAGGGGAACCTCATGCATGCCCCCCCCCTCAGACACATACACCATGCAAACTGCACGCACGGACACACACACACACACTACCATGCCAACTGCATATACAACTAGCATACTGCCCTTCATCATCATCATCATCATCATCATCACGCACATCTGTGGCGCTCATCCAATCAAACGACTCACTTCTCGGCGGTGTCACTCCGTCACAGGTCCGGTCGACTGCTGGCGTGCATGCGGCTTGCGCCAGTTCTACTCTTGCGTCTATAGGTTGCTACGGTTACCTCTACCACAGCTAAGTCTACAGGTTGCTACGGTTACCTCTACCACAGCTAAGTCTATAGGTTGCTACGGTTACCTCTACCACAGGTAAGTCTATAGGTTGCTACGGTTACCTCTACCACAGCTACCATTAGGCCTACGCAGCCAGTCAGTCACGCAGCCAGTCAGTCAGTCACTAGACTAGCACTCTGAGAGAGGAGCATCGTGGGTCACAAATGAAGGCTGAAGTTACCGGCTACAGAGGAGGTGAGAAGAGAGAGAGGAGTGGACACAAACACCAAGCAAATCACCAGAGGGGCATGCAGCAGGTGAGAGCAGGTGAGCACAGGTGAGCACAGGTCAGTCCACAGCAGCCGCCTGGACCGCTCGCAGCGTTCACAGCCAGAAACAGAGAGAGAGAGAGAGAGAGAGAGGGAGAGAGAGAGAGAGAGAGAGAGGGAGGGAGGGAGGGAGGGGGCACTTCACCACAGGCATGACATAAGTCTGCCCAGCCAGGAGAGGGCGTTGTGGGGGGGGGACTTACGTAAGGGTTTCCGCTGCTTCTTCTGTAAACAGGACTTGACGTAGCGCTCGAGCTCGCGCAGCGTGGACGGCTTGAGCGTCTCGAAGTCGATCTCGATCTCGTCAGGGTTGGAGTCCCGCAGCGAGGGCTCGCGCGATTGGATGATGTGGACGACGCGGCCCAGCTTCTCGCCGGGCAGGCGGTTGATGTCCAGACTCAGCTGGCGCTTCTCGTCGTACGTCATGGGCAGCGACTCCTCCTCGTCCGACTCGTAGTTGGCTGCGCCTCCCTTCCCGCCTTTCTTCGGTTGCCTAGAAACGAAATGATGGTTAGTACAGTCAGGGAACTGCGATGAGAAGGTGGACGAACTCGACCATTTAGCCTGAAGGTCCACCAACACCACCTAGTGTGCATAGAACATACTGCACTACAACACCACCTAGTGTGCATAGTACATACTGCACTACAACACCACCTAGTGCACTACAACACCACCTAGTGCACATAGTACATACTGCACTACAACACCACCTAGTGCACATAGTACATACTGCACTAAAACACCACCTAGTGTGCACATAGTACATACTGCACTACAACACCACCTAGTGCACTACAACACCACCTAGTGCACATAGTACATAATAGTGTGTGCGTGCGCACCTGGAACTGGAGGAGGTGCTGTTGGGCTTGCGCGCGGTTGTGAGGGGGATGAGTATAGTGTGCGTGCGTGCGTGCGTGCGTGCGTACCTGGATCCGGAGGAGGTGCTGTTGGGCTTGCGGGCGGTGGCGGTCTTCTTCTGCGGGCTGGGCTTGGCCGGCTGGCTGGCCGCCTTGGGCTTCTTGTCGTCCTCCTTCAGCTTGTTCTTCTCCTTCTTCTTCTTCTCCTTGTCCTTTTTCTCCTTCTTCTTCTTTGGTTTGCTCACGGGACCCTGTGACAGAGCAGCCAGCTGTTCATGGACTGCCTTGAGCTGAGGAGAAAGGTTGAGGACCGTCAGCCACAGCCAACCCAAGCTGGGGGTCATGGGGGGGTCATGGGGGGTTGGGAGTTTAATATAATCTCATGACGATAAGCATCAAAAAGTGCAGGACTGGGCAGGGGTGTGTTTTAAGATGCCACTGAACTGGACAGCCATTCAGGGGTTTATCAATGACCTCTACTCAATTAGACCTGACCAGCTGCACTCGATCAGGCTGCTCGAGTCATGAGATTCACAGTAGACTGAGAGGAGTTAGTGTGGAGAATCACATTACTGTTCAATTAAAGCTGAGACGCATGCAATAAGGAGGAACTTCATCCTTATTGATGCCATTTTATAAAAATATATGAACAAAGAAAAAACGGTATCAACAGCATCAATTGTAATCAATTGTAACTGTCCACTTAATTGCAAAATCACCAGAATTACTTAACATAAAACAAATTACACTCTCTCACACACTCTCTCACACTCACACACACAGATGCATGTTGGGAAAGCGAGTCTAAGTGAGGATTACCCAGATGAGGGAGGCAAGCGGACGCTTAGATCTGTTAGATGCCTCTAAGCCAGATCGCTGCGTACTCTGGCAGACCACTGGCCCGGATCAGAGCCGGATGAGAGCCAGATCGGGGCCAGAGCCCGTTGTGCCAGGCCAGGATCCGCAGCAATCTGGCCGAACCCATCCGCTACCACCCATGCCACCGCTACCCTGCTGCTACAGAGGCAAGCATGTTGGCAGAGGCCCCTCTGCCCCCCTCCGTCACGCTCACGGTGTCGTCGCTTCCCCTTGACCTCTCAGCTTTAACCCTCTACCGCTCAGCTCAGCTCAACAGGGTGCAACACAAATGAGGAGCGGGAAGGAAGAAGAATCACCTGAAAACGTTTGGCACACCCGTTTTTTTTTCCAGCTCTGTTACCATTGGGGTGCTCCACAGTGATTTGCTGGTAAAAGAGCCAAAGTGTGATCAGGATCAGGGGACAAGAGAGTTATAGACTCAAAAACATCACAACGCTAAAGTTACAACACGGACAGACAGCAACAGCAACAGCTACAGCATCAGATCACACAGCTAATGCAACTAATGTGTGTTCCACTAAGTCATAACAACAAGTTAAGCTAAGTGTAGAACATGAGCTCTACTCATAACAAGTTAAGCATGAGCTCTACTCATAACAAGTTAAGCTAAACGTAAACCTGAGCTCTACTCATAACAAGTTACGCTAAGCGTAGAACATGAGCTCTACTCATAACAAGTTAAGCTAAATGTAAACATGAGCTCTACTCATAGCAAGTTAAGCTAAACGTAAACATGAGCTCTACTCATAGCAAGTTAAGCTAAATGTAAACATGAGCTCTACTCATAGCAAGTTAAGCTAAACGTAAACATGAGCTCTACTCATAGCAAGTTAAGCTAAACGTAAACATGAGCTCTACTCATAGCAAGTTAAGCTAAACGTAAACATGAGCTCTACTCATAGCAAGTTAAGCTAAATGTAAACATGAGCTCTACTCATAGCAAGTTAAGCTAAACGTAAACATGAGCTCTACTCATAGCAAGTTAAGCTAAACGTAAACATGAGCTCTACTCCTAAAGAAGAAATGACAGCATGCAAGCCATGTACCAAGAGAGCCACACTGAGCGCAGAGGCGGGAGACGGCTAACTTCCGCTCTGGGGAGTGTGTGAGGGCCAGATTAAGAGTCCCCTCTTCAGGACAAACCATCAAATACAATAGAGATATATTATATACATGTGGAAGTGTGTGTGGGTGTGGGCCAGATTGAATGTAGTGCGCGAGAGAGAGAGAGAGTGAGAGAGAGAGAGAGAGAGAGAGTGTGTGTGTGTGTATGTAAGTAAGGGCCAGATTGAAAGTGGTGCAAGTGTGTGTGTGTGGGGAGAGTCAGACTGTAGGTGGTGTGAGTGAATATGTGTGTGTGTGTGTATGGGAGAGGGGGGGCATTCTCTGCCTGTCCCTCTACCCTTGGGTGTGGATCTTGGCTGGTTGTGCGTGTTTGTGTGTGTGTGTGTCAGGGTTTCCGTTGTCCGGTAATTACCGGACATTGGCCGAAAAAAAAAATTAATGTCCGACAAAATTAAATCTCTCCGGTCAAATTGTCCGATTGAAATTGGCTAATAATCCCGTCCCCCTAACGCAATCTGAATTTGAGAATAAGCCTTAAAATGTAAGCCTATATTAAAGCAATACGTCCTCTGGCTATGTTTTTTAAATGAACAGGCTCTACCGAAAGCTATTAAACAACACGCATAGCCTATGCTGCATTTCAAATAGGAAGCGCACGCTTAAAACGTCCATGTTAAACAACAAACAAATGAGTGAGGCGGTTCAAACATGGCCAGGCCCAGGCAGACTAGCCTTAAAAGCTTTTTCAGAGGCCAGACGTGATGGATGATGATAAATTGGTAACGTCTGAAGCCTCAGATGTCCGGTCAACTCCACCACCACCAGATAAAAAGCAGAAGTGTCGGGCGTATCTGTCGGAATCATGACGTTGGAAGTGGAGTTGCGGGGTTGCGGCCGCTCCAAGACACTGCCATTCTCCGTGTACACTGGACATGCAACTGTGTTCTGTACCCAAAGCAGTAGGCCTATGCTTTCTCTGTCTAAGATCTGCAGGGTTAGGGCCTCCTCGACAAGGAGATTGCTGGTCCGCGGATAATTTCCGGCACAATTAAACAGTATCATTGAACCGCGGACCAAAAGAAAAAAGAAACTATACATTTCCCAGAATAGGAAACATTTCTTAATTTATTGTTATCAAATAAAGAGGCATAGCCTTAAGGGGTAGTGGTGTGAGCGCTTATTCATGTGTGTGCGCATTTGTGCAAGTTAAACAGTGGAACCACTGGAGATAACGTGGGCAACAAACAACGTAGCCTTTTTAAAACAATGAACGAAGCGGACTCTTGCTGTCCATGAAAACATAGATACTGGCTAGATCTTGTTAGGCATGTTTATGTAAGTTAGGCTAATGAACATGTTGTATTCTATTCAGCCTGATTATGTCATTCTTTAAGGTACAGAGCCTGTCTCCAGGTTTCCTCAACTTGACTAATTAAAGGACAATTCCGGCGCAAAATGAACCTGGGGGTTAATAACACATTTGTACGAGTTCAACCGTTCGCTGGGATTTATTTTCATGCTAGTCGAATGTGACCAGTTTTATTGCAAACCGCTAATTAGCTTTTAACGCTAGCCTTCGGGGCACACGTACAGTAGAAAGAAATCGCTATTTCTATACCACTAAAAAGGCTCAAAATAGCACCACACTTAAACAGTAGAATAATGAGGGTCTCTACATGTAAACCGAAGCATTGAGAACTTTGTAAGTGTACAGGCAGTTTATTAAATAGAAACACATTACCGTTCACGTCTGGTTGTTCACATATACAGGCAGGCGATGTGAACTAAAATCATGTTTTTTTTTGCTCAATATAGGCCTATCAGAAATAAGCTCCGATGTAACATAACTTGTATAGTGTACTTACTTAGTGGATGTCCATCTGGTCTCTCTGGTATGGATCGCCGCCTCCAATTTCTTTTCGGGACATGGAAAAAAGTTTCAACTACAGCCCTGTTTATCAATGAGGGGGAATCTTCAGACTCTACAAAACACTGCGTCTCTTGGGGGTCAAGACGCAACAGGTCCCACTCCATGCAACACAGGCACTCCTCTTCGGT
>NW_027468848.1:2325011-2335011 GCF_046254945.1 Alosa pseudoharengus
ACTGTAAGGGCACACTACTAATATCTTCCTTTGTTTTTTTGTAGTATGTATGTGTGCGAGGATGTCATATGTCTGTGTGCCTATGTGTATGTATGATATGTATAAGCTATTGGACACCTTCATTTCCTTATGGATAAATATCTATAGTCCATCATGAACAAGAATTAATGGATGAAATTGATAATGAATAAGTCATACACTTATATTGGGTACAGTTAAGCCAAGGGACACCTCACCACATCCCCTGACTAGGTGAGTCTACCCATGCTTTACCCGTCTGTAGTCAGATATGCCCTCACTAGGTGCTTTACCCGTCTGTAGTCAGATATGCCCTCACTAGGTGCTTTATCCGTCTGTGGTCAGATATGCCCTCACTAGGTGCTTTAACTGCTGAGTTCAGATATCCCCTCACTAGGTGCACCATGCTTTAACTGCTGAGTTCAGATATGCCCTCACTAGGTGCAGCATGCTTCACCCGTCTGTGGTCAGATATGCCCTCACTAGGTGCACCATGCTTCACCTGTCTGTGGTCAGATATGCCCTCACTAGGTGCACCATGCTTCACCCGTCTGTGGTCAGACATGCCCTCACTAGGTGCACCATGCTTCACCCGTCTGTGGTCAGATATGCCCTCACTAGGTGCACCATGCTTCACCCGTCTGTGGTCAGATATGCCCTCACTAGGTGCACCATGCTTCACCCGTCTGTGGTCAGATATGCCCTCACTAGGTGCACCATGCTTCACCCGTCTGTGGTCAGATATGCCCTCACTAGGTGCTTTAACTGCTTCTTCCCTCCCTCCTCCCTCTCTGATTGGCCCAGTCTCTCGGACTCACCTTGACGACGGGCTGCGCTGAGGGGACGACAGGCATCACGGCGGCCGCTGGGGGCGTGGCCTGGATGTTGGAGGTGATGGTTGCTACGGCTACGGGCGTGGCGGCGACGGGCGTGGCGGCGACGGGCGTGGCGGCGATGACCGGCGTCTGGGACGTCTGAGTGGGCGATGAGGACGAGGAGGGCGACCCGGAGGACACGCCCGTAGCAACCGTAGCCGGGGTCTCTGCAGGAACAACCAAACACATCTTCATCACACACAATTAAACAAGCCGAGGTCTCTGCAGGAACAACCAAACACATCTTCATCAATAGATATAGCTCTTTGGAGATCTTTTCTGCCTGTTGTTAATCCTTCACCTCCACAACAAAAGCATTTGCATTGTGTAGAGGGGGGATTAGTTGCGAGAAGTTTACAATAGCATTTACAATTTACAACAGCAGAGTAACATATAAATACACAGCGACTCTAGAGGGAACTCTACAGTCGCCAAAAATACCTAAACCTGCATAGTGTACCTTTAACACCTTAACCTGCATAGTGTACCTTTAACACCTAAACCTGCATAGTGTATCTTTAATAAACAGAGGGAGATTTCTCTTTATCAGAATTTCATTAGATCATAATTTCTTTCCTTTTGGAGAAATGGACTCCCGTCACCTTTGCACAAGGGTGCACATGCAGCAACCCAAACCTACACAGCTAGACATTCAACAACACACAGCTTATCTCCATGAACTGTAGCTACAAACCCAAACCTACACAGCTAGACATTCAACAACACACAGCTTATCTCCATGAACTGTAGCTACAAACCCAAACCTACACAGCTAGACATTCAACAACACACAGCTTATCTCCATGAACTGTAGCTACAAACCCAAACCTACACAGCTAGACATTCAACAACACACAGCTTATCTCCATGAACTGTAGCTACAAACCCAAACCTACACAGCTAGACATTCAACAACACACAGCTTATCTCCATGAACTGTAGCTACAAACCCAAACCTACACAGCTAGACATTCAACAACACACAGCTTATCTCCATGAACTGTAGCTACAAACCCAAACCTACACAGCTAGACATTCAACAACACACAGCTTATCTCCATGAACTGTAGCTACAAACCCAAACCTACATAGCTAGACATTCAACAACACACAGCTTATCTCCATGAACTGTAGCTACAAACCCAAACCTACACAGCTAGACATTCAACAGCACATAGCTTATCTCCATGAACTGTAGCTACAAACCCAAACCTACACAGCTAGACATTCAACAACACACAGCTTATCTCCATGAACTGTAGCTACAAACCCAAACCTACATAGCTAGACATTCAACAACACACAGCTTATCTCCATGAACTGTAGGTACAAAGATTCATAAGCAGTCTCTACGTTCAGATAAATATATAATAAATAATACAAAGAGACTTCTGAAAGATTAAAAGCACCTCCCTGTGAATGACTTTATATGAGCCATGCTGTGGCAGTGGCAGAGCCCATCTCACGCCTCAGTCCCTGAGAGAGATTCGGCACACCTGGCTGAGAGAGACTCGGCACACCTGGCTGAGAGATTCGGCACACCTGGCTGAGAGAGATTCGGCACACCTGGCTGAGAGAGATTCGGCACACCTGGCTGAGAGAGATTCGGCACACCTGGCTGAGAGGGATTCGGCACACCTGGCTGAGAGATTCGGCACACCTGGCTGAGAGACTCGGCACACCTGGCGGCCGTGCGCTCACCTGCGCTGGGCGGAGCGCCCGGCTTGCGGCTCTTGCCTTTGGGCGGCGGGGGCAGCAGCTCCACCTCCTCCTGGGGCATGGACGCCACCTTCTGCAGGAAGATCTTCTCCAGAGCCTGCGCCATCAGCACTATGTCGTCCGTGGGCTGCAAACACAGGACAGGGGTCAGGGGACAGGGGTCAGGTGACAGGGGCCGCTGCACGTTTCATGGCTACTGCGTTTCTGCAGACACTTTTATCTGAAGCAACTTACAACACAGCATGACAATCAACATCACAGTAGCATTAAAAGCAACAGTTTATAGTAAAATCAACTAAATGTCAAATCATAATAATGGCAACAACTTACATAACAATGGCAACAACTTACTTAAGGACAACAACTTCGAAAACAATACCAACTTTTACATTTAACAGTACACGATGCCAGGATGTACCAGGAATCTAACTTGAGCAACACATTTGAACAGGGTGCATTAGGCCTATACCTTATTAGAATATTATCAGATCCACTACAGGCTAATTAATGTGTAGGCTCTAACTTGTGCAATATGTGCAATTACAGGAGAACTTGACGGGTAGCTTACTGAGGGATAGAGGATACCTATGCCTTCTGACACTCATCACCCCGTTGCTTACCCTGATTCCGATGCTGGAGCGCAAACAAGGTTTAATTTGGCCCACAGCAGAACCCGCAAAAAAGAATTGCCATCATCAGGCAATTTTTCAATTTTTTTAAAAAATTGCCTGATGGGTCATCTGACTGAAGCTACAATTGCAACTGAAGACAGTGTGTGGGAGCTTTCTACTTCCTTTGATATTGGTGACCCTGTGGTCCTTCTCCGACGCACCTTTGATATTGATGACCCTGTGGTGACCCTGTGGTCCTTCTCCGACGCACCTTTGATATTGGTGACCCTGTGGTCCTTCTCCGACGCACCTTTAATGTTGGTCACCCTGTGGTCCTTCTCCGACGCACCTTTGATATTGGTTACCCTGTGGTGACCCTGTGGTCCTTCTCCGACGCACCTTTGATATTGGTGACCCTGTGGTCCTTCTCCAACGCACCCGTCCCAAGGAGGTGTGCAAAAGCTCTCAGCTTTTTCCTTAATGGAGTCTTACCAACTTTTTAAATAGTTTATCGTTAAATTTAACTTTGTATTGTTGTTATTTGTATATCGCTTTGGACAGAAGCTAAATACCATAATCATTATAAATGAAACAGTTGGTAAACATAGTGTTGAAATGTTACAGTACCTTATTGCTAGGTTATGGGGACGCTGGCGAGACACGCCGTTCCGTCTGGCATCATGTTTTTGTTTGTTTTTATGTAATGTTCGTAATTTTATGTAATGTCATGTTTATTTTTTGTATTGATTTGTCTAGTTAAATGTTTTCTCTCTTTATTTACGTTATTTTTGATAGTTTTCATGTTATTCTCTTAGTCCTTTTTACTGCTTCCAAGTCGGCTGATGTTGTTAACGTTTGTCCATTGGGAGCTTGCTATGGCTAGCTTTTGCCCTGGGCCTCTTACATCCTTCCCATCCATCTGTGAGCCGGTGCTGCACTTCACTGTCTGGTCGAGGGGATTTCTCGGTACAGCAGCTGGAGCTACTCTGCAAAAGATCTGCCGAGGCCGCCGAGCTGTTTCTGACCTGTGCGCTGCCATGCCAACTGCCTGGAGTCTGGATTGAGCAGACTAACGTTAACGTTGAAGAACTCTGCATCACGGACCAACAAACTGTCGCTGTTAAAAGTCCACCGAGTTGCTGATCTACAATATCGCCCACGACTTTGGACTGTTATGCTTCCAGTGATCTCCAGACTAACAAGGCCTAACGTTAACGTTATCTCCAGACTGCCAGTGAGTTCACGGGGTTGGTCAGTTGTAAAGAACTTTGTTGGCGTTGCATCGGTTGTGGAGACACAGCTGTGCGCAGTTTCACGCGAGTCATCATTGCCCTTGGACATTTTCAGCCGGTTGGAAATTGGACTAATTTTATTTTTAATTTTTATTTATTTTATTTATTAATTTGTTTGTTGTCTGTCTTGTATGTCTCGGTGTCACGGGTAAGCTGGCGACTACACCGCTCCGTCCGGCATCTTTTGTGTTTGTTATTTCTTAAATGTAGCAGCTATGTCTTGGTGTCACGGGTACGCTGGGGACTACGCCGCTCCATCCGGCATCCATTGTCTTTGTTAGTCTATGTGTCAATGACAATGTCTTATATGTGGAGCGCTTTGGGTTGCACTCTGTGCATGTTAAATGCGCTATACAAATAAAACTGACTTGACTTGACTTGACTTATTATAAATGTAACAGTTGGTAAACATAGTGTTGAAGTGTTACCTTATTATAAATGTAACAGTTGGTAAACATAGTGTTGAAGTCCTGCATGCACTCCCCCGCAGTCCAGTAGTAATTGCTCTCTAGTCGTTTCTTAATCGTCCCCATGTCCATCGGGTTCCTGATCACTTTGTGGTAATCCTACATTGAAGGGTAAAAATACAAAAAAAAAAAGAGAAGAGGTTTGTGTTCTGTAAATCCACAACATTCAGTCTGCGTGCTTTCATCGCAGTACCCAGAATCCCCAGGGTAACATGCAGCCTGCATGCTTTCAACACTGTACCCAGAATCCCCAGGGTAACATGCAGCCTGCATGCTTTCAACACAGTACCCAGAATCCCCAGGGTAACATGCAGCAGAGGGTCAAGGGTCAAGCTGGTTTGTAGAAATTCCATGGAGCACATACGCAACAGTTTGCAGAACCGAACTGTAGAGCAGTTTACCCTTGTGAAGCTAGTCTGCTAGGAAGTTAGTCTGCTAGGATTATCTTTAGTTCACCCTGGTGAAGCTAGTCTGCTAGAATTATCTTTAGTTTACCCTGGTGAAGCTAGTCTGCTAGGATTATCTTTAGTTTACCCTGATGAAGCTAGTCTGCTAGGATTATCTTTAGTTTAGCAGTTCACTCTGGTGGATTATCTTTAGTCTTCACTTATTTGGCTGACGCTTTTATCCCAAATGACTTAAAGATATTAATAAAATGCAGAGCCAGTGTCACTAGAGCAACTCCGGGTTAAAGTGCCTTCCTCAAGGGCACAACAGACACTACAGCACTGCTGCTTAGGAGTCAAACCCAGCCAGTCTCAACAGAGTCAAGGGGCTGCTAGCGACTGGACCTTCCTCGAGGGTACAACAGTGAATGGAACCCTCGACTTTCAGGTTAGTGCATACCAACCCGGCTGCATTCCCAATAAAGGAATATGTCCATATTTTCAGACTGGCTGGCTGTTTAACACAACTCTCAGGGCTTACGAATGTCCATGTTTTCAGACTGGCTGGCTGTTTAACACAACTCTCAGGGTTTACGGATGTCCATGTTTTTAGACTCAGGGTTTGTGTTCTGCAAATACACAGTATGGCCAGCATGCGTTCAACACAAAGTACCCATAATCCCCAGGGGCGCATGCAGCAGAGTTCCATATCCTACTCACAGGCAGGTTCAGTTTGATGGCGTCTACAGGCGTGTAGAAGGGCCAGGCGAACTGATGCCTCCACAGAGTCTTCACTACCACATTCTGCATGTACTGCAACTGGTTGGTCTTGCGTCCGGGCTTGGTGGGGTTGGTCACCTCGGGAGGCGGGGGGTTGGTTATCGGGGGAGGCGTCTGGGCGGCGGGGGCCTCGCCCGACATGTTGTCCGGGGAACAGGACGAGCGCGACTGTCCTGAGGGGGCTCTGCGGCGTCTGGAGGGTCCGGGTTAGTGATCAGTGGGCGCAGTGTCGCGGTGGAGTCTGCTCCTTAAGGCCCCCTGCATCCACACATCCCATCTCTACTAAACACACACACACACACACACACACACAACTCAGTTCAGTTATGGGACAACATAGCACACCTCTGTGTTCATTTCAAAGACAAAACAGTTTTACACCTGGCTAATGTACTGTATACGCCATACATGATTGCATGCCAGCGAAGTGACCATTTGCATAATTAATTTCAACCTGTGTGCTTAATTAAAGTGCTATTATAGACATCCCACTGCAACCAATGTGTACATGCTCGAGAGTTAGACATGGACTTCGGGAAGTTTTGATAATTAACAAATTAACACATTGTCTCCGGCACTCTCCTTCCTGTGTCTGGGACAAATTGGTTTCTAGTCATCACAGGGTGCACACATGCAACAGCGTGCAGAACATAACTTTACAGAAGCTTCTGATTACCCCGGTGAAGTTAGACGTTTTAGATGTTAATAATACGGCCATGTTTTTGGAGAAACTGACTGTTTAACACAACTCAAGTTTTACGCTACGTCTAGCCACGTGAACGTAAAACGTCGTTAGCTACTTGTTCAGAGTTACACCAACTCGCTTGGATGTAACGCTAGCCAACTAGCTACCAACACGATTAGCTATGTATTCCCAGAGAAGATACCACGTAAAACATTACGATTAAATGAATGCAACAGACAGCCCCACGGCTACTTCATTCGGCATTTACTTCTTTAAAAGATGGCGGGCAGTGAACAGATAGGACCTCCAGTCTGGAATGCAGACGATCTCATAAGCTAGTTAGCCAGCTAGCAATAGTCGCTACTGTTAGCTAGCTAACTAGATAACGCTGTCTTCGAGCCAGCAAACCATTCCATATCGCTCGCTCTCTAACGAGAGCCATTGTGTGCATGCCGACCAGCTAGCTACTTAGCGGGCTAATTTGAAATCCATGGTGGTAGAAATACATCTGCGTCCACAATTAAGCGTTACAATGTCTAGGTGAACATTTCGGCTTCCTTTAAACTTAGCACATTTGCAGCTAGGGGATGAAAGTACGCTTTGTTACATTGTTGCAAAGCACCGAGCATCAGAGCGACTCTGAGCGGCTATCTTCTTAGAGCAGGTTGCTGTGTTAGCTAAGTGTACGTTTAACCACTCAAAGATGGAACAGTTAAAATTGAAACCAAAAGCACGAATCATAAATATATACGTTTTACTTTATTACTTTCCCCCGAAGTGGTTCCGGTAGCGTTTTGCTTGCAGTCTTTCAGGTAGCTTTTATTGCAGCGAAGAAGCATAATAGATGGTTGGGTCGACTGTAGTTGAATAGTCCCGTGCCCATGCGCAGATGTCGCACGGTATCATGGTCATTGTTGTGCAAATAATTGGTTCGCGTGCCCATACCCCGGCTATACATTTTTGGAAATCTTTCGTGTCTGTACCATTCATCCTCGTGCTCCACAGTATCTAATGAAAAACACCGTCATGTGTAAGGAGGACATTAATTTGGTCACAGTTAGGAAGACACAGTTGCTAAAATATCTTTTAAGCACTGGACAGGCGCGTTGTGCTCATCGGTCGGCGGCTGTGGGTGGGCTGGTTTAAAATGAAGAAGACTGCATGTCCCAAAATGCAATTCAACTGCTAGGTAAACAGCTTTGTGGACTCTGTGGCTCATTACGAAGCCGTGTCATCAGGGACGTAGCCGTTTGCTGTAGTCCAGGGGAAATAATCGGCTCGATGCCGTCTAATTACCCTACACCTCAGCATCTTGCATTTGCGTTTGTTTATCCAAATTATTTCACCTGTCTTTCAAGTCTCAAAAAATAGAGTAGGGCCTACCTAATATGAGATCTTTCTGCCTTGAGAAAGCTACACCAGGTCCACCTGTAGGTTAAGTAGGAATTGTTTGAATAAACAACGACTAAAATAAATTATTAAATGTCTTTAATATACAACAACTTTGTACATATTGTACAACTCCTCAATCTTGCTAGTAGTCCTACTCACTGCTCCACGGGGGGGGGGGGGTGCAGCAGAGATGCTGTCTTCTCACCTGTAGGCTACAGCCAGCAGTGAAAAAGCCACCTGTGCTATAGTTGAGTATCTGGGCTCATATGAGTGTTCAGCCTTTACTCTCTGCTATGAGACAGTGATCCTGTGCCCAGGCGTGGCAGTGATGTCCCAGGTGCACTCCTTGCGGCTGGGGTACTTGTTAGGCTACCCTCTGCTATGAGACAGGGGAGAAGATAAGAGGCACTCACCCTGCCCTCTGCTATAGCACCTTCCGCATGTCCTTTGAACAGTAGCCTAGGCTGACGATAATGCAGTCTACTTTCCTTGGCATTGCAGAGCAGAGAGCTCCATTATTTGTTCCCCTCAGGCCTTTATCTACATGGCTTTAAAGCTCTAAACTATTCTCTCAAAATATTTAATAAAGCAGCAAGTGAAGAGGACACTCACCCATAAAAATGGTAGCAAATGTTTTCCCCCTCTCTCTCATTATTATTATGAGAAAGAAAGAAAATGTATGTAGGCCTCCCCTATCTGTGTTTTTAAAGACTGGTTAACATGAGGCTGAAAGATGAGATGTATAGGATGGTTAAAAATGTGCACAAATCATTCAAGAAATAATTTGAAATAAATGTTGTGTTGTTGTCTTGTTTCTGGGAAACTATCCTGTATTTGAAAAGTTGAGTGCATTTTTTCAAATAAGATTCTGAATGGCAGTGTCTACGTAACCTCTAAGTAGGGCTATGCAGTCAGCCAATAAATTAATCAATCAAAATAATCAAATAGTCAACTATGACTTCCAACAATTATGAAAGCAACATAATTGAAATGTAATAATTCACTTTTTTGCAACAATGCTCTTGTTTTGCACACCGCTGTGCTGTACCATAGTAACTATTGTAGGCTGTACACAATCCATTATTGCTTGTAGTTTTTAGCTTTTTTTAGTAGAATAAAATTCAATGTAATTCAGTGTTAATTATTTTAAAGTTTAGAAAGCTGATGTTACCAAAATCGCTGAGTAATCATGTTAATCATGATGCCAATATTGAACAAATTGATCATGATTATGATTTTTGCCATAATTGAGCAATCCTACCTCTAACAGTTGCAAAAGGATAACAACGAGTCCCAAACTTGAATTTTTAATTGTCGTCAGAACAACAAACAGTTCAGAGGGACACACAGTCCACTCTTTTAGGATACAAAAAAGAACCCTCGCTCCATTGTTAGGCATAGTTCCAGAACCCTCGCTCCATTGTTAGGCATAGTTCCAGAACCTCAATTAGTCAGAGGAGTTCCAGAGTGTGTCAGGACATCCTCAAGGCATCTCTCCCATTCTTTGTTTTGTTTTGTTCCAGATATCAGCATTTACACAAATTACACAACATTCCATAGGATGAAGGAAATAACTACATAGGAGGGATAAAATTACATTTGTAAAAAAATATATTCTTTCTTTTTTTTTCATGGTCTTTTATGATTCAGCTAGGAAGTGAGTTTGTTGGTGGGGTCTCTTGGGTTTGTGTATGTTGATGCTGACTCGCTAGAAACAGCAGCAGTGGTTGCTGTTTGATGCGCTGAGTTGTTAGCTGTTGGATGCGCTGAGTTGT
>NW_027468848.1:2345011-2350011 GCF_046254945.1 Alosa pseudoharengus
ACAAATCTAGTAACTAATATTGTATTAATATATGTTAATAGTTAACTAAATATATTTTTGGCGCTAATTAACAGTTATTTCTTACATCATTTAAATGTTAAATGTTTATTTACAAACTATATGCTAATATAAAAGTTAATGACATATTATTATTTATCTAGCTTTTCTGATTAGCTTTGTGGATAATTTATGGAATTTATGGTTTATGGCTTTATGGTCTTGTGGGGTGTATAAGGCACCCTACTGCCAGTGGTTGGTTGTGTGAGAGTTTGCGCTCCTCTTCTTCCACTTCATCCTTATTGGATACCTCTGTGGTTGGCTGTCCTGTAATTGGTGACTCTGTCTAGTGTTTGAAAGTAGTGTACTCTTTGCCTTTGGAAGTACTATTTGGTTGCTGCTTGAATTTGGTGAAATTCAGGGGAGGGGGGTGTAACAGAGTTAGAAATGTAGTTTAGTGTTTGTATGTGATTTTCGTCGTAATTAAGCAGCTTTATTGAGATTGGTGTTTTGAAGCCCCCTTTGGAGAAACGCTATACTGCAGCTCTGCTGCGTTTTGTCCTTGTATTGTTGCCATAGCCGATCAGAAGCGTTATGCTTTGCATTGCGTAGGTTGACTGTATAAAGCTCTCCCCACTTTGTTTTAATTTTGTAACTGTAAAATGTTGTTTAAGTTGAAAACTTTGATATACCACCTGTATTATGTTACTTTACATGTATTGTTAAGATTTGGGTGCAATTCTAGCAACTTAGAGAACGTTTATTAATGTTTTCATTATGACCACGAGTTCACACACACTGAGTCTAGTGACTAGCTTCAAACTCCGCTAGCAACTTTCCATGCATTCAGTGTAGTTTAGCTTAGTGTGCATGGAAAGTGCAATTCAGTCTAGCAGGAAATGAATGTACATTAGTTTAGCATTATGTTTATGCATTACCTCCGTATGGTCTACGTCTGTGAGTGTTTAGTGAGTCTCAGAATATTAATACACTGTTGTTCTGTGCACCTGAACATTCCATGTCGCATGTCTCCCTTGCTAGTAGGGCTGACAGTGATGGTATAGGAATGATGCATGTAATATAGCCCATTCAACTACTTGTTGTTTAGTTTTAACTTTTCCTAAAGGAATAAATGTGATAAGCCAGTTTTGGTCTCAGTCCCTTCACCGTCTGACTAGTTATATATTACTAATATATTAATAAAGCTTAACCAACTTTATTATAAGGGTCCCCCATACTGATAGTTATATATTACTAATATATTAATTAAGCTTAACCAACTTTATTATAAGGGGCTCCACACTGATAGCTATATACTACTAACATATTAATTAAGCTTAACCAACTTTATTATAAGGGTCCCCCATACTGATAGTTATATATGACTAATATATTAATTAAGCTTAACCAACTTTATTATAAGGGGCCCCACGCTTATAGCTATATACTACTAATATATTAATTAAGCTTAACCAACTTTATTGAAAGCGGTTCCGGCGCCGACAACAGTGGCAGCATGTCAAGGTAGCTCCGTGTTTTTTTCTTGAATTTCCCCTTGGGGATCAATAAAGTATCTATCTATCTATCTATCTATTGTAAGGGTCCTATGGAGAGCGGTTCATATTGGGATAGGCAGAAGCACAGTTTAATAACAATTAGTTAAATAATAATAAGTCATTAACTTTTATATTAACATATAGTTTGCAAATAAACATTTAACATTTAAATGATGCAAGAAATAACTGTTAATTAGTGCCAAAAATACATTTATTTAACTATTAACACATATTAATACAATATTAGTTAATAGATTTGCTAAAACATTAACATACAGATTTTATGCAAACAACTAATATTTAATTAATTATTAAAAAACTATTAACTTGTGCCAAATAGATATGTTAGTAACAATTAACTAAGGGTTAGGTAATTACTAGTTTGCTATTTATTATGGCACCTTATTATGGAGTGTTACCACATTTCTTACTGACCAAAAGCAACATTACATAGACACCAGTGCTTCATTTACTACTGAAACTGATATGGGTGTATAGATTGAATTAAGGTATAGAGATTGGATTAAGGTAGATTAAGATAGAAGTTTATAGATTGGATTAAGGTAGATTAAGATAAGGGTTTATAGATTCTATTAAGGTTTAGAGATTGGATTAAGGCAGATTAAGATATGAGTTTAGATATAGATTGGATTGGATTAAAGTACATTAAGATATGAGTTTATGGATTGGATTAAAGTATATTAAGATATGAGTTTATGGATTGGATTAAAGTGCATTAAGATATGAGTTTATGGATTGGATTAAAGTGCATTAAGATTATAGATTGGGGGTAAAGCAGATTAAGAGTTTTCCTAGCCAAAGCCAACATGTCATTTTAGACTGACTGAAACCATGAAAAGTTTACAGATGGACCAAACCCAACAGGTCTTTGAAAATAAATGTATTGACAAATTTCGCCCTAAGGTGGAAATGTTGGACATGTATTGACAAATTTTTCCCTAAGGTGGAAATGTTGGACATGTATTTACAAATTTCTCCCTAAAGGGCTCAACATGAACTCCACGGTAGCTACGGCGTCGTGACCTTTTTATGGTTCTGCGTTTGGGTTGTTTTGCATCGCGGTGCATTTCACCGCCATAACGCTTAGACTGTATGACCGAAACGGTACTCAGAATGGCAAACCCCTTAGACCATTCATGGGCAACCCGTGGGCTTTCCCTGACCGGCCCGCGTAAGGTCCGTGAAAGAACAATAGTCAATAGCCTAGCATAGAGATAATGCACGCAAATCAATATCGTTGCTTTTATTTTGAAAGCGACTGCTATTTGTACGCCCATACAATGTGCGTGGATGCATACGATGTAAACACTCTCACTGATGTGCTGGTGAATAGAATTTATGCTTCTGCATCGACACAATGCAGTTGCCTTTAAGTCGGCGTAAACCTTTCAAAGTTTTGTGTCTCTTATGTCTGCGTCGCTCACCACCGCAAAGGTTGTCAGAACGAACTCCTGCTGTTTGTTGGCGATACGAAGTGTTAATTTCAAAACGTTACTGGCAGATAGATAGTTTACATTCGGATAACCCCGTCATTGTAACCAAAATATGTCTGAGTTTATTTGCAAAGCTTATGTCAGTGAACTAGCATGTTGCTAACACCTCACAGTTGCCTATCAACTGATGTGTGTGTGTGTGAGCTGATGTGTGTGTGAGCTGATGTGTGTGTGTGTGTGAGCTGATGTGTGTGAGCTGATGTGTTTGTGTGTGAGCTGATGTGTGTGTGTGAGCTGAGGTTGATGGATCGATCCATTTGCTCCTCACAGACAGCGTTCATCAGCTCTTAAGCAGCATATGCTGTACATATCGTATATATTCTATCAGCTCTTAGCTGTACATATCGTATATATATTATATCAGCTCTTAGCTGTACATATCGTATATATTCTATCAGCTCTTAAGCAGTATATACTGTACATATCGTATATATTCTATCAGCTCTTAGCTGTACATATCGTATATATTCTATCAGCTCTTAGCTGTACATATCGTATATATTCTATCAGCTCTTAAGCAGTATATACTGTACATATCGTATATATTCTATCAGCTCTTAAGCAGCATATACTGTACATATCGTATATATTCTATCAGCTCTTAAGCAGTATACTGTACATATCGTATATATTCTATCAGCTCTTAGCTGTACATATCGTATATATTCTATCAGCTCTTAAGCAGCATATGCTGTACATATCGTATATATTCTATCAGCTCTTAAGCAGTATATGCTGTACTTATCGTATATATCAGCCATGTGTGTGTGTGTGTGTGTGTGTGTGTATGCTGTACATATCGTATATATCGCCATGACGCACTCCTGATCCTCTCTTCACCCCGTGACTCATCACTTTCCGCTCCGTGAGTTATAACGTACACGCCGTGCCTGGGCCACCGGGCCCCATTCATCTGTGTGTGTGTGTGTGTGTGTGTGTGTGTGTGCGTGCGTGCGTGTCTGTGTGTGTCTGTGTGTGTGTGTGCATGAAAGGCTTAATGTGAAAATGCTATCCATCACACACTCATGGGGAGAGATGAGCTAAGAGGAGAGGGAAAACGGTGCACAGGAACTTTTTATGAGGGTGATTCAGATGGCAGGTGAGCTCTGTGTGTGTGTGTGTGTGTGCGTGTGAGTGTGTGTGTCTGTGTGTGTGTGTGTGTGTGTCTGTGTGTGTGTGTTCGTGTGTGTGTGTGCGTGTGTTTGTGTGTGTGTGTGTGTGTGTGTGTCTGCGTGTGTGTGTGTGTGTGTGTGTGTGTGTGTCTGTGTGTGTGTGTTCGTGTGTGTGTGTGCGTGTGTTTGTGTGTGTGTGTGTGTCTGCGTGTGTGTGTGTGCGTGTGTTTGTGTGTGTGTGTGTTTGTGTGTGTCTGCGTGTGTGTGTGTCTGCGTGTGTGTGTGTGTGTGTGTGTGTGTGTGTGTGTCTGCGTGTGTGTGTGTCTGCGTGTGTGTGTGTGTGTGTGTGTGTGTGTGTGTGATGGTGAAGGGCATCTGCAGAGGACAGAGGGTGACAGGTAGGTGTGGAACTGCTGCTCCCTCTCTCTCCTCTCTCTCTCTCCTTCTCTCTCTCTCCCTCTCTCTCTCTCCTCTCTCTCTTTCTCTCTCTCTCTCTCTCTCTCTCTCTCTCTCTCTCCTCTCTCTCTCTCTCTTTGTCTCTCTATATCCCACTATTTCACTCTCAGTTTCAAACTCGTTATCTGGTGAAAGTGACATAGAATCCCTGACAGAAACTTATCAGTATGACTCACTCACACACTCACTCACACACACACTTATTCACTCACACACTCACGCACTCACTCACTCACACACTTACTCACACACACACTTATTCACTCACTCACTCACTTACTCACTCACTCACACACACACACACTCAGACACTCACTCACTCAAATTCAAATTTAAAATGCTTTATTGGCATGACAATTTGTGAA
>NW_027468848.1:2355011-2365011 GCF_046254945.1 Alosa pseudoharengus
GAGAGATTAACACCACGTCCTCATGAGAGATTAACACCATGTCCTCATGAGAGATTAACACCACGTCCTCATGAGAGATTAACACCACATCCTCATGAGAGATTAACACCACATCTTCACAAGTCCTCATGAGAGATTAACACCACGTCCTCATGAGAGATTAACACCACGTCCTCATGAGAGATTAACACCACATCCTCATGAGAGATTAACACCACATCTTCACAAGTCCTCATGAGAGATTAACACCACGTCCTCATGAGAGATTAACACCACATCTTCACAAGTCCTCATGAGAGATTAACACCACGTCCTCACGCATCCTCATGAGAGATTAACACCATGTTCTAACTGCATCCTCATGAGAGATTAACACCATGTTCTAACTGCATGAGAGATTAACACCATGTTCTAACTGCATCCTCATGAGAGATTAACACCATGTTCTAACTGCATCCTCATGAGAGATTAACACCATGTTCTAACTGCATCCTCATGAGAGATTAACACCATGTTCTAACTGCATGAGAGATTAACACCATGTTCTAACTGCATCCTCATGAGAGATTAACACCATGTTCTAACTGCATCCTCATGAGAGATTAACACCATGTTCTAAATGCATCCTCATGAGAGATTAACACCACGTCCTAATAGGTGCAATGTGGTGCAGCGTTTTTGAGTAGAACTTTTGTTGGACAGGCGGCCTGTAGCTATTTTGAACAAGAGAAATTACGCAATAGACCAGTATGAGTAACAGATTGAGTGTGGACAGAGAACACTATGATGCAATAGACCAGTATGAGTAACAGATAGAGTGTGGACAGAGAACACTAATGATGCAATAGACCAGCATGAGTAACAGATAGAGTGTGGACAGAGAACACTAATGATGCAATAGACCAGCATGAGTAACAGATAGAGTGTGGACAGAGAGCACTCAATGCAAAGCCACAGTCAGATGCTCGAATGCAGTTAGGACAAGCTGTATTAGGCCGTCTAACAGTCCCAACCAAGACACTGCAAAATGACACAACAGTACAGAATCTGACTACAAGAAAACTGAACTTGTTCATGTACTGCATACTCCTACAGTATATATATATAAGGAGAGGAGGGCTTTCTGTCTGCTCAGGGCTCCTATATATATATAAGGAGAGGAGGGCTTTCCTTTGCTTTCTGCTCAGGGTTGAATGACGGGGTAGAGCTGAAATGCGTAAGCAAATTAGTTTGTGGTCTACAAAACATTCTTCAATGGTGACCACGTCAGAGGCAAACAAGCTTTTAAACAGAACCAGATGATAGAGAGACAAAAGATGAGAGGAAAAAAAGAGCTGAGAGAGAGAGAGAGAATAAAAGAGAGGGCATTCAGAGGGCGTGCATCCGAAAGAGATTATTGTTTTTTTGTGTTTATAGGTTTTGTATTCATTTTGACAATGGTCTCAACAACATTGCGCTCATTGTATAAGTGAGTTTTGGTTTGAGACGCCGGGGGTTTGACGTGTCTGAGTGTGGGGTCAGTACTGCAGTTCACTAAGACACAAACTGTACTGGTCAGTACTGCACAGTTCACTAAGACACAAACTGTACTGGTCAGTACTGCAGTTCATTAAGACACAAACTGTACTGGGGTCAGTACTGCAGTTCACTAGGACACAAACTGTACTGGTCAGTACTTCAGTTCACTAAGACACAAACTGTACTGGTCAGTACTTCAGTTCACTAAGACACAAACTGTACTGGTCAGCACTGCAGTTCATTAAGACACAAACTCTACTGGGGTCAGTACTGCGGTTCACTAAGACACAAACTGTTCTGGGGTCAGTACTGCAGTTAACTAAGACACAAACTGTACTGGTCAGTACTGCAGTTCACTAAGATCCAAACTGTACTGGTCAGTACTGAGATCAAATAAGACTATGATTGGAGCCAGTCTGTACATGCCCACAGGATAAGAAGCTCACACTTTTGACCACTGATTCCCAAAGGACCTGGACCAAACATGACGTCCGATCACTTCAAAGACTGCAATATATTCAGAACTCAGCAGCCAGACTACTCACTCGCACCCAGCCATCTGCCCACATCACCCCTATTCTTTCTCAGCTTTACTGGTCACCGGTCAAAAATCTACTTCTCACTTTCAAAGCCCTCCATGACCTTGCTTCTCCTTACCTCTGTGAACTTCTGATCTCTTAGGGCTGTATTTTGGGCACCAGCGCATGGCGTAAAACTCGTTTTTCACCCACGGAAAGTTTAATTTGGTATTTTGCCCGTTTATTTTTTAAACATTGCGCCCAGGGGTGTGGCAATTAACAACCTAGGGAGGGGCCTGGCGCGTGCTATCGTACACCACCTAAACCTGGTCAGAAGTCAATGGCAAGTTGTTCATATGCTATTTTAAGAGCGCATGTCCTTCTATCATTCATGAACGCACACCAGCGCACCTCCATGCAAAGCATTACAATTTGCACGATTACAATGGGAAACATAATTAGAATAAAGATATTACGAAATACTGTACATCTCATGATGAGTAGTTATTCACCATCATTTGCAAATTGGTAATGACGGTTAAAAGTGATTAGGGGAGAGGCGAGAGACATGTATGGAGCACAGCTGAAGACGCACTGTCACGAGATATAAGCAACTCCTCTGCAGGATAAATGTTGTTTTATTCAGTCATTTGAACAATATTAGGGTAAGTGTTGCTTTTTCCAGCCTATGTTTTCGATGGTAACCCATTGTCAGTCAATAGTGAAAGTAACTGCATATAACTGTCTTAGTTGACTGACACCTTGGTGAAGTTAGTTTCACTTTGCCAATGAGTTCAAATAATAGACGAGTGCAAATGCGTGAAGGCTATGCTAGGTTTTAGTAAAGCATGGTTTAAGAATGACTATTTCATACGGTCTCGCAAGCAGCCTCCTTCAAATGCGCCGTTGAATGCCAAAATACCGATGCATTTATTTGACATATCGCGCGTTGCGCCGTTAAAGGGAATGACAGATGTCATTCTCATTGGTTTAAATGATGTTACGCCCCAAACACACCCATATGACTGATTAAAAAACCTAGGAACACCTTGTTACGCCATGCGCTCCACTTTTGATAACGAAACCCCTCCCAATGTAAACTGGACATCCTACTAAATTTTAATAGACTTTTGACGAGTGACGATGCACTTTAGAATGTCATGATAGGGCCCTTACACTCCTTCCCGCTCCCTCAGATCCTCTAACCAGAATCTCCTCTCTGTCCCCTCGCACCAGCCTCTCCACCAGTAGCAGCTCTTTCAGCACCATGGCCCCTAAGCTCTGGAACTCCACCCTAGTAGCAGCTCTTTCAGCACCATGGCCCCTAAGCTCTGGAACTCCACCCTAGTAGCAGCTCTTTCAGCACCATGGCCCCTAAGCTCTGGAACTCCACCCTAGTAGCAGCTCTTTCAGCACCATGGCCCCTGAGCTCTGTGGGAAGATGAGAGAGGGAGAGGGAGAGAGACAGACAGAGAGAGAGAGAGAATGAGAGAGGGAGACAGAGAGGAGAGAGAGAATGAGAATGAGAGGGAGAAAGAGAGGGAGAGAGAGGGAGACAGAAAGGAGAGAGAGAGAGAATGAGAGGGAGAGGAGAGAGAGAATGAGAGAGGTAGGGAGAGGGCGAAGAGAGAGGGAGAATGAGAGAGGGGGAGGGAGAGAGAGAAAGAGGAAGAGAGAGAGAAAGAGGAAGAGAGAGAGAGAAATACATAGAGACAGGTTATTTGGAGCGGGGTTGTCCTGAAGCATTTTAATAATGCATGTTAAATAGAGGATCTGGAGCACTGTACACTGACTACATTTAATTCAGCTTGACCACACACACACACACAGCACAGACTCCACCTGCTCTAACAACTTACACACACAAGACATCAGAAGACATCTCTACCAGAGAGGATCTGATTCAACAGGGACACAAGACATCAGACGACATCTACACACTGGCAAACAGATGGAGGAGGGAGGAGAGAGAGAGAGAGAGAGAGCATGAGAAGTGTGAATGGGCGCAGTCTAAGATGTTACGGGTTGCAACACTGTGGGATAAATGAGTTAGTGTGTGTGTATGTGTTTGTGTGCGTGTGTGTGTGTGAGAGAGAGAGAGAGAGAGAGAGAGAGAGAGTTAAGTGTGCCACATACTCGACGCACCCGACCAGTAGCGTGACAATGTGATGTCACAGAAGCGCCGTAACCATTTATACTCGCGAGTGGTGGTCGCGACACTAGTTGCAATATTCTCCTGAACAGAGGTGTTGCTGTTGTGAAAAGACTAACGTTAACTACGTTACACAGCAGAAGAAGCTGCAGCAGAGCCCGTCTACGGAGAGCCTTGTTAGACATTCTCTGGCTGCAGTAAGAAACACTAGTAGCTAGCCTCTGGGATGGTACTTCAGACTTTGGTTGCTACTATTCACAACTACCATCATCATTATCATCTAGTTTCCAAGGTGTGTGCACAGGTAGATAGATAGATAGATATATAGATAGATACTTTAGTCATCCCGAGGGAAATTTTATTAATTTAAACAGTTTAGTTAGCTTGCTAGCTAGCTAGCAGCTGGCTGAGTTTGTGTAAAAAGTGGAAAGAGATTTTGTTCAGGCCTTAATAGATATCCTTTGTTTGAAAATAAATCGTTTCTATTCTTTTCTCTTAATTCCATGTGTTGCAACTCTCACTGGTAACTTATCTGTCTGAAAAAAAATGAGTGGTGCGCTACCGTGTGCTACACGGTCAAAACCCTGGCGCGCCAGAGAGATCTACGTCATTTTGACGTCACATTGTCGCGCTACCGGTCGGGTGCGTCAGGTATGTAGAAGCCTTTAGTGTGTGTGGACATTTCTCCTCCACTGAGGGTGTCTCGAGACAATTGTCTGTCTCCTCAGAGGTCCAAGTTCCCTGTCTCCCTTTGAGGCTATAGGTCTTTATTATGGAACAGCAAATGTTACTTTATTAACGAGTGTCTCTGGACGTCTAGCAGTCTCTCTCTTCCTGCTCTCTCTCTCGCTCTCCCTGTCATTCCCCTCAGGCTCAGGGTGACACACAGAGTGGTATTATGGTGCATTCAGAGCACCTCGGAATGACAAGGACCGCCCCCATGGCTACTTTGTTTTTCCGACAGCAAGTGTTCATGTGCTTTGCCATCGGAATGTGTGACAAACACGGATGCCACAACAAAGGTTAAAACATACACTCACTAATCCTAAACAAACAACTGTATTTGCTTAAAATATAGTGTAAGATGCTCTTGAAAGAAAGATATGCAGCTTTCAAGTGACAAAAACGGCAAATTCCCAAGTTCACATTAAAACTATTGGACATGAAAGGCCACATGGACTACAAACGAACTACAACGTGATGACAAAAGTGATGACGAGCCCCTAACTGGGCAACTCTGTTAGCAAAATCTAGCCCCAGTTTCCGACCTCTGACTCACACATTAAGTGACGTGAATGACGCGGAATGATGATGTTTTCACTCGGAGAAAGGTTTTTACGAAGCCCATTAACGCTAGGTTAGCATGTAGCTAATTAGCATGAGACGTCTAGCTTAGTCTCTCACACCCTCGGGCCATCAGGGAGAAGCTAGCACTCTCTAACTGAGCATCTCCAGAACCCCCCCTCCCCCCTCCCCCCTCTCTCTTGAGAAGTCTCTCCCTCCCCCCCTCTCTCTCTTGAGAAGTCTCTCCCCCCCCCTCTCTCTTGAGAAGTCTCTCCCTCTTTAATTGAGCACCTCCAGCTGCCTGTCTGTCTCTTTCATGCCCTCAAGCCAGACTGGTCAGACTACAGAGGGTTAGCATGTAGCAGCTGCTAGCACAGCCATTCCCTCAAGACAGACTACAGAGGGTTAGCATGTAGCAGCTGCTAGCACAGCCATTCCCTCAAGACAGACTACGGAGGGTTAGCATGTAGCAGCTGTTAGCACAGCCATTCCCTCAAGACAGACTACAGAGGGTTAGCATGTAGCAGCTGTTAGCACAGCCATTCCCTCAAGACAGACTATAGAGGGTTAGCATGTAGCAGCGGCTAGCACAGCCATTCCCTCAAGTCAGACTGATAGCAAAACTTCCATCCAGACCAACTTATTGTCACTCCTCACTATGAACTGTTTGTCCACTAGCTCAGAAATAAGTTAAGCAGCCAGTGACTCCCATAACAACTGCATACAGTATAAGTATATATTCTTTTAATCCTGTGAGGTAAATAGTCTCTGCATTTATCCCAATCCGTGAATTAGTGAAACACACACAGCACACAGTGTACTATGGAAAGCCAATTGAGCATTTATTCTGATATCTTGATATCAGGCATAATTGTCATGTACATGTAAGCCATTTTTGTCAACTAGTTAACTAGTGAGCCATGTTTGTGTTAACTAGTGAGGGCCAAATTATGCACACTAGTTAACTAGTGGGAGCCAAAAGGCTCACTAGTTAACTAGTGAACACATTTTAGCTTCACTAGTTAACTAGTGAGAGCCAGAAATGTCTACTAGTTAACTAGTAAAGGCCAAAATGCATACCATTCAGCTAGTTGAAGGCTTTTGGGTCTCACTAGTTAACTAGTGACAGCCAAAAATTTGCACATGTTTACTAGTGAAGGCAAAACACCTCACTAGTTAACTAGTTGCAGTAGGTCAATGTCACTAGTTAACTAGTGAACCATAAATGGCTTACTAGCTAGCTAGGTGATGGCAGCAGGCTCACTAGTTAACTAGTTGATGCATCATTTGTCCAAACTAGTTAACTAGTGAGGTCATAAATGTATACTAGTAAACTAGTTCAAGACAAAATTCACACTAGTCAACTAGTGGGGCAGAATTCAAATTAGGAGGCGGAGAATTCTGGAAATTGAGGCTTTCTATTGGCTCCCTATGTCCAAATAGAACATGACAACCAATCACAGTGCTGAATTTCACAAAATCCCACCCACAACATTTGCATGTGGCACACAAGTTAACATGCTGGCCAAAGGAACTCTAGCTAGTAAACTAGTGGCTTCAGTGTGACACTTACATGTAAACTAATGAAGGCAGAACTGCTCACTAGTTAACTAGTGAAGACACAAATGCCCACTAGTTAACTAGTGAGGTCTAAAAAGTGTCACTAGTTTACTAGTGTGCACCAAAACACCCACTAGTGAACTAGTCATGGCAATTTCCATTCGACTAGTTAACTAGTAAGGTGCAAAAAGTGTCACTAGTTTACTAGTGTGCCCCAAAATGCCCACTAGTTAACTAGTGAAGGCCATTGCAGCCCTACTAGTTAACTAGTGAGATGCCAAAACGCTCACATGTTAACATGTAAAGGCCAAAATGCCCACTAGTTTACTAGTGAGGGTGTTGTGGGCCTTACTAGTTAACTAGTGGCATGCATATTTTGTTCACTAGTTAACTAGTTACACCTAAAAACACAAACAAGCTGACCGTTTTTGTCCACTAGTTAACTAGTGGAACAATTTAAGTCTCACTAGTTTGCATGTGTGGCAGTAAAGCAGCTCACTAGCACAAGACACACACTAGTGGCTGTTTTTGGAGCTATCTAGTTTACTAGTAATGCAAAAGGTACTCTTACTAGTTAACTAGTGACACATTGGCCTTCACTAGTTAACTAGTTGACATGTTTGGCCTTACTAGTTTACTAGTAATGGAACAGATCATGCTTACTAGTTAACTAGTGAGCATATCTGTATTATTAATGCCTTTCACTAGCTTATAGAGGGCATTTTGAGCCTTACATGTTAACTACTGAGGACAAAACACTGTCCATAATGAACTAGCAGAAGAAAAATGCCCCTCACACTAGTAAACTAGTGGAATTTGAATAAATACACAAACGGCTGGCATTTTGTGCAACTTGTTAACTAGTGGGACGTAACATTTACTAGTGCGCAATGTCGCACTTGCATGCAAATGAAGAAGGCGGAACAAGGATTTTGATTGGTCCATTTAGGACTCAGAAACCTAGAAAACATGGCTGACTTCGTCCAGGCTGTTCTAAGAGCAAACTTTTATAAACTAAGATCGTTTGAGCATAAAAATATGTTTTGATAACACGTCTAGTGACAAAGTTGTGGTGTATTGCTGTAATCTTCGTTCAGTTAATGTCTACAATCTTTAGTTTTTCAGTTATTAGTCTGAAAATCGCGATAAAACTGGAGGCATTTGTATATGGTTGCCTAGCAACAAAACGTTTCAGTAACATGAACATTGATGATAGCATTGCTAATGTGGCAAGACTAGCTCAAGTGGTTAAGCAGCAGGACTTGATGTGGGAGACCAGGGTTCAATTCCTTGCAAGTGCATGGAGTTTTTTTCTTGATCTTTGAGCTTTTAATTACTTTTGAAACTATGTGCAGTTAATGTGTACAATCTTTTGTTTTTCAGTTATTAATCAGAAAAGCGTGACTGAATGGATACATTTATGTCTGTGGTTGCCTAGCAACAATAAACAAAGAATAGGCCTAATATTAAAATCGATCCCTTGAATCTTTGGTGTAGATCACTAAGAGCTCACTTGTTAAAGCATGGGGTTTCCCTGTTATTATTAAAAAACATTTTGACAGAATATGAGATACTGCATACTGCAGGCTCTGCTTTACTATCTATACTGAAGTACCGTTGCAGAGCAGTGTGTCACTTTAGCCACTAGGGGCACCCATCAGGACCTGATCGCGAGGCTATGAACAGTAAATTTACATTTAGACTGGGTGGGATTCTTACATAATATCCAATAGAAGTCTTCTACCCACCCTCTCATTAGAATTTGCATAATAGCCGTTTCAGGCACTAGTTAACTAGTGAGCTGCTTCACTGCCACACATGCAAACTAGTGAGACTTCAATTGTTCCACTAGTTAACTAGTGGACAAAAACAGTCAGCTTGTTTCTCTTTTTAGGTGTAACTAGTTAACTAGTGAACAAAATATACATGCCACTAGTTAACTAGTAAGGCCCACAACACCCTCACTAGTAAACTAGTGGGTATTTTGGCCTTTACATGTTAACAAGTGACCATTTTGGCATCTCACTAGTTAACTAGTGGGGCTGAATGGCCTTCACTAGTTAACTAGTGGGCATTTTGGGGCACACTAGTAAACTAGTGACACTTTTTACACCTCACTAGTTAACTAGTCGAATGGAAATTGCCATCACTAGTTCACTAGTGGGTGTTTTGGTGCACACTAGTAAACTAGTGACACTTTTTAGACCTCACTAGTTAACTAGTGGGCATTTGTGTCTTCACTAGTTAACTAGTGAGCAGTTCTGCCTTCACTAGTTTACATGTAAGTGTCACACTGAAGCCACTAGTTTACTAGTTAAAGTTCCTTTGGCCAGCATGTTAACTTGTGTGCCACATGCAAATGTTGTGGGTGGGATTTTGTGAAATTCTGCGCTGTGATTGGTTGTCATCTTCTATTTGGACATAGGGAGCCAATAGAAAGCCTCAATTTCCAGAGTTCTCCGCCTCCTAATTTTAATTCTGCGCCACTAGCTGACTAGTGTGAATTTAGGCTTCAACTAATTTACTAGTATACATTTATGACCTCACTAGTTAACTAGTTTGGACAAAGGATGCATCAACTAGTTAACTAGTGAGCCTGCTGCCATCACCTAGCTAGCTAGTAAGCCATTTATGGTTCACTAGTTAACTAGTGACATTGACCTACTCCAACTAGTTAACTAGTGAGAAGTTTTGCCTTCACTAGTAAACATGTGCACATTTTTGGCTGTCACTAGTTAACTAGTGAGACCCAAAAGCCTTCAACTAGCTGACTGGTATGCATTTTGGCCTTTACTAGTTAACTAGTGGACATTTCTGGCTCTCACTAGTTAACTAGTGAAGCTAATATATGTTCACTAGTTAACTAGTGGGCATTTATGCTGTCACTAGTTAACTAGTGTGCACAAACATGGCTCACTAGTTAACTAGTTGACAAAAATGGCTTGCATGTTGGCCTGATATCAAGATA